>NW_009646541.1:3162851-3166063 GCF_000708025.1 Charadrius vociferus
AAATACGCTCCTCGGCCTCTCTTGGGAGTCCTTTGAAATCACCAGAACACATTTTACTTCATAACTACACCAACTCCAAAGAAAATAAGACACTGATATTAACTGGGGACTCTAGAACAAAGACTCATCTTGTTCAATCCAGTGCTGGAGTCAGCGTCATGCCTGGTTCAGACCTTTGAATAAAAAATGATCCCTCAGCTAAAGTAACAACAGTTTTTCCCAGATGAAATCAAACAAAGGGATGTACAATTTGGGATGCCATTGCAACAACGTTAATTAGTCCAGATCATTTAAGATACCATTAATCAGCCAGTACTGGTCAAGGTAGGCATAAAAACATAAGACCTCTCACAAACTGACCAAGGAAAGTTTTAACAACAAAGATGATCAGGCAAAGAAATAAGATCTATGTTCAGGAACTCTCCTTCATGGTCTTCTACTCGACACCAGCTCGCTTCTTTGCTGGACCTCCTATGGAGGAAGAGAAAGAGGCAGCGTCCAGGATCCGCTGGCAACAGAGAGGGTGCGAGAGAAGGAAGCCAGCATCCATGTTACATCCAAGACGGTGGCATTTTTTTTTCAAATACACAAGCCACCACACATTTTAAGCAGCTCAGTGTACTTCAACAGACATGCAGGCTTCTCAAAACATCACATTAATATATACACAGTTATCTAAGAAACCTTTCAGAGAGGCTGGATAGGCATTCTGGATGTGAGTGCTATTAACGTCACTATATGGGCAAATTTCTATTCGGGAAACACCTCTGGTTTATTTACACTGTTTTTACCATTCCACCTAGAAATACGATTCTATATTTTTCACTTACAGGTTCTCCACTACCAAAAAAGTGCCCCTGAACTGAACTGGAATTTTCCATTTCTTTATGCACCAGCATATCCCTGGCTCTTCCCACCACACATCTGTATTTGAAAATTTCCCACTTAATATTTCAGATTCATATTTGAAATAATGTTGTAGAGATGCAAAACCTTCACAGCAAAAGGCGAGTGTCTTTACTACAGGCTGGGGCTGTTGCTGCTCAACCGTATGTGGTATGTGATTGATATCAGAGTATTTTCTGCGATCAGGCATTCAGTTCTTCCCAGAAGTACATGCATGAATATGTTGTTTTAAAGAAATGAGATTTGTCAGTTCCAATTTTGCTCTCCCCACTCATGTCCCCTGGGTGGCCTGATACAGCAGGCTCATGCAGAGCCAGCCTGATAGCTCTGCACAAAATGGAACTGCAGTTCTCATTCAGAACAGAGCTGATGATGGGAGGATGCCCAAGATGTGCAAGGACACGTGATAACACCCAGAAGGTGGGAGACTTGGGTCAAAACCCTCCTTCCTCACCCCCTTGAGAAGGCTGGGAACCACCCTTCCCCTCTTGACAGCCTGAGTGCCAAGTATGCGATAGTTTGTTCTCTCTCTCTCTCCTGAGAAAGTTATTCCGCTTTCCAGAAGAGAAATTAAGATTCCCTGGGCTAAGGAGAGAAACAGAAACTTAGCCTGAAGGACCTGGTCTCTGGTCCCTCACCTAACACTGCTTACGCAATTATACACAAAATCTCTTTGTGAATCCAGCTGTGAATACTCAAGGAAAATGTATTACAGAGATTACTTTTTTCCCCCCTATTATTCATTTAAGGATAAAGAATGACTACAGTTCCTTTTATTGGAGTATCAGATTGACAAGTCTATAAATAGGAAGCATTGTGTCCCAGCACAATTTATAATACTCATGAAACTTGAAGGAATCTTCTGAATCAGAACGAAGTTTCCACTGAAGGCAGGAAGACGCAATTCTATGTCTACAGTCTATATACACACACACACATATGGTGGTGTTCATTTCTGCATTTGTCATATATATATATGACACCACAAGAGTGGTGATACTAGGAGATAGCAAACATGGTCAACATTTTCAAATTTCCTTTTGGCAGAATTGTTGTCTTTTAAAAGGGACTTTCCTTTAAGGTGCAAATCGAAATACAGTGCAAGTTATTAGTATGAATCACTGAATGTTAGAACAGCTTGCAGAGGGCAAAAGATATAAATCTTCTCATTTCTCCTGCAATGTAACCAGTGCTAGGACCAGTGAAACGGCTCATTAGCTGCCTGTAACATCATCAATTTAGAACCAATGACAAAAAATATTGTGGTTAAAGAACCACAAAAATCACTCACGAAACAACTGAATTCTACCTCTAAGTCTGTGCTTAGAGGGGAAATTGGGTGCTAGAGCTATCTCTTTTAATTTTTAATACCAAAAACTTTAATATAACTGTAAGAAGGAAAATTGCAAAACTGCATGTCATCTGACACAGACTTTTTGTGAAGCCTGCAAGAAACGCTCCAACATTTCATTGATACCTAAATTTGCCAGTAATAATGGACCCCCAAAGTGCCAACACCAAAACTTGAAATGTTCTTCATATATAATTATGCAGTGCAGGAAAGACCAGGAGCTCCTGCCACATCAGCGCTTTAAAGTACAGATAACGAACCATCAAAGTAGGAAAAGTGCCATCTCCTGAATCACTACTGTAATTTCTGCCAGCACCTGGACGTTCTTCTGTAAGGGGTCTCTCAGTCCAGCCCTGGCAGCGACCCTCTAGCTCAGGGCGGCCCGTAGCATACAGTAAAATGGAAGGTGCAAAAAAAGCTGAAGCACCTTCCAAACATTTGTAACTACAGTTTCGACCCAACTATTTGCCTAATTTTCTCCTTGTTTTGCTCGTCTGCAAGCAGCTTTGCACAGTCATCTTCTGGTACTGAACCCAAAGAGGGCTCCTCTGCACCAGGCCCTCTCTTTGGAGGTGATGTCACTGAAGCACATCTTCAGGATTTAAGAGACTGTGCATTAAGCATGAATCTTTCTTTAACACCTAGACGTTTATGTAGCAGTGAAGTGCTAGGCCTGTTCTGCCAGGCGCAAGGATTCAGCTGCTCGCTGCTGTGACAGCTCTTGCAGGGGCAGCCCCGCACCCCGGCAGGTCGCGGGGCCGAGCCCCATCTTCCAGGTGGGCAGCGCTCCGCCGCGGGTCCGGCACGCCCCAACGCTGGCAACGGCTTCGTCATTTCTGGCAACTTCCTACCCTGCTCTCTCCCGACACAGCAGCCTGGCAACACAGGGGGAGCGCGGGGAAGGGGCACCCGAGCAGGTAGACCACGGCCAACCGGCCAAACACGCACGGAAGGG
>NW_009646542.1:0-459 GCF_000708025.1 Charadrius vociferus
CCTGCACACCCATCCCCAGCCTCTGCTCCCTCTGGCAGTGGATGAGGTGCTGCAGAACATGCGGAGGGTGTCCCCGCGGAGCCCACTCACTCCTCCCCAGGGCTGGGGACCGTGCCCGGGGCCATGGGGGTGACACCAGCGGTGATGGCATCCAGCCCACCCCCCCAGTAGTGGGGCTTCAGGCTCCCCCAGCACCTGGCTCTGACCCGCACCCGCTCTGCCAGGCCAGGGACGATGCTGAAGGGCCATGGGGACCCCTGGGGACGCTCAGGGACCGGGCAGATGTGGCTTGGCTCAGTGCTGCACGTGCTCTGGCCAAAAGCCACCGGCCAGGATGCGGAGGAACAGATCTGCTCCTGCCTCTGCCCGCACCGGCCCCACGGGCTGGGGACAGCGGTGCCCATCCCTCCGGGCTGTGGTTTGGTGGCTGGGTGTGGCCCCTGGCAGTGGCTGGGGCCC
>NW_009646542.1:2334-2693 GCF_000708025.1 Charadrius vociferus
CCCCGGTGCCATGCGTTCGCGCTGGCGGCGGCTGCTCTCTCCATGATGCAGCAGTTTGTGCTAAATATACCCTCCCCGGCGACTCAGCACCCAGGAATAGCTGGGGGGGTAGGGGGGAGCTGGGGGCTGCACCCCAGCTGTACCCCCCTCCCTGTGCCCACCAGCACCCCGAGCGCTGGGGATGCACCCCGGGATGCGGGCGCTGCTGCCATCCCCTTGCCACCCTCCCCACAGCCTGAGCCGGGATTAACGATGAGGTTAATTGGCTCCGAGGCCCTCAGCCGCTTAACGCTCACCCGCGGGGTGATCCCTGCTGCCCCACGCCCCGCTCTCCATCGGTCCGTCCCCCCCGCCAGGTG
>NW_009646543.1:0-1411 GCF_000708025.1 Charadrius vociferus
GAAAAAAGCCAAGAAATGGGGGAAAAAGCGAAGAAGTGGGGAAAAAAGCGAAGAAGTGGGGAAAAAAGCCAAGAAATAGGAGAAAAGTGAAGGAATGGGGAGAAAAGCCAAGAAATGGGGGAAAAAAGCCGAGGTGACGCCGCCTCTGGAGAGGAGAAAAAAAACGTTTTAAAAACACCGTTTTTAAGCGAAAGGAGAGAAAACGTTGAGGGGTTGGGGGGCGGTGGGAGGAAGTGGTGGCCCAACTTGGCTTCTGGTTGACCCTCCGAGAAGGTCCGAGGGAGGTGTCTCCATCTAGATGGGCTTCGTGGTGGGTTTTTGGCCTCACCCCCCCCCAAAAGTTGGATTTCTCCCCCCAAAAAACCCACCGTTACCTTTCACGAGGACCTCCACGGTGGGGCTGAGGTAGGAGGGGATCCAACGACCTTCGGTTTTCTCCTCGTAGCCGCAGCTGAAGTTGCCCGTGTGGTCCTCGCCGCTCTCCATCCTCACCTTCAGCTGAGCTTGGGTGACCTCCGCCGTCACGTTGAGGTCATCGGTGACCTCCACCTGCTCCCGGTACAAGTGGAACCTCCTCTCGGCCTCCCCCGGTGGGGCAGCGCAGAAGAAGATGAGGGTTTGGCCCACGATGGTGACGCCGGTCGAAGGCTTCAAAGCCAACGTGGGTTGAGGTGGATGGTCTACACGAGGAGAGAGGAAACCCTCAAAATAGGTGTTTTGGGGAGGGTGTGGTCAACCTCTTCCACCCACCCAACCGGTTGGGGTCAAATTTAAGGAGAAAACTGCCGCTTTTGGGGCTGGGAAGGAAGAAGGGAGGGTGGGATGGAGAAGGCAAGGTGGGGAGGTCAAGGTTGGTGGCATCTCACCTACCTTTCACGCTGAGGACGATGGATTTGCTCTCCCGGGAGCGGACGAGGCGACGGAAGCGGTTGAGGACGGTGTAGGTACAGGCGTGCCACCCGCCGTCCTTAGGACCGGTGATGTTGAAGGTGTAGACGGAGGTCCTCCTGGTGGTCCTGACGTCCGCCGCCCACCCGCTCGTCCCCGAGAACTGGAAGCCTTGGATCTTCTCCTTGGACCAAGGAGCGACGCAACGGATGGAGATGGTGTCTCCGATGAGGTACTCCGTCTTCTCCGGCGTCACCGTGATGTTGGGAGGAGGAGGAGGTGGAAGATCTGGAGATGGCGGGGAGGGGGGAAGAGGTCATGGTGGTGGTGGTGAGGGGGTGGTTCGGATGTCACTGAACCTCTGGAGATGAGGTGGGACCCGTTGGACCTTGAGATCTTGTGGAAGGCCCCGAATCGTGTGGGGTTCAAAGAGGGTTTTCAGCCCTAAATGGTCCTCCTGGAGATGGGGGTTGGGGGGTTTGGAGGGGTCTACCAGAGCCGTGTGATGGGCCGAGAAGCCCAA
>NW_009646544.1:0-231 GCF_000708025.1 Charadrius vociferus
CGTCCCACCTGGATGATGCTGTGCATGTGGGGGATGAGGCGGTCGATGCGGACCTCCAGCAGCATCACCAGCGCGCGGCACACGTTCTTCCGCACCTCGGGGTCCTCGTCCACCGCCAGGGCGAAGAGGTGCTGGTGGGGGACACACACACACACACAGGAGCCCACTTACCCCTGACCGCCCTCGGGGCTCCTCCCGGGGGGCTCTGGGGGGGTTCCCCCCCCCCCAGCC
>NW_009646544.1:297-933 GCF_000708025.1 Charadrius vociferus
CGCTGGCGTGGTGCCTGGGGGGACACAGACAATGGCAGGGGGGGTTGTGTCATCCGACAGGCTCATTAGCTAACGATGGGGAGCTGGGAGGGGGGGGTCAGCCCAGCCGCCTGCCCCTCCTGGACCCCGCGGCGCTTAATTAACTCGCGAGAGGGAAACCCAGACCTGGGGACACACACGGGGTCCCCGTGGGGTGATGTGGGGACACGCGGACAGGCTGAGCCGGAGCTGCCCAGTCTGGGGGGGCCCAAATCCCCACATCACCCCGATGGGGGCACAGATGGAGCCGGACCACCCTCGTGGGGGGGGGAAGGACAGGGACAAGGGGACCCCGAGAGAAACCACAACCAGTGGCAGGGGGAAGACAAACAGCTCATTTCCTACCCCATCTCCTTAAATAGCACAGCCCCCCAACACTCTCACCCTAACTGGGCCCCCCCAACCCCTCTGTACCCAACCGTGGGGCTGGAGGGGGACAAGTGCGTCCCCCCCTGCGCACCCGTACCTGATCTTGGGGCTGCAGTGCTTGAAGAACTGGAGGAACTTGGGGATCATGACGTTGAGGGGCCGGTTGAGCGCATCGCTGTCCAGGAGCTCGGAGGAGTCCTCGCAGATCTTCTGGAGGGCCCCGAACGC
>NW_009646545.1:0-819 GCF_000708025.1 Charadrius vociferus
GGGGGTGTCACGTGTCCAGGGGTGTCACCGCGGGGGGTCACGTGTGTCACCGTCTGTGGACGAGTGTCACTGTGTGTCACTGTGTGTCCACGTGTGTGGACGTGTGTCACTCACATGTCACTGTGTGTCCATGTGTGTCACCGTCTGTGGACGTGTGTCACTCACATGTCACTACATGTCCACACGTGTCACTGTCTGTGGACGTGTGTCACTCACATGTCACTGTGTGTCCACGTGTGTCACCGTCTGTGGACGTGTGTCACCTGTGTGACATGACATGTCCACACGTGTCACTGTCTGTGGACGTGTGTCACCTGTATGTCACTGTGTGTCCACGTGTGTCACCGTCTGTGGACGTGTGTCACTCGTGTGTCACTGTATGTCCACGCGTGTCATTGTCTGTGGACACATATCACCTGTGTGTCCACGTGTGTCACCGTCCGTGGATGTGTGTCACTGTGTGTCACTGGTGTGTCGTCATGTGTCCACACGTGTTACCATACACAGACACACGTCACACATTTCCCTGTGCGCGTCCACGGGTGTCACCGTGCCCGGACACGTCTCCCCTGGGTGTCACCATGTGTGCCCACGCGTGTCACTGTCTGTGGACACACGTCACTTGCGTGTCACCGTGTGTGAGCGCACCACCCCTCTGTGCCCGAGTGTGTCACCGTGTGTGGACGTGTGTCACCGTGTGTGCTCGTGGCTGTCACCGTGACGGGCCACGTGTCACCCGCGTGTCCCTCTGTGTCCACACGTGTCACCACGGGGGGACCGCGATGGGCTGAGGGACCTCCTGAGGTTCCACCATGGGAC
>NW_009646545.1:2616-3562 GCF_000708025.1 Charadrius vociferus
CCGTCCGTCCGTCCCCGCGGCCGTCTGTCCGTCCATCCCCACGGCCATCCATCCATCCATCCATCCACCCCCCCGCGGCCGTCTGTCCATCGCCGTCTCCATCCATCGCTGCGTCCGTCCGTCCGTCCCCACGGCCGTTTGTCCATCCGACACGGCATCCATCTGTCCGTCCGTCCGTCCCCGCGGCCATCTGTCCGTCCATCACCACATCCATCCATCCATCCACCTCCCACGGCCATCCGGCCATCACCACGGCCGTCTGTCTGTCCATCACCGCGTCCATCTATCCGTCCGTCCGTCCGTCCGTCCCCACGACCATCTCTCCATCCATCACCACGGCCATCCATCCATCCATTCACCCCCCACGGCCGTCTGTCTGTCCGTCACTGCATCCATCCATCCATCCCTCCATCCATCCCCACGGCCGTCTGTCTGTCCATCACTGTCTCCATCCATCACCGTGTCCATCCCTCCATCCATCCATCCCCACGGCCGTCTGTCTGTCCGTCACTGCATCCATCCATCCATCCTCATGGCCGTCTGTCTGTCCGTCACTGCATCCATCCATCCATCCTCATGGCCGTCTGTCTGTCCGTCACTGCATCCATCCATCCATCCTCATGGCCGTCTGTCTGTCCGTCACTGCATCCATCCATCCATCCTCATGGCCGTCTGTCTGTCCGTCACTGCATCCATCCATCCATCCTCATGGCCGTCTGTCTGTCCATCACTGTCTCCATCCATCACTGTGTCCGTCCGTCTGTCCATCCATCTGTCCCCACATCCATCCGTCTGTCTGTCCATCCAGCCCCACATCTGTCCATCTCCGTGTCCGTCTGTCCATCCCGCCCTCCTTCCCCATGTCCGTCTGTCCGTCCGTCACCACCTCCATCCCTCCCCACGTCCATCTCTCCCCACATCCATCCATCCATCCGTCTCTCCTTCC
>NW_009646546.1:0-12491 GCF_000708025.1 Charadrius vociferus
CAATATCATTTTGCTAGTTCGGTTTTTAAAAGGCAGGTTTCTGTGCATAAGAGGACCCTCTTATCTATCATACCACTAAGCTAACAAATTCGCTTCAAAACTAACCTCACTGGAAGAAAGAGAAGCATCTCAGGCATCTGGAAGGGGAAAAAAATATGTTTGGATAAGCCAAAAAGTATAAGGAAACTACGAAAGATCTAAGCGCCTGTTAAAGAAAATGAAAGGAAATTAACGATATCTATATCTTCGAGGAATCCTTTGTAAATACAAAAGAAAGTAGAAGTAGTAACATAAACATGGAAGTATAACTCCTTATTAGTGTCTGAGGGATTCACACAAAGCAGAGGATTCAAGCCTAAAGATAACATAAAGCTTAGTTTTGAACTTCCTTACATTCCTTCCTTTCCTTTCCAGGCTTGTTCCTTCCATCTAAACTTGGTGTGCTCTATCATTTATAGCTGTGGCCACGTCAATGCAGTAAGCAGAGATCAAATGCTGAGACTGGTTGCTTGCATCAGCCCAAATCTCCATGTAGCAATTTAATAATATTTCTATAAATTCACATGTAAAAATGCTTATATAATTTCACATAGGTAAGATATGCTAATTTTACATTTCCTGAGATTCATATAATTTTGATTATTATTTCTCATATTAAGCAATGTGATGGCTTGAAACAGAGATTTTTGTAATGAAGGATGATGAAAGGAAACATAACAATGAAAATAATTTGGCTTCCTAAAAGAGGTTTGTCTTTCAGCCCACACAGCCCATCAAAACTGTGATCGCTGGAATGAACAATTCTGTAAACGTCTCTTTTTTTATTCTGTTGGTTTAACGTCTTGCTAAATAGAAGAAGGTAACAGTTTAACTTTTAAGTGGAAACCTGCAGGGATCATTTAGCTTCCAAACAAGTGCTTTTATGCTAAATTGTATTATAGCTGATATACCTTGAATTTCTTGAAATTACAGGTACTTGTTATTTTTAATTTTGGGGGCATGTGCATAAGTGACATTATTTATTGTTAACTTTTATTTCAGACATGGTAGACTTTCTTATAAGTGACTGTATAAATAAATATCTTTTCCTCATAGATCGTAGTAAACATACTGTCAAATAATACATTATGCACACTATTGTATCAGAAATATTGCATCTCACTGTAGCAGGCTACAAACTGCTTAAATATAAATCAAGCACTTACTGAAAAACAATAGAGAAAACCCGATTAATGTATGTAAATAAAACCTCCAAACACCATTTTGTTTCATCTCCTTTGTACAGAGCATGTGACATCACAGATATATGTACTGTTTTATTACAGGTTAGATTTTAAAGCTCATTTCATTAACAATTTCATGAAGAGTATGACATTTGAGAAAAAAGAGTCGGGGTTTTTGTTTTGTTTTTGTCTTATGGTAATCACCATGACCTGCCAGGCATAAAAGCAGCTTTGATTATTTAATCCACATCGGGATGCATGCAGCTAGTTTTATGAAAAACTGACTGTAGGGTTTCACAAGGCAACAAGAAAAGCATACAAGAAGAGCTTGAGCAGAAACCCGGATATTAAGAAGGCTAGAATGTGAAGAACATGAGTAGGTTCACCAAGAGGAGAGAAAGGAGAGAAGAGAGTACATCCTTTTAGCAGTAATGTGTGGAATATAAAAGGAAAATAGAAAGACTTCAGGATAACTGATGTCCTTCTTCCCTGTGTCCTACACAAGCCCTGAGTAGCTCCCCTCTGATCTTACAAAAACAGAGCAGTTATTTGCCAAAATGGCAGGTTTCGAGTGGGAATAATGTTACTATTTGTTACTCTATACTATTTTTAACATTGGAAAAGTAGCACTTGCACTGTGAGCTGTGGGATTGTGCCATCAGTGTTTTATGAGATAGAGAACCCTTTGACAAGCTGCTTAGCACACTCCGCAACTTACCACTGAAGCTAGACTTTGATGCAAAATACATCAGATTAGGATAAAGCAAACACAATTTAATGGACAGCAAGAGAAGAGACACGTATGGGATAGCCCGGAAGCATACAGGGAGACATACAAGAAATTCAAAGGAAAATCTTGCAGTTCTAGTTGGGATCTAAACTGGATAAACAGCTCCTACTTACTGCGTGACAGGAAGGAAAACGGGGTGAGCAAGGAGAGAAAAATTAACAGGCTCATGGAAAACTTAGAGGCTAACCGGAAAATATCAGAAATACCTGTTCTACTCTACTTCTTTATGAGGCATCCACTTATGGCCAATTTTGGAAACAGAATGCAAAGCTTAATACCAAAATTTGAAAATAAAAGTTGCTGAATTAGCTGTTTTAAAAATCACTGAAAGAATTTTATGCATAACTAGCAATTTAAATTACAGCAATGATATCTTTAGCTATAACTAAACACATCAAATGTTGTATAACTTGCAGCAAAACTGCAAGATTTAGCAGTGCAGTTTCCTTCATACCAGGTCAGGACTTAATCCCTGCAATGTTAAGAGGATTAATTAGTGTTTAAAAAGTGATACAGATATTAGGATAAGAAAACACATTGAAAGTGTCAAGAAATATTATACTTCCATGGAAAAATATTTGCATTCTGACAGAGCTGTAAGCTCAGAGACATCTTCTCATCTGTTTTGCAAAGATCAGGATTGCGTTGTTGATATTAGCAAAAAATCCTTGTTATCCTCTGTTTTACTTGCCCAATCTGAACAGTAGTGTTGAATTAACATTTCATGTAACAGGTAACACCGCTTGTTTGCACAGTATTTAGAACCTGTCTTGAGTGTTTAGTAGGTGACTAGAGGAGAAAATACTCAACCTACCATTCAACAGACTTTTTTGGTCAAATTGTCAGAATATAAGAAAGAATATTAAAATGATAAGAAAGTTCGCACTTTTCTGTCAACAGATTGTCAGAGTCCAATACTATTTGACCAGGCTCTTTTTCAATATTCCACATGATGAGGGTTTAAGGTTTAATACAAAGTTCACTTACATGTAGATAGTTGACATTACTCAGGATTTTGACTTATCAGAGAGACATATCAATATACTGAAATCACAAAGTCCACTTAGCAGAATACAGCAATTGTAATATACAGTTGGATCACAGTACAAATGTGATTTCTGTTATTGGTCTCTATATGCTCACTGTCATGACACTGGGTGTCCCCAGCCACCAGGAAGAAGTTGAAGCCAGCTCAAGCCCGTTGCTCTCTTCAAAGTTCATCCTATTGGTGGTTTGATTTTTACAGTGGGCTGGGCTGAGCCATGTACACACTACCCCCAGGCTGTTCTGGCTAGTTCAAGAAGACATTCACGACCTTTTGGTTTACACTGGGAAAACCATTTACACAACTGGTAGATCTACTTAATTGATATAGCTATCTGATCCAGTCAACTGATACAGCCATCAGTCTGAAACAGAGGTCACCCTCTGGTTCCCTTTGGGCTGAGCTAAGTCCGACTTTCCCTATAGTAGCTCTGATTACTTTCTACGTTTTTCTTGCTTGGGCTCAGTTTTGTGAGAACATCTCCTCTGCTCATCTCCTCTGAGCCTTCATCTGTTGTCGGGGCTTATTACTCAATCACAGAGACTTTTACCCTTAATCTTCTAGAGAAGCAAGCAGAATGTACCTGAGGTATCAATAATAACCTAAAATTTTAATTATAAGCCTGTCCACAATACCTGGAGGGGTGTAACCTCCACAAAAAAAAAAAAAATCTAGAAATTAAACAATAACTGGAGAAATAAAACCTTAAAAGCCAACAGCTAACTCATATGTCTAAGTAGGCTCTGCATATTCTTTTTATTCTTGTATTCTTTACCCACTTTTACTTTATTATTGAGAATGCACTCTGAGATTTTCCCGTGTTTCAACAGAAGGTGGCTTTGTTTCATTGCAGTTGGTTAAAACAAAGAGGCTATCAAGAGGACAATGTTCAACTATAATTAAATGGTTGAACTTTGTAATTATATCAGAAAATGCCCTGCAATATCATTTCTGTTTCTGCATTATGCTATAGAGTTTCTCTTGAGTTACTTTTTTTCTAAGATAAATAAAGCCTTCCCATATGTCCTTACAAAGTCAAAGATTTGCTGATAACTTCAGAATTGGGGAAAAATAACTTATCAGCATAAAATTTCTTGTTAGTCACAAAGATGCAAACATAAACAACTTGTGGAGGGGAGGATTATAGAACCAAATTTTCATCAATGTGACACCAAGTGACACCAATATAAATTAGAATAACTCCAAAGATACTCTGTGGAGTTGTGCCAGATGTTCACCAGAGTATCTGTGATCAGAATCCACTCTTAAGACTTTAACAGTAATGTTAAGGGAATATATCACCTAACATCAACCATGCCATATAAAATACATAGCCTTAGCTGCCTACAGAGGAAAAAAAAATTGCTCTTTACTATGCCAGCACAATCCTCAAAAGCATTTAGAAATACACTACACAGACTGTCTTTTTTGATGCTTATTTTTGGTATTGCATGGCTGTATTTCAGAACTGTATTGATTTCTATTCTGTCTATGGTTGATTAATATTACAGGAAGGCATCAAGTGTATTAGTATAGAACTGAATAGAAATAGCAGTGTTTTTTCACAGAAACAAACAAACAAACAAACAAGTCCTTTGTGATTTCATCTAGGAATATACGTATGCAAAAATACCACTGAAATATCATAGCCACACAGTTTGCTTGATAGAATCCTTCACACGCATCTGCGCACCTGTTAAAGAACTTTCATAAGCTACTAGGACCCAATAAAACTGCAGCTTTCCAGTTAGAGAATTAATAGACTTTTATTTTGTAACAGATTTCATCTCCAGGTTAAGGTTTTCACCTTATAAACTTGTAATATGAAATTTATATTCCTTAGTAGTTGGATTTGGTTTGATAGGAATTCTGTGCTCAATATAATCTGAGAATACAAGTTAGTGAAGAGAACATTCCTCAAGAGGAACGTTTTTCAGCTGACCCTGTTCTCAAGGCATAAAAATTCTTAGGACATTAAACTTTCCCGTCACCTGTTTTTTTTTGGTGTTAGTAGCTCATTTGGAACCTTTTTGCTCACCGTTGCCTCAAACCCTACCAACAATATCAGTTCTGTTCTTCTTATAACATGTGGCATGATAGATAATGCTGAAACTACCAACCTGCTCAGAATATCAGTAACCAGAAAAATCACATCTAATTAAGGTAACTGCAGCTCTTAGGCTGTAGCTAGAATGCAAGATGATGTCTAAAAATAAGCAACCATTATTCTAACCCAACGCCTATCCTTCTGCCTGAATAGATTACATTTTATGAATAGATGGTGTGTGAGTGAGAAAAAGGAAAGTTTAAATTATTTCTATCTGCTGGAATTTGTGAAAGGAGGACTTGTGTGACAGACTACAAGTCATCTCATATCAAATGTATTCAATTTAATATTGAAGCACATTTAATTTCTCTATGGAGTGACTGTTTTGATTAGCTGAATGTTCACGTCACGTAAGTGCTTGTGAAAAAATCAAAATTTCACTACTTCAGGATCCTGATTATTAGTAGGAGATGTGGGGAAAACCCACCAAATCACCCAAGAAAAACCTTTTTGGTTGCATATTTATATATTTTAAATTATGTGTTTTAGCTACACTGTGGTGGACAAAAAAAAGTTCTCTGAAGGAACAATCTGATGCTGAGGTCAGGAAAAAGAGGCTGCAAGGAACGGTGTCTGCTTTGCTTGCTGACTCTTTTGCTGTTTGTTGCTCCATAAAGAAGGCAAGGCTGGACAACAGAAAGGAGGATGCTTGTTTAGCTGGTGGCAGTTGCTGCCAGACTTTTGGAAAGTTTTGATGGGAGAGGGTAGAAGATTTTCTCTTCTTCAGAGGTAAAAAATATCCACAAGAGAGAAACTTTCCTGAAGTGGGACAGCACAGAGAGAAAGAGAGTGGGAAAAAGTTTGTAAGCAGGAATCCTACCATAGAGAAGAAAGATTGAGATTCTTGTAGTGTACACAGTGAGGTCTCAAAGATGGCAGAAAAAAGGTTTCCTAGGGACTTCATTTGGGATGGTGAAATTGACTGTAACTTAACAGACTGCCAAAAATTGATGGTTGAGATCCAGATTCAAAGGAGGCCATTCTGTCAGGATATGTGGACAAGGGGGAAGTCATAAGCACTTTTATTTCAATCTTTTTCATCCAGTGGGTCATTTTCTCAGTTTTTGGTTAAATATAAACTTGTTGCAGAGACTGAAAACTCTTAATTTTTCAGGCGTGCTCACTTTAAAGGAAAGGGGCAGAGTGATCTGCTTCAAAACTGGCCAAGTCAGGGTTCTGTTTTCAGTGGTGGATGAACTTTTAAACCTGGGTGAACCAAGTGCACTAAGAAGAAGAAAATTATGGTGCAGCAGTGTGCAACCTGCTTCTGGTTTCCAAGATTACAGACTTTGACATTGCTTTCTCCAAGGCAGCTGCTGGAGCCTGAGTGGGGAATGAGCTCCTGTATTCACTGCTGAAAGGAAAGACGCACAAAGTACCCAGAACCCACAGGCTGCTGAAAAACTAGTTAGAATAATTAAGACAAACTCAAGTGTTTTCTACATCAAAGCTCCAATGCAGCTTTAAGTTATGGGGACTTTGTCATTAACTTGAAGTACAGTTCTAAGGATTTGCAGTGTAGATTTTTGTCAGATTAAACTTTGTGATAACATTATCTCTGTTTTCTGCTTTGGCTTTCTTTTTTCCTCAGTGGTAGGTGGTACTAGAATTTCCTTGCTTCCTGCCAGGAAATATAATGACTACAGGAAGTATAGAGTCTCTTAATGAGATTTCAGAGAAAGGATAAACTGGAAAATGGAGGCCTCTGAGTGCGACAGGGGAATCAGAGTTAGTTGCTTTTCATTATACCATAATTTCTATTAAACAAATAAAAAACAAATAACCATAATTCTCTATGCTTACTCCCAAAATATATCTGATGCATTCACTGTTTGTGAATATTTTGATGATAATATAGACATATTTTGGTAACTGAATCAGCCATAAAAATGCTGTGCCCCTGTTCTTGGGCATCACTGTTTCAGGGCACATGATGTCAACGACTGTGAACCTGAACACAGCCCTCTGCACACAGCTTTCAGAGTAGAGCTTTCTCCTCATGACTGGTACCATCTACACAGATACACTTTTAGATCCTTTTCGATCTCCTATGAACACGTTGGGGTACGAGCTTGCCTTCTCACATACTCTTCTGCTCAGCTCCTGCAAAGAATGTGTGTGTTCAGTAATGGATTCAAGAGGAAATAGTCCATCAGACATACGGGTCAGTTTTTGAGGGTATCTTGTTGGACATACGCTGCACATAGAGGTAGGCAACTAGCAAGGAATCAATAGGTCTTTGGAACCATTGCCTGTTTTGACCATGCAGAGATAGTTTGTATAACACAAATATGACTATATGTATCTGTCCTACAAAAATAAATACAAAAATGAATGCCAGACACACAACCATTACATATCATTTTAACAGCAATGATCCTTGAATTTCATTAGGTTTTTTATACATTCTTCGCACATCTCATTCTCCATGCAACTTCATTCCACTGGCTGGAAAAAGAAGCCAGTTTATTGAAATTTCATAATAAATATATTTTGGCTTCATACAGCAACCATAAGTCATCCCTGGAAGTAAATTATCAGTGAACGGTATTTTCAAATGGTTCATAGTGCCTGCATCTTACTAAGAAAAATTATTGTCTTAATATCATTGCAAATTACAACAGAAATATTATGCATACTAGAATTGTGCTGAATGTTTTATTTAGGAAAACACTGATTCTAAAAACATATCATAATTTACAAATTTATACCAGAGTGTACCATACATTCTTAAAAATTAAAGCTGTCTGGCCTGGCTATATTTGCTTATGAAAAATAGCTCAGCTTTAAATAAAGCATAAAAATTGTATTCTTCTCATTTCTGGAGGTAATCAGCTATGACATTCAATGACATAAATCTTTGCTCTATTCATTTTCTTCTTCTTCTAGGAAAATAAAAATGAAATGTTTATAAAGGTGATGATCAGAGTAACTGTAATGCAACTTCCACCCTGTCTTTCAGCCATTTTAAAACTGAATGCATGCTGAAAGAGTTTAGAGGTTTTTTGTAAGATATTCTGAGAAATTTGTGAAAAATTATTTCACCCTGGCTACCTTCATTTGCTACTGTTTTTTTGTTTGTTTGTTTTCAGCTGTATTGAATGGACATCTGAAAAATATCTCAAGTTTTCATAACATTCATAAGGTCTTTGGAGCCTAATCTCTACTCCAGTTGTAGCCTTTTTCTCTCAGTGAAGAAGATTTAGCCCACTGACCTTGATCTAATAAAATACTTAAGCATGAGAATGAAGACTATAATATTCAGTTGCTTACTTTGAGAGGTGGAATATTTCTATGCTTCTTATTCTAAATAAAGAACATATAATTTTTCAAAACACAGTATAGTAATAACAAAACATATCCCTTCTAATGGAATGGTGATTAGTACTGTTGATATTGTGGAAATGATACTACTTTTTAGTTTGTATTTTGCTGAGAGAATAAAAGGAACAGATCCATATCTGTCTTGTACAAGGTAAACAGTGGAAATGAAATCCACATATAAAGCTTTGTTTAGTTCAATGTAAAAATACTCTGATGGGTTTTCATTCCAGAGGACCAATGGGTTGTTGATAGTTACTTTAACAAATAAAGTAATTTTTTTTGCTGTATTCTTGCCAGGATGATTTTATTTCCAAGAATTTTTACAGAAATTTTACAATGTAAATATTATCTATCATCACTAGATTCTGCTGTTTTCTTTCGATCTGATGTTAGGCTCACAGTCTTCAATAACAACTTCAATAACTTTGACCCCTTTGTGAAGATATGACAGCAAACTGAAATGAAATACCATCTGTAAGTTTTCTTCCACCAAAAAAGTACTTGACCTTGAAAACAGGTAAGGAAGCATAAATACTTAAAAATATTGACCCTACTGAGTAATTATGGGGAAAAACAGTTAAGGATATGGTAAGTTTACTTTACAGCTACTTAAGAGTAGGTAGAAAAAAATGCATCACATAAAGAGAAAAATTAAAAATTCTCAACTTCAATGAAATCTCCAGGGTGATATCTATTTGTGACATGCAGAAATCAAAAGATTCAAACTGGAATTCTTCATTTATATGGTATATTTTTTTGTACAATTTCATTTGTTATTTCCTGTGAATGTGGTAGAGGTAAGTCCTTTCAGTCTACCTGTTGGATTGAGGAGAAATTACTCTGAATTTGGATAATGATTTAGACTGATAGTCAGAACACCACCATCACCACCCCACTCTCCATTTTTATTGTTATATACTGAATCATGAAGAGGACTAATAATGCTTGACATGCTTTAATGATTTACTGAATGATACTTATGTTACATTTTTGACATTGTGGCTCTGTCTGCTTAAGGGAAGGATTCTAAAACACAGCACTAGATTTGTCTCTGCCCCTTCTCCATATGCATTGAAAAATTTGCTGATCATTAGTACAACTCTTCTCTCTTTAACCGTCTAAATCTTAGGCAGCTACTATCAAGCAACTCAACTACATTTCCTCAATGGTCAGAACAGGCAGAAACCTTATATCTTAGATATATGTCTTAAAATGAAAAAATCCCCCAGAGAAACTACCTTTATTATTGCCTAGATAGAAAAGCTAAATGGCATTTTAGATGCTTAATGTAAGGGGCAATGAATAAGTACTCAGGAGAGGCTGATGATATGTTTCAAAAGACAGAGTCGAACTCTTCTGTCTGCGTTCCAGGCAAGTAATTTGTGAGATGGTTCCAGGTCAGAAATCTTATATGTGCTATATAATAGTCCTGGACCCGGGCTAACATGCATATGTAACTTCCAGACTGAAAGCAGCTTTGCCCCTAGAGTGGGCAAAGCAGCTCAGCTCTGCTGATACTGTCCATGCTGATACATTCATACAAAGCTGGTTAAGCACTCTTAAAGATTATACCTGAACACCTCACTTCATTTGGCTTCAAAGAGTAAAAAAAAAAGAAAAAAAAAAAAAAAGAAGAAAAAACCCCCCAACACATAGCTGTACTTATATATTTCATCAATGAGCCCTGCCAGTTTCTCAGGCATAAAAATGGTCCGTAAATCAGCTTTTCCTGTCATTTCTGGAATTTAATTTCACTCTGTATGAGAATTCTACATGCAATATGAAGATTTATCATCATTCACAGTTACAGAAAAAAATATGAAAATGCTGATGAAATTCACAAAAGTCAGGGGAGTCCAAAAGCTGTCACTGCAAGTGAGAACTGGCCCAGAAAAAGTTTCACCAGGTCCACCACATGTTGGTTGGCCAACTACTGCATCTGTTCATGCTGGGGCACTTTCTTCCATGAACTGCTGATACGTCCATATGGGAGACAAGGCAGCCAATATGGGACTCTGTGTTTGATTCATATTTCCACATATAAAGCAATACAAAATGGACAGTTGGATTATAGCAAAGAAAAACTTGATGAAACTTCTCCGCAGGTGTCTTTGTCATAGACATTTCTGGTAAGAACCCTGTTCTAGATGTTGAAAGTGAAATGAAGAACTTTATGTAGGTGCATCCCATGCATAGCACCAAAAAAAAAAAGGAGGAAAATATAATATTAACAACAACAACAACAACAACAACAATAATAATAATTATAATAATGTACTGGTTTTACTAAACTACTGACATTTATGGTTCCTGCAGAACCACATTAACTAAGCTTGGGTGCAACAAATGTGACTGATTAAGACAGACACCTCGCTTGAACCCTGACTGGATCAATAAATAGCATAAGGCTTTCCATACAGAATTAAGCCACACCCAGCATTTAAATATTGAGATCCTATGCATACTAATGTGAAACACCACAGTTTCAGCTTTATAAAGATGCAAGTGTAACTATGTACACCCCAAAATAATCACTGCTTTCACTAGCATTTGCTTTAGACTTGCTAACAAATACTGTTATAATTAAAAAATCTTTAAAGCTTGCAATTTGAGTGAGCTTTCTAATACAGCTTTTCCAGCACATACAAATAAAAAATTTGCTGTTCCTGTATGCTAGTGTCATTTTCTATGTTGTCTTTACATGTAGTCAGTCCCCTTGACCTACCACTTTTTTAATCGCATATAAGTTGTGGACCTAAAGATTGTTTTGCTAGAAAGAAAGCAAAACTGAAAATTAAACATCAAAAAAACATAGGAGACATACAGTGCAAGTAAGAGATTTAGTCCAGAATCATCCACACGACACTAACCCTGATGACTACCATCTATGTTGCACTATATCATATAATAGTCTTTGATAAACTTCAGCCTTCCATACAATGATTAAAAGACAGAGTAAATGTAGTATCCCACAGGAAAAGAACAGGAGAAAAGCAAACATATCAGATAAAACAAAATAATTTTCCTTACGTAGGTCATCAGTGTGGCTTTTTCCCATATCATTAGAATATTCTGCTAGCCAATTTCAACATTGAGCAATCCCCAAATGTACTAGGTGCTGTCTACAAAGAAGATTCAGGGTCTTTACAACTTTTCTTGGTGATAGCTTTTTATGTGTCAGGGAAAACATATAAAGAAATAAAGGTTCTCTGATCACAATTAAAGAACTTCTCATTTCTTTGTGAGCCTATGAGTTTGCACAAGAAGGGAAACTGTATAAGTACAATGAAGGAACTATTTGTCCAAGTGTATTAGAATATGTGGATGTGGTGTTAAGTCTCCCTTCAGCCCAAGTTTTCTCAGGGATGCATAAAATGTCTGTTTTAATGTGGAAGACTTAAACATTTAAAGCTCAGTAAGGTGATCTTTGTCTTTGATCTAATAAATATAGGAAACTGGAAAAGTCCATTTCAATATGATTTTAATGCTTCCAACTCATCTTAAGTATACATCCACTGTTTATTGTTCTTGTAATCAGTTCTCTGTTAAGAATTATTCCCCAAAGTAGCAGAACACAAGCAGGGTTTTTTTTTTGTGAATACTGAAAAAGAAGGTCCCTAGGAGTTTGAACTCTGTAGGTTTTGGTAGTGTTCACTCAGCTGAATTATAATTTGTATTTGTTACTATCCTTTACATTTTGTTCTCCAGTCTTGACCCACAACACGCTTTAATGTTCAAATTATGTTTGAATTATTAGCAGGTATTCTTATTCAGTGCTCGCTTTGACTAATTCTCAGCAGGCAGCCTTAAAGTTTAGCAAAGATTTATGGCATCTCTGAGAATATTAAAGAAGTCTATGCTACAGAAAGCAACAGATAATTAGCACGAAAGCGGAATTTCTGAATGTATATTTTCAGACTTTTTTCCCTAATTACTGACAAATAAGTGTACTGACTTCAGCATTTAGGGGATGCCTGGGATTCATCTCTGTCAACTTTACTG
>NW_009646546.1:12550-49150 GCF_000708025.1 Charadrius vociferus
AACAAGGACCTTATCTGGGGTGGTTTAGGGTATATTTCTGACTCTGCTGCTTCTGTGTCATTTTTGCATTGTCTTGAATTCCTCCCACTCATTCAGCTAGGGTTGGTACAAAATAAGGAACCCAGTTTATTTTCAACGGTTCTAAAAAGGGTCACTGTTTTAGTAGCTTTTACAGATCTACAGATCACCCATCATATTTTTTAACTATAAAGCTGGTATAGACATTCTGGAGCAGAAAAGAGAAAGAGAGCCTAGAACTAAAAAGAAATTGTTTAGAATGGCAAACTCCATGATCTCTTTCTGGATGGAGATAAGATGATAACAGAAGGCTTAAAGTTCCTTATTAAAGCACCTCAGAAACAGTTGAATCTTTCTGTTCACTCATAACAAGTCATGCCAATTTAATCTACCTGTAAGTGTGTGCATTCTGAAGAAGGTTTAGAAGTACGTTATAATAATAATAACATTAGTGTCACCACTCTTATTGGTACCACTGACCACAGGAATTACTCTAAAAGCGTCAGCCTGGTGAACATCTGGAGTCAGAAAATTAAGGGAATCTCTTTGCTAACTTTGATTTACATCCAAGCTGCTTATCCTAAATGTCACACTTGAGTGCCAGAAGATTCAAATCAGAATGCTCTAATCCATACTTCTTTTCTTACTCGGTATTGTTTCCAAATAGTCTAAAGATCAAGAACATTTGAGATCCAAAGGCAGTTTATAGAAATTCATTGATCTAATAGAATGAAACTAATTTTCAAGCATGTCCAAAGTTATGCTTAACAGAACTGACAAGGACTCTGGAGAAACTTTAGCCTGTGTTTTCCCAGACTGAGAGCTCTTCATCTGTTTTAATCCCTAGCTGCCAAGCAGCACCAGGACAGGGTTTGTAGTAGAGCTGGAAAGTCTGGAATTTGTACAGGCTTTGAGGAAATCATATTTAACTTCTGTAAACCCATTCTTACAAAGAATTCAGCTCATATGAAAATTTCCAGTACATGGCCATCACCTCTATAGACAGCAACCAAGATTCCTCTCGGTTGAAAAGTGTCTGAATAGCAGCTAAGCTCACCTCAGCGTCAAAAGGGGCAACTGGGTGAAATGACACTGCAAGGGATAATAGACAAAAGGATACTTTAAAAGGCAGCCAGAAGTTGTCTCAGGCACATGCAGTGGCTATATGAGGATATCTTGGAAATCTACAGGAAAAGACAGTCCTTTCCATATAAATGGTAATAGGAATATTGGGCATTTCAGTCACAATCAAGAGTAAATGAAAGAAGAAAGCAAGTCTCTTTAATGACATATTCATGCTGCTGTGCAGAAAGTATAAGAGAGTAAGATGGCCTGCAGATGGTGATATTAATGTTGTATGATGGACATGTTCTGCACTACACAGTACAGGTTAGCCTTTGATTCTTTTATGTACTGTTAAAAAATGTATATCTAGACAAATCCTTCATGCTACTAATTGCTTATAGGCTGAGATGTGTAAAATGAGTCCTTTTATTTACCAGGGCTTTTTCTGTCATTTCTTAAAAATCCTCATCTATCTTCCAGTGAAGTTATATTAGCAACTGACATGTGCTAAAAGCAAACACTTATTTTTCAGAAAATAGGATAGATGGAAGTGCTGAAATGCCATAGTGACAAATAAAGGAATCTATATAATAAAGTATAAATAAGATTAGATTATACCATGGAGGAATTAAGAAAGCATTTTTTACAAGGGTTATTGTATGTATTTAGAAAAAATACTGTCTCTTCTGAAAGTAAGATGACTCCTTTTACAACAGCCAAACAGCTGCATATTTATTCCATGTTTTCTAGATATGCCATAATGGGGAACTTCCCTTAACTGAAGGCTAAGGATAGGTGAGTAGTGCACAATAGTCTAAAGTATTTAACTTTTGCAAGAAAAGGCAGAGTTTATTCAATGTATAAATTGTAATTTACATAAAATTAATATACAAATCACTATTCCTTTTTTTGCCTGCCAATTTCACAGTAATGATTTGTGCCAGAAAGTTACTTCAAATTTTTTAATATCAGTTTTCGCGTCTTGCCTGAGGGTCACAGCTCAAAAATATGGAATCATCTTTGCTACTTTTACATTGAAACAGACTTCTTTTGGGATATAAAATATGTAGACCAGAAAGTATACGTGTTCATATGTTATATATTGCAGTAAAATTCATCAGCTAATTACCATGCCTTGCCTCTTGGGACAGTTGAGGACAGCCATATTTCCTCACTCAAGAACAGATACACTATGTGCAACTCCCATATGTAATAGGTGGGCAAGGCGGGGCTTAGAAAAGTAATGTGCGTATACGAATGCCACATTGAAGGTAGGTCTGGTTAGAAGCAATGATCAGTTCAATTACCTGTATGGTGGTGCTTTTTAACTATTCCAGTGGCGTTACCTCATGGTGGATTGTTGTCTGAGATTTACAGATCAAAAAGCACAAGTCTTTCTTGCTAGAAATAGCAATACCAAGTCCATCAGCTTGGCTGTAGTATCTTATCTGCCTCATTTCTGTGCTGAGACAGTTCTTTTAAGCCATTCAGGTTTTTGATCCACACAGCTGCTGCTTCCCTTATTAGTATTCTACAAAGGTGCTCATTCTGGGATAGTTCACTCCAGGACTACTCTCAAAGGCAATATGGATGAAACTGCATCCTGCACACTCCTCCAACATTATTCCAGTTGGCTTTGTACTTTCACATGCCCTTGTGAACATAACAGGGCATGTAACACATACCTTTCATCTCATGCTACAAAAATACTTCTCTAGTGAGCTGAAACACAGTTCATGATGTCATAGACAGACAAAAATTTCATCATTGTGTATTCACCTGCAATTGTTTGTGATCAACACTGTCTCTATGGATAATTTTGAAATACTAAACTTCCCAGCTTTTCATAGTTCTTCGCTTCACTTTATCTTTGTCATGTCACCGTTCTTTAGTTAGAAAAAAAAAAAAATAAATTTCCTACTTCAAAACTTTCACTGCCATCTCTAGATATTTGACTCTTCTTTTGACTCTTTCTTTCACCAGGAGCAAAAAGGATCTTTTCTGGCTTTGAATGCTGAACAATATCCCCATCATAAATGAGGTATTCATTAGAAATTCACATTTAAAAGTCATCATTTTCTTTGCAAGTTAAGGTAACTGCAATTTTTAAAAAGAGTACATTTTTTTTGGCAGTATATTTGTTTAGAAATACATTGTGCAGTGGTGTTAACTAGACATACATATATATTAACCAGATCAGTAAGACAAGATTCTGCAAGAAAATATATTTTCAAATATTCCTAACCATCCTACACAATTAATTGTGCAGTGGGAAAAAAAAAAAAATCTGTACACAGTCTGATTTATTTTTTCTCTTCTATATACTGATATATTTTAAACCCCATGTTTTATCAGCTTCAATTAATGCTAGTGACACATCACAGAGAAAACATTCTTGCTGATGCTGGAACAAGTTTGTACAGTAGATACTTTTATATATATATAAAATAAAATTTAAAACTTACTCTAAAATTTCTACAACATATTTTACCATATGTACTAATCTTTCCTGAGTTCTCTGGAATCCCAAATAGGCATTTGCTTAATGTCCTACAGATCAAAAGGTCTTGTTTTGGCTTTAATTTACAACTCCAGCCAGCATAGAAAATGTTCTTCTAAAGTCTCCGAAAACATAGTTCTGAATTTCTATACGATGTGCCAAATATAAGGCAAAGAATTTGAAACCTTCCACCAGTAAGGGAAATGAAAGCTTTACTCAGAAAGGGCCAGGACATCTTCTGCTGGTGAAAATCAATAGTTCCAATAAACCTATTTAGAGTACATCACTGTCTGTAACAGTAGGTTGTTTTGTATACAATCTTCTTTGACAGATTTGTCTGTTTTATGAACCTATTTGTATTTTTGTCATGTATAACATCCTGTAGCAACAATTTTCACAATTTAGATATTCTGTGTAAAAAATACTTCCTTTTATTTCCTTCAGGATCTGCTCCCTACGAAGTTCATTTGACATGCTTATTCACATCTTCCAAACCATTCATGATTTTATTGACCTGTAACATTCCACAGTTACACCTTTTTCTATCTATATAGACTCTGTTTGCAGAAGAACTACTCAGTTTCATTGTTCTTTTTACTGTATTCTGTTTTTCTACGTTCTTCCTGACACTAGAAGGAGAGACAGAACTGCAAAGTGTTTGCACATTGCCCTAAATATGTTCTTTATTTTGTTGTTTATTCCTGTCCTAGTCATTCCAAATAATAGTTTGGTTTTTTGAGCACTTCCTAAGATGGATCTGATATTTTTGTAGACCTGCCTAGGCCCAGAATCTCTTTCCTGAAGGGTTATTTATGGTGTCTGATTGTTTATATACATAGAGGTTATTATGCTCATTATTCTACATTTATCACCACTGAATTTCATCTTTTACTGCTCATTCAGTATTGTAAACTTCTGCAACTTTTCACAGCCAGATTTTACTTTTATTACCCTGAATAATTTAATACTACTAGAAAACTTTGTCACTTCACTCACACTACTCACTTCTTTTCTGGATATCTTATGAATATGTGTGATATATGAGCAGGTGAGAAAATGCAACATGCAGTGAATTTGGAAAAGCATCTAGCTCTGGCTTCCCCTGTTTTTTTTTTTCCCCCTTTTTCTATGTGACTGCAACCACTTCATCATCCAAGGACTATATACCACTTACAGAGAGACAAAGGCTAATTATTCATCACTTTAGGGCTGGGATGGCAGTGCTAAAACCAGAATGAATATATGCAAGAAATCTTCCAGCATTTTTGGGGAAGTAGTTGCTCCTTAAAGCTAGGATGAGCTGGAGCCGGTAACCCAGAGAAAAATTAGGTGAATGACTGTGCTTTATTTTAATGTCCAGATGTATTTTTAAAGAATTAATTTGGTTTCTTTCTATACCTTTTCTGCTTAATGTCATGCCTGAAAGTTACCCTTTCATTTTCTTATTGTCATGGGTAAAACACTATCTGAGAGAAGTGAAGTGTGATAGTATCTTTTTTCTTATTGTCATGGGTAAAACACTGAGAGAAGTGAAGTGTGATAGTATCTGCAAAGTTTTGCTTTTTCTTTTTTTTTTTCTTTTCTTTTTCTTTTTTTTTGTTTGCTTTTGGATTGTTGATTGCTGTTTTTTGGAAATTACCAGAACCTCAAAAAATTTACCAGCGTCAGTGTGGTTGTTCCTGAATTGAACATCATGACCTTGGAAATGTCAGCGGATAAGAAGGGAGTCCCTGCAAACAATAAAACCCAGACAAATGTTAATGGAAATGCAGACAGGACACTGGAAAGCAAACAGAAGAAAAATATTTAGGAACTGCTGCCTACTGTAGTCTCACTTCACTCACCTTTAAGTACCTGCTGCTGCTTTAAAGGGATACCCAGTTACTGGAAATCCAAGCAAAAGCACATCCATATTCACTTTGCTTTTAGGTACATTTACCTATTGTAAGTTATGGCTTTGGTTTGTTGTGAGTTTTCTTGGCTTTTGTGTTTTCTTTTTCCTTTAGTCCTTTGCTTGGTTTGTTATTGCACAGAATCACAGAATCACAGAATGGTTAGGGTTGGAAGGGACCTCTGGAGATCATCTAGGCCACCCTCCCCGCCAGAGCAGGGTCACCTACAGCAGGTTGCACAGGACAGCGTCCAGGTGGGTTTTGAATGTCTCCAGAGTGGGAGACTCCCCCACCTCTCTGGGCAGCCTGTTCCAGTGCTCCACTACCCTCAAAGTAAAGAAGTTCCTCCTCATGTTAAGATGGGACTTCCTATGTTCAAGTTTATGCCCATTACCCCTCGTCCTATCACTGGGCGCCACTGAAAAAAGACTGCTCCCATCCTCCTGGCACCCTCCCTTTAAGTATTTGTAAGTATTACACAGCTTTTTAGTTTAATGTAGTGTATGATCAGTCTTATTGACTATGTAGACACGTGTACCTCTTCAAGAAAAACAATACAAATACATGAGGGAATAACATTTTTTTTTATTTCTGTTTTTAATAAAGAGAAAAAAAGTGTAATTTACTGCTCTTGTCTGATGTAATGACAATTCAAGGTAGTATTAAACCATGGAGAATCTTTCAATCTGGAATTTTATATAGTCTTTTATGTAGTTTATTACTGAATGGAACTTACAGTGAAGTTATCTTCAAATTCATCTGTTTCTACCTGCAGCTCAGTTAAAATCCTGTGTTGTAATTCCTTCTCAGATATTTTTCTCATCACACTGCCAAACATCACTTTATAGCTAACACTATAAAAAGTTCCCCAACCAGAAGTAACAGTGTTTTACTTGAGCTCAGCCAAGTGAGAGGCAGAGGAAGAACTTTCTCCTTTTTAAAATTGGGTGTTGGTGATGGTGAGAAGACAACTGTGTATTAGGTCATTTATTCATTTATAACAACAGTTATATAATGAGCAAGCAGCTATTATTTAACTTGTTTTGGCTTTAGCTTGGCTTTGTATGATCAGTGTAACGTCTGTTGTTGCAATCATTTTAATATATTGCTGTAAGTGACAGATAGTAATAAGCAGTAGTTATCATTTGTAGACTGAACTACGTGCAATGCCAGACTGAAGATGTTGTGTAGATCTGCTGTGCAGATGGGTAATGACAGCAGAGATCTCAACATGGTAGGCACAGGATGAAAGCAGAGGCTTCAAGCCATGAGGCTTTAGTCAGACCTTCAGTGGAAAATTTCTGATCATTGGAGGACTGTAATTTTGGAAGCCTAGTAAAACCTGGTTTTAGGGAAAACAAAGAGAACAAAGAACGAGTATTCAACATAGATAAATTACACTATACATTTAAAAAAATGGATGTGATATGGAAAACATAAAAATAGCCAAGTGGATCTTAGAGTGAATGAAAAGGACATAACATTGGTGCCATGTTTCTGGTGAAGGCCTTGGGATGCTGAAGACACGCCTTAAAGTCATACCACCTGCACCATTGTCCTTAGGACCCACAGAAGTACTGGAAGAGTGAGCATACCACCAAAGAAAGGATTAGATATTAAAAAGTTTGGTATATCAGCATTAAATGTTTTCTTAAAGAGGATTTTTCTCCTGCAGTAATTACCCGATTTGGTTAGTGTCATTGTAAATTGAGTAATATTTGTTAATAGTTTAACTATCTTTTCATTAGGCTAATAATAAATTATTGCCTTAAATATGAGGAGACTTTCATTAGCCCACAGAAGTTGTAGAGTGTGACTCATCTGGTGCCTTGTGCTGGAGTTCTCATAGGATTTTGGAAGCAATCACTGAAGACAGTTCTGAATTTCACTGTAGAGACAGACCAATGAGACCTTTCAAATTTGGTGTATCATATTGCTATTATTGCCTGTACCAGATACTTTTTTCAGTGGGACCTTTAGTGGCTCCATTGACCATATATATAAAAAAAGATATGAAGGAGCTTGCTATAGAAACCTGAAAATGGTGCTGCCAATTTCTGTTGAGGAACATGATGGTGTGAAGAAGAGTTTTGACTTGTGTCAATGGATAAAAAATTTTCACTATCAACTCTTCAATTTTTATTTTTAGGAAGGGTCATTCAAAAACTATTAGGAATGAGTGAGGTAAAATTCATGCTTTGGAGAACAAATGAAGTAGTTGGCTTTCACAACAAAAAGTTACTCCCACTACAGCTCAGGAACAGGACCTAATGAGAAATTAGGGGGTGGGAGAAGAGCAGGGACTGATTCCTGTTATAACAGTAGATTCTCATTCTTCCATCCAGTTGCTCTGAGAACTAGCTGCAAGAAATGGAGATCTGCTGAGGTCAAATTCCATCTCATAGTTTTTTGCTGTTTACATCTAGATTCCTACTGTCTAGCTGATTTCCCCAAAACAGATAGTAGGCATTCAATGGGTTATGTTTCTTCTGGAGTCATGCTGCATTCTTACAGCTGTTAATGTTGGATGGGCACTCACCATCTCCTACAGGTCAAATGTGTTATGGATTTTAAGTTGGGGAAGTCTTAAAGCATATATATACCTTGGCAGCAGTCCAGTTTGATGAATCTGAAGATACTAAGCTTAAAGTATGAATATCTTGTTCTAATAAGAATCTTTTGTGGTTTAACCCAAGTAAGCAGCTAGGACCATGCAGCCACTTGCTCACTCCAGCCAGTTGCAGTGAGGGAAAGAATCAGAAGAGTAAAAGTGAGAAAACTCACGTGTTGAGAGAAAGGCAGTTTAATAGGTGGACCAAAAACCTCGTGTGCAAGCAAAGCAAAACAAGGAATTACTGCTTCCCATTGGTAGGCAGGTGTTCAGCCATCTCCAGGAAAGCAAGGCTCCATCACATGTGACACTTACTTGGGAAGACAAATGCCACTACTCTGAATGTCCCACTCTTCCTTCTTCCCCCAACTTAATATATCAAGCGTGACATCACATGGTATGGAATATTCCTTTGGTCAGTCATGGTTAGTTGTCTTGGCTATGCCTCCTCCCTACTTTTTGTGCACTCCCGGTCTACTCACTGGCGGGGCGTTGTGAGGAGCAGAAAAGGCCTTGAGTGCTTAGCAACAACTAAAAACGTCAGTGGTTTACCAACACTGTTTTCATCCCAAATCCAAACCAGAGCAGTATACGAGCTGTTAGTAAGAAAGTTAACTCCACCCCAGTTGAAACCATGACCGAAGGAATTATTTTAGCTATAGTAAATTTCTGAATAATAGCATTTGCCAGAACACAGTATGACCATGATTTAAAGATGCCACTATTATTTTTTTTGGTTTTGAGTACAGTAAATACATTTTTATGATGTTTAAAAAATTTACCTCACCATGAAGTAAAATAACTGTTGTACAGCTGATGGGGAAGAAAAGAAGAAAAAGAAAAAACATTTAAGAGTCTTTGCATACTTGCCAACATCAAAATCAGAGGGTAATATTATTATCCTGAGCTCTCTTATGACAGCTGGGCACCAGTAAAGGTGATTGGGAGCGGTGGTGGCAGGAACAGTAGCTGGAGCAACACAAACTCTGAGATACTTCTTGGTGCCCCGAAGACATTACAATATGGACTCAGTAATCAAGTTTTAGTTTTACCGTAATCCTTATCACTACTGTTTATGTACCACTTTTACACATTATTTTGTCTGTCAGTTCTCTTTAGTACTAACAGAACATCTGAAGGACATCTGAAAAGGAGATATTAAATTAATCTCATTTATCAAAAGCACAATAAGCTGTTCTAGGCTTCACTGGTTGGAATTGAAGCTCTTCACCTGATTTCTGCAACACTCTATGTCCTGTGCAGTCCTTCAAGGAGGAAAGAAAGAAAGAAATTAGTTTTCTTTTGTTACCTATTCAACTTATTAAAAGAAACATGAAGAAACTATGAGTCACACTGTGACATGAATGGGGAGGAAATTGTCTGAAAAGAACTTACTTGTAATGAAATAAACTCATCTAAGATAAAATGAGAACCCTAATGTACTTCAGGGTATTTCTAAAGATTTATATTCTATTGATAGCAAAGAACAAATCAAGCTATGGTACAAAGAAGATTTGTATACAGAAACAGCTCAGAAAAGACAATTTGCATTACGTTTCCCGCCACCTTCTAATATCCCTCTTTGTTCACAGTACAAACTTTTATGCCACTCTTAAGGCTTATAAGTGTTGCCTTCTCAGTGATCTATTCTCATTTGGAATAAAGACTTGGTGGTAGAGAACTCTCCAAACCTGGAAAGAGGTTACCAAGAATTGAATCAGATCTTCTCATGCTGACAAAAGTCTACAGTTTCTTAATCTTTGCAATATGCGAATGGACAGAAAATTTTCAAGTCTGTGTTATTTGTGTGAACAGTACTGTAGAAAAGACAAAATCCACAGAGGATTTAAATTGCTAAATTGTGCTCCTAGTGAATTTCTCCCACCAGAGTAACAAGGATGGAGGAAGAAGTTGCTTAAAAATAACTGACTTAAAATGGTACTTAAATAAAAGTCTTAATTTTTTCACCATTTTTCTAAGTTGTTCTATTATTCTGATTACAATGAGCAGCTCAGCTACAGTACAGTCTTACCACAGTTACAAGCTGATATCTAACATTAAAATTTAATGAATTGTTCCTGTGCATATAGAAGACATACATGATACAGAAGTTATAGTCATCCAAAGAGAAGAAAATGAGTTTGTTATATCAAAAGGTTCTGCAAGAAAGGCATAGAAATTAAAACAGGTATAAAACAAACATATACACTAGTGAAAAGCTTTTCTTAGTAATTTCAATGCAGTATCAGTAACGACAACAATTGTTTCACCTTCAGTTGTGACAGAGAAATTAAAAACCTGTAACACAAATCAAGTTTCTTTATTTTCCTTTTCAAAAAAATTGCCATATGTGATTGAAACACATATTTTATTTTAAAAAAAAAATAATTATTGAAGTCTTTAAAACGAACACATTTAATATGTAAAATATTCAGAGAATTGTGTATACCAAAAACATAATACCTAATGCTAGAGTAATTTGCTAGTATTTAGGAAAAAAAGGCTGCAGCTGGGGAAAATCGTAACTCAGAACTCATTTTGGTGTTGGATCTCTTTTCTTTACCGTTTCTTTTGCTCAGAGGCTCTATATACAGCCTTCAAGCCTTAGAAAGTGGGTACAAGATTGCAACATGATGATGCTGGGGGAATTAAAAGTCCCTTAGTTGTGCAGCCTACAGATTTTGACTCCTGTACAAGTAGCTGTTCAACCTGTCTATGCCCTGAAAATGACACAGGTGATGAAAAGGAAAGATGAGGAGCCTGAAAACAAAAAGTCTGAGCTTCTTGGGACCAGATAGTGTCCATAGTGTTATTTCCCCCTGACCCGAGCATGATAACATAAGGCTGGGGCAGAGAATAAGGGATTATATCCATGGGTGTAATGCCCTTTTGCTGCAGCAATCCAAGCGCATAACATAGTTCTATCTGCCCTTTTAGATAAACATTAGTAGTGGGGATAACCTTAGAAGAGGTAACAAGATTTCAGAGTAAAGTTTTCCAGCAAATAAACCTGCAGTGTATTTCATAGTAAAAACTTTCCCAAAAGCTAGGAGAATGCAGAAACCAATGGGATGCAAAAATTAATTTACTATTTGATTTTAAAATTATCTCTCTGGCCAGTGCATCTGACACTTAAGTCCTCATAGACATTGTTAGGACTCCCCCTTTCACATGCAAATCCTCTCTAAACCTCTAAGCCCCTTGCAGTGTCCTAAAAATTTAGAAAGCAAACCCAGTGGTTTCTTATTATCTGTGTTAGCCTCACTCAGCACAGCACAATTCCCATCAACATTCATGCAACTGATGTGGATATAACCAACCTTCTGCAGTGCTGTTTGCCTTTGTCATGGTTAAAATTGAGGTAATTGTTTTTCTTGCTCCCCTCTGATGAATTTGACACAAAGGCAATGATTCTAAAATATCTCCAACTTCTAAAATATTATGCCAGCATGTGTGAAAAGCTCTTTTCTCAGAAGGAATGAATATGCTCTTTAATACTTAGTCCTCTTGTCTCAGATCTGTATTTGTGAGTGGTTTGAAGACTGTGATTAGTTTAAGTACTTTAGAGAAAGTCTGTCATGATCTAATTTGTCCCATTATTCACTCAGCATAACATTTTCACGAGCACTCAGTCTCCTCACATTTGTGCAAATCTGGTTGACTTCAGATGTCTGTACGCTTTTGAGAATTGCAGCCTTCCTCATTAGGTTAAAAATAAAATGATCATGAAGCAAACTATTCATTTATCATTTTGGTTTTGGAGATACATCTGTGTATACTCAAATAATTGAATAGTTGTCACTGTCTAACCCAATATAAAAGACACAAAAAGGGAATCAAAATTGGGAATGGGCTAAAACAGTAAATAAGCCTGAAGTATCAGACTTTTGCAACCTGTGAGCAATTTAAAATGTTATTACACACCACTTTAAATTACACCCTTATTATCTTAAGATGGAAAAGTGCAGTATCTTTGAAAGAAAGTTTGCAGTGGAGCAAGGATTTAATGAAATTCAATGAAAAACAACAAAATTCCTATATTACCTTTAATAAAGCTCTCACTAGGCTCAAAATCTTTTGGAGATTTAAAAAGCAGGTAATGTGTTTCCAAATGCGTTTTTTAAATTTTATTTTTGCCAGCTCTTTCAGGTGTATTAATTAACAGATTCACATACACATTCACATAAAGTGAGGGTCCTATTAAACCAGCCTGAGACCAAAACATATGCAAATCCTAATCCCCAAGTATTCCATCAAATAATTCCCAAATCTGTCTTGCCAAAATTTACAAACCACAGTACTTTTAAATACGAATAACCAGCTAATGGCTAGACATCACACTCCAACTCTTGCAAATCCTCAACATTTCTACTATGTTGTCATGAATCATAGAATCATAGAATTGCTGAGGTTGGAAGGGACCTTTAAGATCATCAAGTCCGAACAACAACCTACCCTGACAAAACCACTTCTAAACCATGTCCCTAAGTACCACATCTACCCTTTTTTTAAACACCTCCAGGGATGGCAAATCCACCACCTCCCTGGTCAGCCTATTCCAATGTTTAATAACCCTTTCAGTGAACAAATTTTTCCTAATATCCAATCTAAACCTCGCCTGGCATAACTTGAACACATTTCCTCTCATCCTATCACTTGTCACCAGGAAGAAGGGGTCAGCTTCTACCTCTCTACAACCTCCTTTCAGGTAGTTGTAGAGAGTGATAAGGTCTCCCCTCAGCCTCATGTTTTCCAGGCTAAACAACTCCAGTTCCCTCGGTCATTCCTCATAAGACTTGTCCTCCAGACCCCTCACCACCTTTGTAGCCCTTCTCTGGACACGCTCCAACACCTCAATGTCCTTCTTGTAGTGAGGGACCCAAAACTGAACACAGCACTCAAGGTGAGGCCTCACCAGTGCCAAGTACAGGGGGATGATCACTTCCCTAGTCCTGCTCACCACACTATTCTGCACATTCAGATCAGACATGTATTTGTGATTTATTATGCAGTCCTCATTGTTCTGCAGTTTAAATGATTCAGAGCCTACGGATGGAATATCTCCATGAAATTTGGTGACCAGCTCAGCTCTGATGACAAGCAATAAGTTGAACGTAACTGAAGCCAAAATCTCAAGATGATACACCACCAGCATCACAGTGTTCCAGTTGTGATTCATGTAGAACACTAGTATTTAATTCCAAGGGTTCCTAAGGTTGGTGTGTGCCCTGTGTGAGCACAGGGAATACAGTCTCACCTTGGGTCTACATAGTTACTCAAGGACTTGTGATGGGAAGAGAGTTGCCGTGTCAAAAAAAAAAAAAAGAGAAAAATGCGATGGCAAAACTCATCCATCACCCTCCCAAAGACCATGAGTTAATACAAAAGGAAAACTCACTTTTCTAGTAAAAGGAAAGGTGGAAGTGAGAGATAAATAGACAAATGAGAGTGAATTAGACATGATGATGTGAAGGGATGGAAAGGGGAGATAACAGTGCAATGAGAATGTTATCATCGATCCAGGTGTGAAAAAGGAAAACAATCCATGGGTGCCTGATGGAGAAGCTGGTATTCTGCATTTCTGTTCTGACAGAAGTACTGTAGTGTGATTTGAGTTGGGGTTACAGAGAAGAGAGCAACAGCGTTGGACAACTATGCGCCTGAAGAAACCTAACATTAGTTATGAGCAGAGCTCGTCCAAATATGATTTTTTTTTATAAAAATCAATAAATTTTAGAATTTTGTGTGGGAACACAAAACAGGCTGTGCTAGCTCAAATGAGAGAGAGCAGTCATATCAATATGAAGCTGTGAGTATGAAGGACATAGAGAACAAGAACTGTGAGTAAAATTCTGGGCTCAATAAAAATAGAAAACTAAATCTCCTAACAAGGCATTTTCCTATTTTTCATGTAAAAAAACAACAACAAAAAAGTGAATTATTTATTTAATGTAATTTTTTTGAACCTCTTTAACAAATTCAGTAAAACATATTCTAGAAATGGAAATTTTTGTCAGCTCTGGGCTGTCTCTGTTTTCAGGACTGTGCTTTATACTGTTCTGCTGGTTTTGAGCATTTCAAAAGGAGAATTTGGAAATTTGTCAGGTTTCATTTAGTAATAATTCTGTACTTTTGGGTACTGATGAATGCCTGTTTATCATTCCATTATGAAATAACATGTCTGTACAGTTTCATTCTTACAGCTGTTTTACTACTACAAGTATCTCTAAAAGTGTCACAAGAAAAATATACAGGGAATAAATGATTTTATGGGATTTTTAAAGTAGATATTCACTCATATAGTTTGCAGAATGTGCCTGTAGGAAAAAATAAGAAAGTAATTCCCAAGTTCTGCTTTACAAATGATATAAAAAAACCCCTGTGTGATTGAAATCCTTTTCAGCAGCACCTTATTGTATTGTTCAAATCCAAACCTCCTGGGAGCCGGGGCAATAGAACACGTGTGGGTGGTTTGCATGTCTTCTGAATGGCACAAATGAATATGTTGACAGAAGCACTAATTAATGCTTAGAAACATTTCAAAGTAAATAACGAGATGCACAGACAATCTGTAATGCTTTTGCTTGTGAAATGAACTGCATTATGGGAAGGAAAAATAAAGTGGGTAGTATTTCAGTCTTCAAAAAATTATATGGGTAGTTCTGTGAACTGAAAGGTATGAAATCACTTTCCAATCTCACTTTGTCTTAAAATGAATAATGTAGTAAAAGTTGGGATATTTTCTTGATGTCTTTTTCATATTCAATTTTCAGAAAATGTGAATTGAAAAATTTCCCTATTATACCTACTGCTTGTCAAAGATGTCAGAAGTATGGAACTGGCAGAGTTTGTGGGAGGAAAAAGACATTACATTCTTAAGCATCTCAACAGTCTGCAGTTCTGGACAGAAAGAAGAAACCCTCATTCAATAAAAACATATGCTGAATTATATTGTTCTTAAGAGTTAGTTAACTGTGACTTTATGCCATTTGTCATAATCCTTTGGGACTTCTCTGTTTTCCACAAGAACTTTGTGCCAAGCTATAAACCAACCCAATCAGATGCATAGAAGATCCAACATGATCATATTTGAGCATTTCCTGTCTCTCATGCATAAACTCCCACTTATAAGATCTAGTCCTTCATAGCATAAGAAGGTTTCTTTTTCCACAGTGTGAGCATTGCAGATCTGGCTTTTTTTTTCATTCTGATTTATGATTAAAATTCTCAAAGCATGCTGTTTTTTGGTTAGTCTGCTAACAGGAAAGGAGCTTGTCAATGTGAAAGGAAAGAGAAGAAGAAAAGACTGCCGCATGAAGAAGTCTTTTGGAAGTGGTTGGACTAAGAGAGCTGTGAACTGAACCAGAAAAGAAAAAAACAGTGATAATTGCAGTGTTAGAGTTGAGGTTTTCTGAATGTGACATTATTATGGCTTGCCAGGAGCAGAATAGAACACACAAGTCATAGGGGACCCTCCCAGAAGATGTATCAGCTATGACAGGTTACCTTAAAGAGAAAAGGCTGCTGCCTTCATATGAATCAAACCCAAAAAAATAAAAGCATTTAGGACTACTTAGCTTGTAAGCATTTAAACTAACTTTTTCCTTGTCTATTTGAATACATAGTGCTAAGTCAAAAAGAAACTAATTTATGACACAACTCATACAAAGTCTGTGGGTCTTTGTCTCCATCAATAGGCTGTTTAATAGCAAGTTTGGTTTTTTTTTCTGTCAAAACTTCAAATTGCAGGCTGTAAATTGTAAATATGCTGAGTTTATGTCAAGAAATATCTGTGGCTTCTATTAATGTCATAAAAATGCCTTAATTTTCACAGGCTTGCCAGTTCATATGTATAATTCTTCCAAACTACATGAAGAATGTTTCCTCATCTCTCCCCAGTCTGTAACACAGTTAATTAGTTCTAAAGCACCTAACTCTCTCTGTACATCAGATACAACTGCCTCCTTCAGCTACTTCCAGGGCGGTTTTTTTTAACTAGAATTAGATTTAAACTATTGCTTGAGAAATATTTCTTTCATGTCTTGTACAGAAGCTTTGAAAAGGAAATATTCAGTCTTACACTTGTGACATGGTTAAGGTAGGATGTCTTGCAGTTTTTCACATTTGGAAAAAGCATCATGCAGTGTAGAGTTCAAATATATCAATGAGTTTGAAAACATGCCACAACTATGACATAGAAAAAATTCGCTGGGTCATATTTTTGAGTCCAGTATTTCACAGCCTTCCAGGATGTGAGAAAGTATCAGTGTTCCTTAGTCCTTCTCACTGCTTCTAGCAGAGCTCCCTATGTTTCTTAAGTAGGATTCTGATTTACAAAAGATTAATCTAAGTTATGTAATTTTTCAAAAGTTCTTCCTGATCTGAAATGGAATATCTTTTATTTGCAGAAGTGACATTTAGGCACAGAGACAGAGAAAAAAAGAAGAGTATTATATGATAACTGGAATAAAAAATACTGTAAAGAAAACGTATCTTTTAGCAATTTTGGAATTAATTGAAACTTGTATGAATTAAACAATAAAAGCTTTTTAAGAAATATATTTATCAAATATACCCATATTTTTTTTGCAAGGGGTTACAGAAATATAAAATAACTCTAGGCGTTTCAAAATCGCAGTTATACTCCAACATTACAAGATCTGATACCATCCATAAAATAACTTTAAATGTTGGAGGTTCCTTTAACTTGATTTTTGAGGTTTTTGAACTTATCTGTGTTATCACAAATGTCCAGAAAATTACTTGATCAGAATCACAAAAATTATTTTCTATCAAACACCTGACTCCAGGAGCTGAAATTACAAGAATGATATTATGTATCACAACTATTTACAAGATTGTTTTTTAGAGCTGTTCCTGGAAATCTTTTTTTTTTTACTTTAGAGAGTGTAAGGGTATGGAAATCCAGATTAAGTATCTGCTAATAGTAATTGATTCATAATAGCTAGCTTTCAACATGGACTATGTGACTATAACAAATTTTCACTGTATTGAAAATGTATGTATCAAATATGATACTCTGTTAATTTCTAGATATCTTTCTGAACTAAGAGAAGTTTGATTAATGCCTAGTCCTAGTCTATTTTAAGGCAACAGCAAAGTTTCTATTCACAGTAGGCCCGAAGTCACTGTTTTTATAACTACAGACAAAAGTAAATTATATTCAGTCTTTTAAAATTTCAGTTGAAAAGTTACTTCTTTTCCTCTTACCTTCAATATATATACATGTTCACACACAACTGTAGAAGTGCTCCCCAGCATAATCTTGATTCTACAAATGGTAATTAGAGAAAAATATGGTCTCAGCTAGAAACAGCAAGGGTGAACTCTGGTAATTGACAGCAGGGATCAACATTGGCAGTTGGTTTTAAGATAACAGTGGGGCTTATGGCACTACAAGTTCATAACAACATACAGAGAAACCAAAAATCTCAGGAGAAGGATTATTTTAAGACTTAATAATGGGAATTGGACCAAAGAATCAGAAGACTTTTTGTTTCAGGTCATATTTGATGAATTTTGATGGCGCGGTTTTCCAAATGTAGCAGCATCTTTAGCCTGCTGACAGATATTTAAACAACAATTTTGGTATCAGTACTATGTCCTCTTAATTTCTTGCCCATGGCTGCACTCCTAATCAATTGCGCTTCAAAGAAAAACAACCACTTTCGACTGAACTAGTATACATATACAACCATTTATTTAAGTACTTAGTATAAAAAACAGTGGAAGCTGGATAATTCTTTTTAACCCCAACTTGCAAACAACAGAATAACAGCATGCAAATGGGTCCAATCTCACAGTCACTGTTTTCCAACGTAAGAAAGAATCACTACAGTAGTAGGTATGTTATATAGTGGTACTTAGGAAGCTCTAATTAAAAAAAGATCCAGGCCATTGTCTTTGTTCTACATTTAATTGCTAGGAAAACGTGTTTTCTTATAATTTTTTGTGTTCTGTAAGATTCATGACAATTGTCATGGGAGTTTCCAGACTGAGGTAGCTACTGAAGTCACCAAGCTCCCTCCATAAAAGAGTCAACTGAAATATTCAGAACTTGTTTACTGTACAGTCTCATTACTTTCAAGTACACAAACACACATGAAAGAAGACTGTGCTACAAGACACAAGATGATGCCAAAGAGGGTATTACGTTTTTTCTCAGTCTTTCAGTAGTTGTGGGAGTATTAGAATCTTTGCTCTTGAAGTAATGAACCTCAGCCTGTGTGAGGATTCTTTTCCAGTGAAACTGAGTAATAAATGCAGTGTGGACTTCATGTATCAGAGAAGTTCTAAACAACTTTCTAGCCGGTGGCAGAGTACAATGTCTAGTGAGACGCAGCCCAGATCCTCCTCAGGAGACTTTTGCAGCCAGCTACAAAGGGCGTCAGGTATGGTCTTCAGACTTGTCTTAGATGGACTTAACTCCCCCAATGAGAAAACTTGCTATTCTCTGCCTGTGTCGCAATCTCACAAATGCTGCCTACTTTATGTCTTCTGACCTACAAGTGTAGTTCTTAATTGCACATTCTTCCAGAGCACAGAAAAAAGTGCCGCCACCCAAGAAAACAGTCTGCATAAAGCTCCTCTTCTTCCAGTATTGCTGTTGCTTGTGGGCAGCAGGGGAAGGATAAGATCACAGGAACAAACTATGGCACTGCTGAGTAGACTTCTTGCTTATGAAGCCAGAGGAGCAGAAGCAAAATTACTCAGTTTCTCTATCTGTAAAATAGTCATTATGATTCTCCTTAGTGTGTAAGGTACCTTGCGGTCTACCAGTTATGTGCATTAATATCATTTCCAAAATGTGTTAGGATGATTAAGGATGTGTCTCTGCAAGTTAGAGTAGTATGAAGATGTTTTAAAGGCTTAGTTTACTACTATAAAAGTCAAACCTTACTCAAAGAAATAATAATAATAATAATAATAATACTAATGAACTAATCCTTACATAGAGATTTTTATTTCTTACTTATTATAGATAAATACATTGTATATATGATTCCATTTACATTTCGTATGAACTGCCTATTTGCAGACAGGAACAGCTGCATCCTAACTATCACTATCCTATAGTATACTGGTGCTTTAGTTCCTAAGATTAAAAGCAATTCTAAATGGTTCAGTGTGTAAAATGTTATTTTCATTAATGTAACAGTGCCCTCTATGTTCCAGAGATTGCACTGAGGGTAAAATCGTTCTTTGTACACTTAATAAATCTTCCTTTTTTATTTCAATTCCATTTTAAGAAAGGGTGAATTTATGATGTTAATTTTTTTTACTGTTAAGTTCCACCAAAAAAAAAAAAAATTCATAAGCAAGGAATGAAAGGAAATTTAAATTTTAAGCTTTTAATCTCATTGTAAATACATAGTCACATATCATTTTCTGACATTAAAAAAAAAGAAAAACAGAATATTTTTTTTTGTGGGAAAATGAATCTACAAATATTTTTCAAACCCTACAATTAACATTTAAAATGTCTCAGAAGTAATAGCGTATTTGCTTTCAGCAAAAGATCATAACCAGTGAGTTATGGGTTTATTGTGCGTGTGGAAACCTTCAAGGGGCTTCATGGTGAAGAGGAAGCACATCTGAATTGTGAAGCACTGAAATGTATATGCCCTCATGTCGACTGAATCTTTATTATACACAGCTGATCACATTTTCTTAATATATTTGTAAGATAAAAATGGGAAAGATTTCTTCATATTGTGTACAAAATTCTCACAAACTGTAACACAAAGGGACTCTGATTCTTCTCTAACGTTAAGAAGAAGAGCTCTTGAGGACATAACTTCTTTATTGAGACTTTTTCTAAAAAAGAAAAGAAGGGAAAAACATAAAAGGAAAAAGTCTTTCATGAGAGCTACTGCACTTACAATGTACGCAGTGGGACCACGCTAGTAACTACAAGTCATAAGCAGTTATTTTGGCACCAGGAAAGCACAGCTCATTATTCAGTCTAGAGGGAAGAATAATTGCAATGATGGCATTAAACACAGAAAGGATAGCCTGAGTCCAGGTTTAAAGCACCTTGAAAATAAAGATTAATTTAAACTTTTCCACCTTACTTTGAAACATTTCAGTTCTACACTCTCTCTCCATTAGCTTTCAGTTTCTACACACTTTGATAGGAAAGAATGGGAGAACAACAGGGTACTAACCCCAATTTCTTTTTTCTCAACTCCTGCTACTATTTAGTGCTTAGAATGCATCTGAACTTCTAGGACAATATCTCTTGCTTGGAGGTGAGCTGAAATGAGCCCACAGTAAACTGAGCTGTTTTAAATATTCCATGGCAACATTTTCCTGCAGCTTATGAAGAGAAAGAAGAGAGGGGTGGAAAGGTTAATATATTTTACTTCAGGTGAAATGTTGCTATAAAGAAAATCACTTTGCTGGAAATCAAGGCTTTTTGAATTAATTGACGTTGTACTGTTTTCCAGAAGGAAGGTTCCCGAAATCGTGAAAAATATTTAACAGACAAAGCAAAAGGCAGCTACTAGACACATTATAACAGAAACTCATTGCAACTGCCTCTATTTCTGTCTTAGAAATAGCAGCATTCAATGAATTCTGTGAATCCTTTAGAAATAACATGGTTCCAGTACTGAGAGTGGACCTTCTCACTGTCCAAAGTAATTTCAGTGTTTACTTATTCTTTTTACTGTATATGCTTACAGAAATGCAAAATGTTGCAGAACAATGTCCTGTTATGCATGACACTTCCCCAGGAATCTCGGGGGTTTTTTTTCATGATAGCTGAGGCAAAGACAGTTCGATATAGCGTACCTGTGGCCTTTCATTAAGAGAATGATGATGCTTTGTGTGGCACTGCACATACATAGACAACTGCATGCTTTTATTAATTATCTCTGTATTATTTCCCTACTCTCAGATCTTAAGTGTCAGGGAACCTTTGACTTTGCTGGCTATCTTCTTCCCCATATAAGCATCAAGTAGCTTTGGCACTGTTTCCATTCCCCATTTGTTCTGAAGCCAACTGTATGAGATACAACAAGGCTAAGTGCTGGGTCCTGCACTTGGGTCACAATAACCCCATGCAACATGCTACAGGCTTGGGGAAGAGGGGCTGGAAAGCTGCCCAGCAGAAAAGGACCTGAGGGTGGTGGTTGACAGCCGGCTGAATATGAGCTAGTAGTGTGCCCAGGCGGTGAAGGCGGCCAATAGGATCCTGGCTTGTATCAGAAACAGTGTGGCCAGCAGGACTAGGGAAGTGATTGTCCCCCTGCACTTGGCACTGGTGAGGCCCCACCTTGAACATTGTGTTCAGTTGTGAGCCCCTCACTACAAGAGAGACATTGAGGTGCTGGAGCATGTCCAAAGAAGAGCAACAAAGTCTTGTGAGGAGAGTCTGAGGGAACCGGGGTTGTTCAGCCTGGAGAAAAAGAGGCCGAGGGGAGACCTTATCGCTGTCTACGACTACCTGAAAAAAGGTTGTAATGAAGTGGGGGTCAGTCTCTTCTCTCAAGTGGCAAGCGACAGGACAAGAGGAAACAGCCTCACCTTGCACCAGGGCAGGTTTAGATTGGATATTAGGAAAAAATTATTCACTAAAAGGGTTGTCAAGCATTGGAACAGGCTGCCCATGGAAGTGGTTGAGTCGCCATCCCTAGAGGTATTTAAAAGATGGAGATGTGGTGCTTAGGAACATGGTTTTGTGGTGGACTTGGCAGTGTTAGGTTAATGGTTGGACTTGATGATCTTAAAGGTCCCTTCCAACCTAAGCAATTCTGTTATTCTATGATTCTGTAATATCTTCCTTCTTTCTGTTCCTTTGTATCTATCTACACATAAGACAAAGACTTGTGTCAGTCAACAGGGGTAAATTAAATATAAGCCTCTACCTTTCCAATTTTTAAATTATGCTCATATTATGTGGAAGGCAACTCCTTCTACTTAACTTTTTATGGAGAGATGCTGTGATACGGAAGCATTTTTCAAGGAGGTGAAGCTACAAAAAAGGCTAAACACAACAAAAAAGAGACTTTCCAGCTATTCAGAAATGATGGAAAACTGGAAAGGGCAGGGGACAAGGGCATGCCACCATAATTTAAGAAATATACAAGGCACCAGAATTCAATTAATCATCCTGATGACAAAGGCTGTAACAAGTGCAAGAAATACAGAAAAAAATGCTTCCTTGTGAGTGATTGCAATAGCTCTGAGAAATGCAAAGAAGTTGCTGCTATAATAGCTTGAAATTTCATGAACTTACTGTCTTACTCTTTTCCTCCATTATTTTAATTCCATTGTTTCATTTGTCTAAAAGAGATGTTTTTTTCAGGAGCAGGGACTTCAAGAAAGTAGGATTTGCGATGCATCAGTATGAACTTTTGTTGACAGAAGACAGACCTAAAATGCATAAAACACACTCCTTTTTCTAGTGCTTACTTAAACTGATTTCAAAATAAGAACTGCAAATGAGGACTGGAAAATATTGTCTAACTCATTAGTATGAAAATCAGCAAAGGAATATAATTTTAAGGAAACAGTTAAGTACACTATACATAAAAAAGACAGTAACAACTTATCCAACCTTGGGAGTGATATGGAAGCATTTTTCACACAGGTAAAGTTACATCAACAGTTAAACAAAACAAAAAAAAAAGAACAGAATTGAACTAGAAAAGATACAGAAAGAATATGACAAGGACAACTCCTATAAAAGAAACAGACTCTGCAGCCTCAGAATTAGACAGTCCAAACAAATATGATGGACATCTCAAAAAACATCGATGGCAATGATTGTTCACTCCCTCTGTGAACAAGGGACGTAAAATGAAAATGGTATGGCACATGTAAATGAGAAAAAATTAATGATTCTGTCCATTACACAAACATATATCCCCATCTTAAAACACTTTCAATTTACTACAAGTCTACAGTACTTCAAAAGGTGATTGGACAAAACTACCACCTCTGGCTCAGGCACTGACTGAAGTACAAATCACTAGAGGCTGTAAAATGTGCCAGCAAATGTTACTCTGTCCTGTTATTGGACAGTCTCTGTGAATCTTGCAGCACCACTGTCATACAGAGTGATGACTAGTTGGACTGTACTGTAACCTACCATGACTATCCCTGCATTGATCAGAGGGATTTCTAAAACCTGAATATTCGTCCCTGTAGCACTTGAACAGGTCTAAGCCTAAAAATATCGTCCATCCTCTAACTGTATGATTCTTGTTCCTTTTGATATCAACAGGACACTGATTTTTTAAATAGTTACTTCTACATTTAGATTTAAGGACAGATTTTTAATTTTCTTTTCAGTTCTTTTTTTCCTTAGTGTTTCTTTCACTTACAAAGTTGAAGGACGATACATTTCTGAGAAGTTATATTGGTAGGTGATCTTCCTTATGCTACACACTGCCACTTGACGAAGTACAGTTACTTCAAAAGAACTCGAAGATGGGGTGAGATTCTGTCTTCTGTGCATGCTTGTTGCTGAGAGACAGAGGAACTCTCTGGTACATTGATCATGGAACATTGTCTTCCTCCATCAGAAAGAGAGGAAATGTAATTGCAAGACTGGTAAGAATCACAAGGTGGTTTAGAACATCACTGGTAATAGTCTGTTGGAACAGATAAAAGTCATGTTACATCAGAATGCTAAGACAATTCTAAATTTTCAAGATGTTGGAAGAATTTTTAGGTAGAAAATTTTCTTAGAAGTTGTTTTCATGCCATGAAGGAAAAAACAGGAAAGCCTGAATGTAAATTGCCCTCTGTTGTTAGTGTCAACCTTGTTTGGCTGAAAACAAGTTATTATGGAATTGTAATGATAGATTACCTTCTGGTGCAGAAGGAGACCACATAAGCATGATTTCTGATGTCTCCTTAATAAAAAGACCAGTCTTTGCTGAAGCTAGGCTAGAGCAATCTGAAGCTGAAAGAACTTTTAAGAAGATTTCCGGGCCATTAATTTTCACTGTTTAATAAATCTCGGTAGTAGGCACAGTACAGTATCATAAAGTATAATATGTTGAATGGATCAAGAACTGGTTAACTGACTTCTTAAAAATAAGCCATCAGTGGTTAATCATTACTGTACAGGAGAATGGGGTTCCACAGGGAACAGGACACTGTGAGACATAATAAGGAAGTAATTATCTAATCACCAGCAAATAAAACGTGTGGAAGGCATAACATTTTTCACAATGGTAAATAATAATGAGAATGTAGATGCTATAAAGTAATCTGGATAGCTTGATAAACCGGTCATATCCAAATGAAGTATTTCTAATGCAGCCAGATAGACAGCTATTAATTTAATAATGGAGTTTGCAGCTGTAGAATAAGATATTTTTTTTCCTGTAAAGAAGAGTTTGAAAAGATCTAAGAATCATAGTGGCAAGATAACCAGCTTTCAGAACAATGCTGTAGCAATAAGAAAAAATCTGCTTCTTGGAGAAGGAAAAGGAAAGTTAATTAGAGCACATAGTTGATTTTACCATTGCTGGGAGTGTTATCAGGATATTCCCTAGAATTCTGGTCTCTAGATATTTTAAAAGAAGGATACAAGTTAGTGAAAGTTCATGAAAAAATGGTTAGCAAAAATGATGGAAGCGTTGAAGAGAGTACCTTAAAGTGAAACACAGAACATATCAAAAAAAAGATTGTAAGGTGCTTTGATTATAGTGTGTAAGTATCTTCACAGAAAAAAAAAAAAATACATTAAGTACTATAGAGCTCTTTTATCCAGTGGAAGACATCGTAACAAGAACCAGCAGTTGGAAATTGAAACTAGATATTCACTTTGGAAATAAGTTGTGCATTTTCATCAATTATGGAAGAAAATCTATCAATGCAAGTGACAGGTTTTCGCATCTCTTGATAGCTTAAAATCAAGACTGGGACGTTTTCTAAAAGCCCATTATGTCCTGATACAGTGAAAAAGGAGAAAAAAGTTTTTCTGCTTAATTTAGACCATACAAGTAAAAGTTAAGGACAAGAAACATTCAAGGTTTCAAATAAAATGATCCCTTGTAAAAATCCCATATGATTAACAGGCTTGTAAAATTGCATCATATATACAAATTGATAAATCCCATTTGTTGTTATCACAATATAGAGTGAAGGCACCACATTACAAACTTGCTCTCCAGATGATCAGTTTGTGGTATGCTGCTTCTGCAATGTCCTCAGGATGTTATAGCACTCTCAAGAGAAATGTTACCCACCATCAAAGAAAATAAAAGCACTTTTTTCCTCTTCTTAATTTGGTGGATGGATTTTAAGTAATGCCTTTCCATTCCTCCTACTTATCACCTCAAGCTCATACTCCCCCTCTCTGACCCTTGATTTCTGGTTGCTTCTGATCTTAGCATTCCTTTGTCTCTGCCTTTTTCCACTGGCGTTATTGAAAAGAGTTTTCAGTCTTAAATGTTTCCTGGACTACTAAATTTTTCCCTGGTGAAAAGTAAGCTATTGACACATTATGATCTGTGCAGGTTTCAAAGATTTAAACTTATTTCTGCGTTATTTAGGAAGGAAGTGACAAAAAAATCTCTTAAACTATTAAAATAGAACTAGTTTTTTCAGTGTCTATCATAAACTTGGAAAAGATGTGAATTTTATTTTATGAATACCATATTGGATTCTATTTGCCTTTCAAGTTGCTGTCTACCTGCTTGCATATCATTTACTCTAAAGGAGCATGCAATCACTGTTAGAAACTGAAGAAGAAAAGCAAAATAATGATCCAGTCAGAAGAACCCCAAAGGCAACTTTGCCAGATATATAGCTGTGAAGAACTTCTCAGGAGATTTGATAATTCATCAATAAAAAATGTTTTGTCCTGGAAAAATGTTTCATCAAGGCTATTTCTGCAGGGGTGTTTGCTACTTTCGCTACTGGTGACTCTGGACTCCTTTCACACTCCCCTCCCTCGTCAAGAAAACTTTAAAAAATCTTGGGTTTGTTCTAACTTAAGAAACTCCTTTTTTCTGTTATAGGGGGCCTATCAATGGGAGACTGTCCAGTTCTGCTCTATGATCCAGCCTTGGAGACAAGCTGTTTAGCCAAGACTGAAAAGAAGGACATCAAAAGTCAGTGATCTGTTTGAAGAATGGTTATATTGAGTGCTGTGGAGTAAGGCAGGACATCAAGGATGAATCAGAAAAGCTGACAGGAGCATTCTTTGAACTGATGAATGGAAAAATAAATAAAGCTTTGTTTTGAAGAAGTTGGTTTAAAGCCATTTTGATAAGACAATTTCACAGATTTTCAGAGAGACATCCCAGGCTAGATTTGATGACATAGAAATGTCTCTTATCCTGGCATCTGTAACCCAGGACCAGGGTTGGCCAGGCTATCAACCCATTCCTGGAAGGTGATAGCATGATACCCAGTGTCTATATGAGGGATGAAAAGACATTGAGCAAGAACTGCATTCAGTCAGTCTGGTATGTGTAATATTGTCTGTATTCTGCTTTCATAACAAGTTTAGAAGGTAACTTTCCTGGAAATGCTCTGGAATTTTTTTTTTTTTTTTCTGTTGGTGTTTCTCATTCCCACTTCACCCTCCTTACTTAGCTATCATTGTGTCCAGGATTTTTTTCTGTGGACTGACCTAACCCTCATTTTCTTAAATTTAAACACTATTATTTTTTTCTGTCCACCTGAACATGGAATACTTTCTTTTCGTAGCAGCACTTTACACGACCGAAGGTTATTAACTTATCCTTGATTAGTCTTCTCTAAACAAGGAATTTTAGTCCTCTCAATCTTTCTTTAATATCTTTTTCAAATCTCAGTGCTTGCATTAGCTTATCTAGTTGATCAAAACTCTTCTTGAGATATGACGCCCAGAAGTATGCCTTGAAGTTCCGCATAACCATGCCAGAACAGGAGAAAGAGATCTTCCTGCAATTTCAAGATGACACTTCTATTTATTCCAATAGGACAGTTGTCTTTTTTTGCAATGTCTTATTACTATGTTTATAAATCTCATGGTAATCCCTGTTTTATAGAAGTAGAAAAAAAACCCCAAACAAACAAAAAACAAGAGGACTTGTTGGAGGCCACTTAGGAGAGAAAGGTCTTGAGTCCTATTCTGGTGTTATAGCCAGTTATTCATGCTGTTTTGGAATATGCTTAGTTTAATTTTCTTTTCAGAATATATTTGCCCCATTGACATGCACTTACAGTCTGTTTCTCCCCAGCAGACCTGAGTGCTGTAGACACGCTGCTGGGCAGACACCACATCCTGCCCCCTCCTGTGGCATTCTGCATTGCTATGCGTTGCTCCTAGGGAGCTCGTAATAAATCACTCAGATATTTCCCCAAATATCAGATTACAAAGAAAAAATATCAAGAATATTTCATCTAGCAAAAGGACCCCCCTGAGATGTACACAAAGGAATAGTTGGAATCTGGAGAGAGCATAAATTATTCCAGTGTGTCCATAGCTATACACAAAAACATTTAGCAGACTATATGTCATTCATATAGGTCTAATGCTGCAGACTGATGTGATTTTTGCTGTGGTCTGGAATGTGACCTCCACTCTACTCTTTTTGTAATTTGCTTTCAGACCGTTTATATGTGAAAATAGAAGAGATAGAAGCGTGGGGCGTTGGGAAAAATATATTTAACATTTTGTGAAGTGTCATCCACTATAATCCTAAGATTTTTTGTCAACACCTTTCTTCCATGCAACTCTCTGCCATTCTAGCCTAACAGTGGGAAACAGAAGAGCTGAAAAGCCCGAGTGTTTCCTAGACAGTTGCAATCTCTCATATATTTAAGTGTCACTTAATAAATTATAGGGGATGATTTTTTTCCTATTGCAGATGGCACAGTAAATGGGGACAGTAGAAAAGAGCAGGAAGCTATGAAAAAAACTTCATTAATTTATTTCCTTTGCTCTAGCTACTGGAACTGGGAAGGATATTTTTTTTTCTTTGTTTTTTTGCACTAGCTAATTATTTGTAAGTATATTTGGGTAATGATTCAACAGTTTTCATGGAAGTTTGAGTAAAAAAGTTTAGATATTTCTAAGATAGAGTTCTGGGAACAATTGCTGTCCAAATCAGTGCTATATTAGAAAAGATTTTGGCACAATGATTAGGCTGCTATTCTGGGTTGTAAGGGAGGATGTCAGTTGTGTAAAATTAAACATCAAGGGGCAGTTTAGATGTGTCAGGTTATCCACCGTGTTTATATGTGTCTATAGCAGTCCAGAGAAGCAGGTGGGGAGAAGTCAAACAGTGAATGAAACCAAAATAGATGTGCAGGAGAGACATATAAGGAAAAACCCTTGTGAAGTCCTGACCTAGTTCAGCTTTAGCCTGGCAGGGTACCCTTTTCACTACCCTTTAGACATAGATGGTCTCCTATTTGTGAAATCGTGAACATCTCCATCAAGAAAGATTTCCATTCACAATAGTCGGGTAAAGAAATATACATGCAGAATAAACATGTCCAACTTCAAATTGAGCAGGGAAGAAACTTGAAACTTCCTATGGCTAAAGTACTTGTGCTGCTGATGGCTGTCCTCCAGCATCCTGCAGTTTCTCTCTTTATTTTATCCACTATAATTTAAATTTCAAAAGGTTTTGATTTAATCCTAATATCAAACAGGAACGGTTTTTGAATACTCAGAAATTGTTTTGCTATGGAAAAACTGTTTACCAATCTACTCAAAATCAAAAAGGCTCTTGCTACCTGGCAAGTACAAACAAAAAAAGATACAATACATACAATATACATTTAAAAAAATATTAACTATGTTAAATCAACTACGGGTTTATTTTGTAGGCCTTTGTAGAGTCAAGGATATCATTAGGTAATACTGTGATAATGTGTGAGGAAGAAACCACACTGAACCATAATTATTAACACCTATGGTGATGGTATGGTAGTATCTTGGAAACTTTGCTGCACTCGAGGTTTCTGCAAAAATACAGTCCCTGCTCTGAAGACCTTATGATCTAAATAGATCAGAGTGACGTGGAAAAGTAGCTTTGTAGATGGGACAGAGCTGTGTGCTGTTGTTGAAAGAAACATCAACATATATTGTTCATTGTTTAATTCTTCATTTGCAGAATCACACTGCACCGACAGTTTCTGAGGTGACAGCGTGAGCACAGTTTCAACACTGGTGTGTTTTTGCTTCTGTTTTTGTTTTTTTTTTTTCTTTTTTTTTCCCCTCCTTTGTGGAAAGCATGTCCCTGTGTTTAAATGCTTCTTCTGGTGGACTAGTGTCGTATTTCATGTTGTCTCAATACTTCCTAGCAGTATCCAGCAGTGACCTTATTTCAGTCTAGCTGTATATATGTTAACTTGCATGATTTTTGTATCTGACTTTATATTACTGTTTACTGCCATTTTTCTAACATCTCATCTTTTTGTTTTATCTCTGTTTCAGCTGTGTTCAATATTCTTTTCCATGTAATATCAGACTGATTATCACGGAATTCCATGAATATGCCTTTTGTTCCTTTAGATCATTAACGATTAGAAATAAGAGGAGACATCACAGAGACCTCATTTCTCCCAGTAAAAGCCTTCCAGCAAATTCACATTTTGCCATTGCTCATTAGCCTCTGTTTATATTTCTTCAGCCAGCATGTAGTTCAAGTGAAATTACCTAAGTACTGTTATCTGAGTAAATAATGTTAGGTATTTTGCAGCATTTACTCACTACCAAGCATGTATGTCTAGATACTATTCTCTACACTGAAGATAATTGTAGTCAAATAATGTGGAGTGAAACTAGGATTACTATTTCATGACAGTGCTACTATAGTAGAATATTTTTTGTATTTTATTCACACAAGATATTCTAGTAGCAAAATGTAAGCATACCATGTGCACGTGCTAATTAGAAACATTTTTTCTGTAGATCTACCCAGCTACATAAAGATATAATACAATTACAACATATTTATTGACATAGTTGTTACAGCATTATTATTGCCACAAAAGGAAATATTTTCAGTTTGTATGATCTTAATCTGCTGGTGCATTTTCCAATTTGTGTGGGCAATTTTCCATCCTTATGCATTTATTTGCAATGTAGTAGTCTAAAGACACAAATCACTACAAATATGCACACAGGCATGTAGAGATTCACACAAATATGTAGACACATTTTTATGTATGTATAGATATATAGTCTATATATTTGTAGAAATTTTGATTTAATGTAGCTGCTTTTATATGGACATTTGTGTTATATTTAAGATACAAAGCATATTTGAACATTTATTTAAAATATTTTGCTAATTCGTACATCTGTACGAAGGCTGTGAATTATGATGCTATTTTCACAAGTGTTATGCTGACCTCCAAGCAAAAGTTTCAGTAATTTCCAGTACAGATATTCAAAATCCCACTTGTTACCTTTCTTGCATTCATGACACACAATTATGAATATAGACGCTAATTGCATCCCATTTCCTGAGCTATTAGTACTGTTGCATTTCAGAACAATTTCATTATACCTTTTGGAAGCTAATATAATAAAATTAACAACTGAAAAGTCACCCTTCATTTATTGTCTTTTAAGGATAGTTTTAATAATATGATAAAAAAAATGTGATCAAGTTTATTATCAATTATGGAGTTTATCTTAGTGGAAAGGAAATGGTTTATTTCTAGCTAAAAAGAAAAGAAACACAAAACTTGTGCCCCAGGGCTGGGCTTGCTTCAAATTGTTCAGCGTGGAACTACAGTGAGGTTAAAAGATGAGGAGAGTTCCCAGCAGAGCAAAGACATCCTCATTTCTCATTGTCATATCCAATTAGAGCTAAATGAAGTGAATTCAAGAGTAATGTGGATTTCTTTGGGTAGGTATACAGTCTGTAGAAAAGTATTCAGTAGTATTCTTTAGAGATCAGCTTAGCGGTGCCAGAGAGTTTCAGGTACTGAAAATTCCAGCTTAATTTATATGGTAAACACACACACAGAGGCATCCAAAACTACTAGTTCTACTATTTGGGCAACTATGTACAGAAATATAGAGAACAGAAGGAACAGGGAAGGAACAGAAGGAACAGTTGTATAAGCAAATGGAAACAGATTTTGATAGGCAACTAGATAAAGACACAGATTGTGTTACTAGTATCAATCTCCATATTAATAGACATGGAGAATTTTGTTTGCAATGACTCCTTAAATTATTTATAGGATGAAATTAGCAACAATGCTGAAACACATAATAACATTAAATATCACTAAAGTAGCTTCTAGAGTGGCTATTACTGCAAAAACATGCCAAATTGTTGAATAATAGCACTTTCATACATTAAACACATAAAATATCACAATTTAAATTATTAGCTTACATGGTTTTGAATTACACTAGCTGCCAGCTTAAATAATAAATGTAGGATTTTGATGAATACAAATTACATTATGGTACAATCGAGATAAGTGCCAAGTACATTTTACTAGAGAGATTTTTAGGGACAGGAGCATAACACGAAATCCTTTATGTCTGAGAATAAGTGTTGATCTCCAGCCACTTCAGCCCTAAATATCTCAGCCATCTCCACATTTTACTGTTGTTTATCTTAGATGGCGTCCACATACCCAGGGTGATGATATTTACTGTGCTCAGGTTTGTATGAGGTGAAAAGTCTAGTCAACAGCAGAACATGCAATAAATGGAGTTTGCAGTATTCACCCTAAAATACCCTATCAGCCACTTGAATCATGTGAGTGTAATGCTCTTTTTTGAGCAGGTTCCTATGACCACGTATAGTATGACCATAGGATCCAATTGTTAACTAACATGGCAAAGAGAAAAAGAAAGTAATAGGGAAAACCAAAGTGGTGTGCAATAATGGGTTCTCTCATGCACTGCATGGTGAATTTCTGCTGTTTGTCAACTGTTATTACGGTGAGTTAAAAGAGCTGAGAAAGTCAAGAAATAGCACTGGAATTGAAGTGGTGGTGTGAAATGAAAGAGCTCTTTCATTCAGGGCCAACACAGAAGACTTAAAGTTGTAGAAAAGGGAGGTTATTAACACCTCAGTTTACTACCTGAAGAACAAGTCTGTCTGTAATATTTAAAAGCTTATACATTTACTTTTAAGATACTTATTTAAAGTTTCAATACCTTGCAAAAATCAAGCCAATCAGTCAGAGGAAATGTAGAGAAAGGAATGAAAATTAACAAATAATTAGTCACGATGATGTCTAATCACAGACAATTCTTAAATCAATACTTTGAGATTTAGCTATGAAGGTTACTGGATACATACAAAGTGCTCTATAAATTTGGAGTGTGTATTTGATTCCTAACGACTTACCATCCTTGAATAATATACACCCGTACTGAAGATCAGAGTTCATTTGCATGTTAATAACTTACTAGTAGTGATTTACCAGTCTGTTTATACAGCACCTGATCCAGGTGTCATTAAAATAAGTATGAAAACTTAATTACTTTAATGGGACTTGGATGATCTCCCAGGTGATAAGGAGCAGTGCCACCTTTTTCGTCTTCTGGTACATTTCCCTGAGCAGCAGAGATGCGTGACTAACTTTCTGCCAGCAAAAGTGACAATTTCACCGTTCATTCCCCTGCTCTTGTCTGCATCGTTCCCTCCCTTGTGTTATACGGCTTGGAGGATACCTTGAGCCAATTCTATTTATCAGCTTGGCAAAAAGCTGATAAGCTACATTTGGTCTACAGTTTTGTTAGCATTTTTGCTGAGCTACTGAAATAAAGTAACTCACAAAAGCCTCAGCTAAACCTCAAGGTGAGCTGAGCAAGGAGCGTGCAGACAAGACTGAGGTACAGAAAAACTAGATGGGGGAGAAGAACTCCCTCTTTTTGATTTGCGATCTGCCAAGTTAGTTCACTCCAGCAAGCAGAAGTGCTTCTGAAGGCATTCTTTCCTGTTACTAATGTGTTGACGCAAGATTTGGATGAGGTTCTCTTCTTACATCTCTCCATCCCATCAGTGCTGTGGTTTCAGAGACATGAGCCCAAGCTATGAATCAGATCCTGGAAGAAAATAGTTGTGGTTCAACAATGCTTAAATCTGGCATGAATTCTTCAGCAAGATGGATTAGTACCACATTAGTGAAGAGCTCGTTTGGTACAAACTAACTCTTCCAGTTCAGGTTCACTAAACAAAAATCAATGGGTAACCAAGCGGTACAAGCAGACGTCATGCCCATCTTCCTGCAGCCAGCAGTAAACCAATGTATAAACATAAATTGAGGAAAAACTCCTTGTGGCCTGTTAATTCAACAATAATGCAATCAAGAATCTATCTAAGCCTCCCAGGTGATCTGATAGTGTATAAACACAAAATGAACAATAGAGTAACCATGGATAAAGCATTTCTATCTAAATCAGTGAATGTGGTTAGATGGTTCAGGACACAGCAGCACAAACATCTGATTTAGCAAAGAGAATGTAAAATATTGGGGAAGGAGGGAAAGCTAAGGTGAACAAAAAGGGAAAAGAAATACACTGTTTGCAATGTGATGATGTACCATTATGCTTTGGACTTATAACCTTTTCTACATCTACATTACCTTATGGGCATCTCCAGCTCCTTGTTGCTGTGTCTGGCTATCCTGACTGCCAGGCAGAATTCACCATCGCCCTGGTATGCTATCTCTGCTGCTGCCAAGACAGCTTCAGAGTGTTCTGTCTTAGAAAAAAATCTTGTATTCAAATCTATTAACTTTACCTACCTCTCTTTGGCTGCAATGTTGACATGAGAAGCTCTGCTGAGAAGTTTAAGGGAGTGGAAATCACTAGCAAGGAAAGCTGGCAGTGAGAACCTGGTAAAGTGATTCTTCTGCCAGTTTGCAAAGCACTCTTCTGCATGAACGCTTACAGGTTAACCCAGCAGCATCACTGACTACTTCTTTACAAGAGCGGCTCTGTAACAATCTTTTAGTATGTGTGTAAAGGTAAGAAATTCCTTTCTCTCTGACAATCCTAAATGATTTCATTTGGACTGAGTACCAGCAAATGGAGTACTGAGGACAACTTTTGGATCTGTGAACGCTCAGTGAAAGGCATTGCCAACGTTGTTACCAAACTGACAAGTAACTGAAATATATACTAGTTCACTTATTCATCAGCCCAGCAGAAAAGAAATTGAGAGACAATCTTTATCCAGAATAAGAAAGGGTTGATCAAAATCAGTAAGTAGGTAAGTAATCTGGTTGTCTATGTTGGAAGTCTGAAAGTCTTCTGTGTTGGAACAGTTCAGGTTTTCATCTATGGCTGAGAAGATGTTGTTTTGCCCAAACTCCAAACAAACAAAAAAAAAATAATGCAATCAGATAAGTAAGGAAGAGTTAACAACTTACTATCATTTTTTGTTACCAAAACTTACAGCTGAAAGGGAGCTCAGTTTATTTAGTCCACACCCAGCCTCAGAGATGCTTATCTGTACCTAGATCTTTCACATTCTTCTAGAGTACATTTGATGCAAATTCCCCAAAATCTCCACAGAGTCTTCTCCAGTTTGATAATATCTTATTGTTAGGAATAAGGCAGCAGGGGTGGGAGAGGCTCCCAAATATATAATCCAGTAAGTAAGCAAAAGTTCAATGCTTGAGGAAAAAACAAGAATTAACTACAACTTCAGATTTGCATCTTCTCCTTTGTCACTTTGTCAAGAGATTGAGGGCACTGGAAAGGAAGAGTTTTGTTTCACCTACATTTGTACTCATCCAACTACTGTCACTAAAACTTTGACAATGAGATGCATCAAATAAAGGCTTAGCTACACAAGGCTTTAGGCTGCATAAGGGAAGCTTCTGCCTTATTCACAGGTACCATTCAGCTATTTAATTTTTTGTTTTCTTTTTCTCTTTTCTGTAGAACTCCAGTAAATCCTCCTTTTGTTCACTAAGAAATGAACGTGACGGTGGCTGTGAGAGAGGAATGTTCTTCCATGGTGTTCTGAAAGGAATTGATCTGTGTCCTCTTAACAGGCAGAATAGCACATCCGTAATCTAAAGGCAAAAAGCATCAAAGAATTTGTAATCAAGTCAAAATCCCATTCTTTCAAAGATCCTATTGATTTTTAGAAATTTCTTTTGGATGATGAGAAAGAGATTACCATGCTTTATTGGACAAATGACCAAAGTATTCATCCTGATTATGAAGCAACTCAGATGTCACTTTTTCTGCCATGAAGAACTTCTCATATCAGATCCTTCTTATACAAGACGATCAGAGACTTGTGTCTTTCCTCTGCCCTGGACCAATGCAGTAAACAGGAGATAGAAAAGTGTGGGAATTTATTTCTCATCAGAGGTGATCACTGTGCACAATACAAACATTTATTTTTTTTTTATTCTTCAGAAACTGAAAGATCCATTTCCAATTTAAAAAAAGGAATGCAAGAAACTGTATATTTTAAATACTTTCCAAAAAACATTTTATTTTCTTTGATGGGAAAAAAAATATTTTGAAGGTTAAGAAATAATTGCAAAATGAAATTGTCAATCTCTGGCCTTTTGCATTAAGAATATAAGATTAAAAGTTATATATAATAATCAAAATAATATTTAGATAATATCTTAAAAGTTTTTTACAATCAACACAGCCGGAAATCACGAGTTACAGATGTTTACCATTTCCTCAGGTTTGTATGGTAAATGTGTTAAATTTCAATCATTTGGGCACAAAATCAGAAAGAAAGCCAAGTATATGCAAGGAACAACAACTCAAGTCCACATTTTTCAATAAAATTTGATCAGCTATTGCTGAGAAGGTGCTGTTTTGCCCATGTTCCAAACAAAACCCAGAATTCTTGAGAAGAACCAGTGCATTTCACAATATGTCATTATAGAGGCAGGAAAGGATTCACTGGGTGTTAAATTTACCAAGTTCTACAGTCTTTAGCAAAAGCACTGTGTACTTCTCCAAAGCTGAGTTGAGTAGAGACTGATTTTTTTTCTTGCAAGACTTGATCCTTGCTAAATGCACTCGACCCTCACATCTCTTAGTGCACATAAATCATTACCACACTGAGACTCCCAAAGCCTGATGTTTTCAGTGTGTAAAAGATGGTTTCCCAATCCCGTGCTACACTAGAAAGACTTTCTCATATTACTGCTCTGCTTGTTCAACTTGAACAAGGAGAAAGAAGAGGCTGCATTTCAGAAAAGCTACTAAATAAGAACAGAAAGAAGAGAGAAGGTAAGAGAGAAAGAGTAAACACAGGGAAAAATAGGAGCAAACAGATGGGAGAGATGCACATAGGGCTGAAAGGGAAGAAAAGAGAGTTTAGAAGCAAGAGCCTGTGAGCTGGGGAAACATGAAGAAGAGCTAAGAGAATAAATGCAGACTAAACCACCACCAGTGGCTGAGGAGATTTGTATGAAAACAGGGAAAATTGCGTGGTAGTAAATGCAATGTATCTGTAACTGTTAGACAATACTTCCTGCTGGACATGGAAATTAATATATTATTTCCACATTTCAGCATTTCTTTGTTATCTGAGAAAAGATAGTCTTCATATTTATTGCTT
>NW_009646547.1:0-51584 GCF_000708025.1 Charadrius vociferus
TGGTTAAACAGGCTACTTTTCTGAAATAGTACTACACTACTTAACGGACAGGAAAAAAGAGACACAAGTAGCTCAGAAAGAAAAGCTGCAAAAGAAATCAGAAAACAAAAACATTAAAAAAAAATAAAACCCAAGAAACTTGCCTTTTCTCCCCCAAAGACAGCCAGACTCTTCCAGAGCTTTGTCAGGGACTCTATGTTTCAGCTAAAGTCATTCCAGACATTTACAGGTGCTGGGCTCCAAAGCTGGACTCTGGCACATTAACCCAACTATTTTTAACCCTTCCTCTGCTTTCTAACCTCTCAAGTCCACTTAGCAGGAGCAATCTGAATTTGTTACTTAGCTAACATTTAGAACTGCCAAAGACTGTATCACAAGTATCAACAAGTATCAACTGCAGTTGGAACTAGAAAGAGTGAGGTGGGCACCATCAGAGGCAAAAAGGACTTCTGCGAGGGCCCAAACTGTTCAGAAGACTCCTAGGTGACCTGAAAAGTTGGAGGTTCATGGGATGACAAAATTTGTTGGTGATACACAGCAAAGGCCTATTACAAACTCCAGAAAGAATTAACAGTATTTAGCGCCTCAACAGCAAAATGACATATATAATTTATTGTAAGTGAAATATAAGATATACAAGGAAACCGATTTTTAAGTTCACGCACACAACAGCAGTCTCCAACCTGAAAACCAGTTCTCAGGAAGTAGACCCATGAAAACATCAGCTCACCGCTCCGCAGCAATTCATAAAGCAAGTGTTACAAATGGTTATTATTATTATTCTGAACATTATTATTTCCCTATCTAAATCCATGGTGTAGCCACATGTTGAAGACCAAAAACTTTTGGAATTTCCACCTCAAAAAGGGTCCCAACAAGGTTCAGAAAAATAGGGCAAGGATGATTAGAGTTGCAGAGCAGCTTCCATATCAGAACAACTCAGTAGACAGAGACCCCACACAAGGAAAACAGCTGAGGGAGAATATGCTAAAGGGCTGTACAATTGCGAAGCAAGGAACCGTGATAAGAAACAGTTATTCTCAGGAAAGAATATAAACTTTATTCTAGAAGTTTTAGTTTATACGAAACAATACAAAGATAGATTTTTAAGCCTCTATTCAAAGCACTTCTGTAAAGCTTCTTTAGCCTGTGAAGTGTGCCTGCTGCACAAATTCAATGTGTTCCCAATGTAAAGCTTAAAAAGACTATTTGAACATCAAGGGGCAAAGTAATAGATTCATAATTAGAGTTGCAATCAAGAGCCAGGTAGATGTGTACATGTCTAGGCACATATCTATTATTTATCTCTATGTACCTTCTCATTTCATTTCAGCCAAAGCCCTTGTGTCCCAACTCCGACACCCTCACAAGTCTCCAAGTAAGCTCTTTTGCTCCTCCTAGATATATTGCATGCTGACTTCTGTTCTCACATAACAAGTACATAAATGTCTATACTTCACAGCTTTATTATGTTACAAACTGCACTTTCCTGCCTTGTGATTCAGATAGACTAAAATGCAGATTTATAGAATCTGTGACCTTTAAAAGTCACAAGTAGTATACATGCAATATTGTCCTCCAGGGTATTATTATTTTCTTTAGCACAGCCACATAGAGCATCAAACACACCGTTTCAAAGGGCAAACACTCCCTCTCACCTCCCAAAAATATTTTGCTCATATACATAACAAGCACCAGTTTCTCCCCTTCCTCCCTCAGCCTCCTGCCCATTTCGGGCTTCCTATGTCCTGAAGGCAAAGGCATAGAGAGAAACAACTTCGATGTCAATCATGGACTATCAAGGGCCCTTAAAAAAACAATGGAGAAGTTATTAACTGTGAAATTCCTACCTTCCTGGCTCCAACCAGGCTAATGATATTTCTTCCTCTGTCTGAAGCTGGAATAGGAGAGAAACCTAACAATTAAGATTCCCCTGACTATTAAAAACCAGAGTAAGAAACAACCACTGGAGCTCAGAAAGACAGTGCTACCAGCCTAGAAGCAGATAGAAGATATTTATCAGGACCATTCCATGAAATAAACGGAGGAAAAGACGTACACTTTGCACGGGTTATTGTTACCCTTTATTATATTTTTCGGTTTCTTCCTTTTCTTGGCTTCTGGATAACTTCCGGACGAGGAAAGAATTTCAATTTTGATAGGAAAATTTTCAAGTTGTTTTCAAGCCAGAGGTCATGTTTTCCTGGAGGGGAAGATTTTTTTGGAGTACTAACTTCAGCTGCATCTCTCATTTACAGATTGGAAGGATCACATCCAGTTTGGGTACTGTTGTTTCATGGAGTTCCACTCACAAGAAAAGCCAACAGGAGCTAAATCTAATCTATATCAAAGGCATGACCGGTATAAACAGAAAAGAACAAGATGCATATGGAGTGCAACTACAACATAGCCAGAAGTCAGCCAGCAGCTTCCCAGTCTCTACCCTTTTCACCATGGAACACAGTTAGCATTATGGTAAAAGAACCTTTTTTTTCCCCACCACTTCACCCACATGCATTAAAGCCTTTAACTTGCTCAACTTGCAACCACTCTAATTTATTTTTTTCCCAACAAAAAACTAACGAGATTCTTTGCTGCTGCTAATTATAAAGGAGAAACCAATTTCAACAATCACACAGCGTAATGCTCCTTACATGCAGAATATCCCTTCCTTCTCAAGGCTTGTATCACCATTGAAAGACTTCATAAAGTTCAGAAGAATTTCAGAGTTCAGAAATCAGATAAATGGGTAAAAACATTTTAAATCTTCAGACTTACACATTCCTTATACAACTACCTTGGAAACTGCTTAATGCAATCACATTCCCCCTTGATATTTTTCAGCTCATGCATTGCTGTTTCTCTGTGAGTGAATATAAGTTTTTTTATAATCCACAACATAGCACAGGTAGGTTTAAGGTATTATTTTTATGACATCTCATTTATTTACACACAAGGTGTACAAATACATGTTTAGTGTGGGTCTGACAGAGCAGCAACACAAACAGATCATATCAAAAACAATTATATTCAGTATTTTGAGAAGGAGCGTTTTCAGCTTCATGCTTTGTTCTCGAAGCTGCAGAACAGTTTTAGTCTGAGTAAGAAGCAAACTAAGGCAAAGCCCAAATCCCTTTTCTGCAAAGTTGCAGTGAGGGGATGCCCATTAGCTACATGAGAAATCTCTTCCATGCTCTCTTCAAAGCCCCCGAGCAGCAGTCACCCAATGTAAAAGTGAGCCACGTGTTATTCATTCAAACTTGGGAGATGGTGCAATTGTGCAAGGCAATTTCATTTCTTATTATGCTACTGACTTGGTTTGACAATTTTTAATACCATGACATCAGCAAAACATGCTTCATGCAAATGGCAACTATGCAAGGCACGAGCAAAAATCACTAAGTTTCCATGGCTATGGAAGAAAAGGAAAGGACCTGGCTTCCACTAGAAGATCTCACAACAAAAAGCTCTTACAACACATCTTCGCTTTCTATTTAAAATGTCCTGCAATATTATATTTACTAATACTATTCTTGTATATTACTGAACACATTCCACCCAGGAATTTAAGATGGTACACAGGCTGATATAAACTGTCAGTTGTCTCTGAATATAGCAATTATCTAGCTTTAACGCCATGAATATGCATGACATGCACTGGCCTCCAAGTTCTGTGTCTGCTTCTCAACTGAGCATCGACAGCTTTACTACCAAATCAAAGTACTGCACATTTGTCATGAAGTAAGTAGTACGCCATTCCTTTCCACGCAACTTCAACAACTTTCAAATTTGATTTAACATCTATAAATGTATTGCTACCTATTATACAACTCATTCTCCAACAGAAAATCAAAATTACAGTGTTTTTAAATTTTTAAAACAGGTAGTTTTAAGGGAGCAGCCCAGGTACTCCAGCCTTTAATATCCAGAAATTTATCTGAGTAACTTTGGGTTCACTCCCCAATTTGGTCATTTATTTTATTTCACACTCAAAACATCTGGGTCTCATTTTTGGCAATAAACAAGCTAGATTTTTTTCTCCTTTGTTATTAGGAAGTCAATTGCATTGTCCTTGGAGAACAGCCGCAGGGAACATAATGTAGTTGAAGTAGTTTCTAAGAGTTACTTTAAGGGAGAAGCAGTTACATCACAAGCTTGGGCGTAACCAAGAAGCAATAAAAATGAATTAATGCATAACAGGAGACTCAGACAGAGAGACAAGAGTTATTGAACTCTGAGGAGTTACCGAGTTTTCTCTTTTAAACAGCACTGACTCGGGAAACAGTAAAGCAGGAGCACAGTCAATTTCTTTCAATGGTTTCATCAGAAAATCCTATTAGCAGCAAGAAATACATTGTGGTCATTAATGTAACTTTGCTTTGTATCACTTCCTTTTTGCGAGGGAAAACAGTCACAATACAGCACCCATTAAAAAAGTCAACCTTGTCCATTACTTTGTCAGCACCTCTTCATATTACTACACTAGGAAATAAAGGCAGACAACACATCACAGAATTTCAATAAAGTTACTACAAGGATGCACAGTACAACGATATTACAGGATTATGGTGTGGAATAAACGATCATCTTTATTTAAGTGATGTGTTAGTACCAAAGCTTTTCCAAAAACTGAGAGAGATACCACTGCACGTTGCTAAGAGACTGGTATTTGAAGGAAAACTGTTTACAACAGTTACAACTTTGAGATCCCATATTACATACACAGCAGACTGGGTGGTCCTGGTTCGCATTTTCAAAGCTGTCAGAAGGAATAACCTTTATTAGTAACTTTTCGCTAGACAGAAACAGATTATCTACCATCTATCAAAAGCAGACTACATTTCTTTGTGCAAAGCAACAGCACACAAACTGGTAGCTCTACAACACCTTTTAGTTTTCAATATAAGAATCCCTCTATTTTTTTAGGATCTCTTCACATGAAAAAATCTGACACCAAGATGGAAGACAGAGCCAGTAGGTAACCATTGTACACAGATTTCATCTGGCTACGAACAGACTAGTAACATTGGCCAAAAAAAAAAGCGTGAGGAACAAGTTTAACTTCAACATTTTCCCAAAGCCAACATGAAGAAACAAAAAAGGTCTAATAACATTCATGTATGCATTAAAGACTGAGATCAACGCTCTATTTCATACAGAAACGGACAGAAGTGTTAGTACCAACTTAAGAGTCTCTGTTACCTTCAATTAAGTATCAGACAGCACTTATTAATGGAGTGTCAACAGCAAGAAAGTCCTGTAAATCCAGAAGTAGCAAGCAACCTACATGGACAGTCTCTTAACTCGGTATATTTATAAAGCAAATTGGCTACTTTCATGCAGCATGGTAGTTTGTATCTGCCTTTCTCAGCCTTTAATGTACAAGAGTTTACATTTTCTATTAACTATCATTCAAATAAATCAAAAAAATCTTGATCAATAAATCCTCAAACCTAGAGACGCTCTCTGCTGAAGCTGTTTCTCAGTTTCTACAATGCTTTTCATAAGTTCTCTTATTTCAAATCTAAAACAAGTTAGGTATTCACACAAAATATTCCAATTTTTGGATCTTCAAAACCCCCATATAGAATGAGAAAAAGCATCGCTATCGTCTCATTATTCTTCCAGACTACGTGAAAACAATAGGACTTTATCCAAGGATCATAAAGAATCTATTCTAATATCCCTAAGTGTCTACCAGTTCTAACACTCCATTTTTTGTAAGGGCAGCAAGAGTAAAATAGACAAGATTAAACCATTTTCTTACACCAGAGAGTAATCTCTCCAGGCCAGGGCTGAAGCCCTCTGAAGAAAGCGAAAATTAAATTCTAGTGTGCACATCTCCAAACCACGTTGCCCCTGCTGACAAGTCTTAAAAGTTTATACTAATCAAACTAACCATTTCCAGAAGTCAGAAATAGCGGTGAATAATTAGCGAGAAAACTTGCAAGCAGAAATATTATTGCCATTTTTACCAGAAGAAATAGAACACTGTTCCTATTTGATCTGTTTTAATAACTCGATACCAGCCCAGCTCACCATGCCTCTCCATATATAGTAAAGAATGCTTCTGTGGCAATGTGTTACTCCTTCCTCCCCGGGGCTATATGCCAAGCAGAACTATTAAAAAAGGAAAAGAGCAGAATCATCTCCTGCCTGAAATCAAACTGGATGCATAACAAAGGATGTATCCTCCAAAGCCATCAGAATGAATATAAGGAAATAATTAAGTGGAACAAAGAGCACGCTCTACACTTGACTTCAAATTTGAGAACAAAAAAGCAGCTCTTGTGACCGCGTTATCACAAACCTGTGGGAATTACCTACACAATTCAAAGGACATTTTCTCACTAGGAAGCCACAAGGGGTAACCAGTCACAAAAATTTGTTGTCATTGAAGAAGCTCTTCTCTAAAAATTGAGCACACCCTATTTCTGTGATAATTATCTCTGGTCTACTTCCACTTTCCCAGCAAGTTACCAAATGCAGTTTTTCTGAAGTGCTTCAGTACATAGCAGTTCCCATATTTATCTTGTATTCCTAATATACTGCATCACACCTATCCCACAAAGAATTATCAAAGAAAAAAATTAAAATGTATATGTAATATTCATAACATCTGCATGAACCCTGGAACCCTCTCTTTTCGTGAGCCTCATACTATAACACGTCGAGACAGAGAGAAAGATCTGTAGAAGAGATCATCTGCAAACGAACGAGAACATAATACTAACATGTAGTTAACTATAAGCCAAGATGAATTAGTTTGTTCTGTTGTATATGGAAGGCTGCAGCTTCAGGTGAGCTCCAGATGAAAAGCAAGATCAAGACTGTACTGGTCTGACCAATGACAGAAAAGCTTCAAGACCTACATGTTCACATATTCTCCAAGAAAGAACTAAAAGATATTAAGTATTTTGAATCATCATCGTTTCACTCAGGAACAGGATTATTTAAGGATTGCTGTGCTTGACAGCATGAAATTCAGCCAATAACACTTATGGTATTTTGAAGAGAGCAAACAGTATAATCCTTCTAATACGAGGAAGCTTAAAGAAGCAAAACGTTTTTGATAATTTCATTTAGGCTAAACAGAGTTCATCCAAATTATTCCAGACGAATGATACAGCAGTTCTTACCCAACAGTAACATAGACCCTAGTTCTGTATTTCTTAGAGATGCTAGAGAAATGACCGCTAAATCCTTAAGTGTTTTGCTTAAGCAAATACTCACATAAATCTTCGACTATAAAAAAACCCCTGCTAAAATCAAACAAACGTGCCACAGAAAAGACTAATGTTTAAAGCCTCTGATGTAATGTTCAATGCTGACCAGCTATTCCAGCTGAATTATGGTTACATTGGAGTGGAAGTGTCATTATTCCATTTGCTTTGTAACCATCACTTTCAGAAGCTTAAGAATCCTGTGGTTACAGAATTTCTTGTCTACATAAATGAGATCCAAATTTGTTTTTCCATGAGTTCTTATGGGTCAGTGACCTACTATGAAAATGTTTTTGATGAAACCAGGCTCGTTTATTATCATATTGTTAAAACAAACCTCTTTGTTTTGTAGCCCTGGTCAGATGTACTAATGCAAACCAAACCCAATTCACTGAAGCATGCATCCTGCTTTCTTGCTAGCTGCCCTTTGCCTCTCTTGCACTTTTCCTCTGTTTGGATTCCTCTTGTGCAGACCTATTAACAGAGCTGCTAATGGCTTCCTTCAGAAAAAGGATGCCTTTTTTTTTTTAATGTTTACAAAAGAAATAAAAGGTTCACTCTTTCAGCAATAACAAAAAAGTTTTTCTGTCCAGCAATGGCTGAGTAATATGTAACTATATAATTATGTGCTACAGACAGACATAGTAAACTGACATTTGAGGATATTAGTGCCCTCTAGGAGTCCACAGTACATAAACACAGTTATGGGGAACTACCATTTTCCCAAATGCGTATATCCGATGAGAAGATGTAACCACTACACATCTACAAATCTACACATCTTCAAAGAATCATTATAAGTGGTTTCTCATAACTATTTTCTTCACTGAATAGTCCCCAGAGGATAAGAAAGTGACAGCTACTGTATCATTTAAAAGCTTATTCCAACAACAGTCCCATGAAAATCAACACAAAGAAATAATGTTCTTGTTCACTTGACTTAAGGACAAGAGAGAGTGGAAGGGATTAATCTTTGAACTAGTTTATCACTATAACAGGCTTAAGAATTTTTTTGCTAAATAAAGATGGTGCAGTATAAACAAATTTTTCAGGAAAGGTTCCACCTGTCTTAAGCAGCGGGTAGCACAGAGGACTCACAAACCCTCAGTTGAACAAGGCACACACTTGTCCTTTTTACTTGTTCTTTCCATTTTCTCTCCAGATTGTGTGCACAAGATCTAGCTTGTGCAACGTATTTATCAATAGTAGAAGGCCAAGAATGTAATTTCTACTGCTTTAAGTATGTGTCACTCATCAACCACAGTTCCAAAAAAAAAAAAAAAAAATTAATTCCTCCATTAATCTGCAACTACTTTTTAGTCCTGAAACTTCAAGTGCAGCAATTACAGATTTTGGGGGGGAAACTGAGCTTGCCATATTTTTAATAGAGTAGTAGAAAATGGCAAGGCAATTTTTACTTTTTTCTAAAAAGATGATAAGAAAGAAACTATTCCCAAGCATATATGTATGCACGTCAAACAATTGCTCATCTGTGTACAAAAACAACTGAACATATTTCAATGCTTGAAATAATTCTTGACTAATTTCAATAAACGCTAACGTTACATATTTTAAAATAAGGAGAAAATCCAACATCAAGATCAAAATTGCAGATACCTCTCACCCGAGGTAATACCATGATCAGAGTACCTTTCATGGCTAAGCGCTACTGTTTTTCAAGTATGCAATGCCCACTGAATGGCGAAGTATGCCTCCAAAAAAGCCCCAAACACGTGTTTTCATGTTAAAGCTTTTCTTACTCTAAGAGCCATGTTTCCAGTGATGTTTCTAAAAATTATCTCACCTTTTCACAACATGGCTTAAACTACTTCAATGTTTTGAAACAGAAATGCAGACAGCTTTATTAAGACACTAAAGAGGAGTCTGACTTTACGTATAGGCAAAATGCAGACTGGGTACCTCTCAGAATTACCAGGTTTGGCTTTTACAAGTTGTTTCATGCCTGCCTTTTTTTTATCCACCAGACTTATTACACTAGTGATCTGTAGTTACACTTGAACTACTACATCTCCAAAGAAACCTGAGTTCTACTTCTAAGTCCCTATTGACACGAGAAGGTAAACACTAACTAATCTTGGGATACTGAGATATCGACATTACAGAAGCATGTATATATATTGCAAGCTCACCATGTTGTACAATTATATTATATAATATCAAGTTCTAGCCTTCAATAGAATATATATTCTTAGGATTTTAGTAGCTTGCCCCAAAAACACTTTCTATTTTGCATTTCTGAAAAATAGTGCAAATTTTTTTTTTTTTTTTCAAAGTTATACCTCAGTGGTACATCTTTCGAAGAAAATTCAGTAAGTTCTTATAAATAACTACTGACCAAACCTGTGGCTACAGCTTTTGTTACACAAATGCATGTCCAAAAATAAATGTATTGTCCTGTCTTGCACTTGGAACCATGCAGCTTTTCAGAGTTGCAAGACATTGCATGGGCATCTAGAGTGGCCAACTACTAGTTCTTAGAAAGCTTTCATGGGCCAAGATACCAACATCACACACAGCTGGACTACATTGGAACAGTTCACAGCAAAAGATTCTCAAGGAAATGCTAAAACTCAAAGTTGCCCTAGATATGACATCAACAAAATTAAAAAGGAAATTCATGTATTTTGGATTTCAAGAGTGTTAAGATGATCTTAAAGCTTTAAGTCCACTACATTTTGGGATGGGCATTTACCACTCACACTACATATGAAAGATGACTTTTGGTTACTGGGCACTATCATTCTATTATAGTCAAAACAAAGTAACATTTTCCTGAAAACTTAATATTAATGATAGAGTACATTATTCACTACGTGAACTGGGTATCTGAATGATAGAAGCCATACTTGAGTATTTTCTTCAGTCCTTAACTGTTGTGACAAGCTTGACTCTATATGGAAATGTATGTCCTAGAGATCTTATAACATTCCTTTCCAACAAGAACAACTTTTTGGACTAATAGTTGCAAATTTCCTTCCCCCACAACAAATTTATATTGACTGTATATTTGAATTGTGGGAACAGCAGAGAGAGTTCTTTTAAAACAAAAACAAAAAAAAAATTCCTGACCATATCTAGTACGTCACTTACACAAACAACTAATGTTTCTTGAAATTACTGGCAGTTAAGTAGTGTAAGAAAAATATACTCTTCCAGAGTAGCCAGTGTACAGTATTGACAGATTACTGAAGTATGCAAGCCATATCTTGGGAACATTTATTTTAGTTGTTTGAGCCACGAGCAGCACATAAAGCTGAATCAAAAGCAATACAAAATTAATGAGCTTCCTTCTTTCCTTCCAAGAATTAATGAAGGTGAGCTGTCAGCTTGAGCCAAGATGTGATTCGATAAGATATAGCACCTAAAATCCTCCCCAGTGATTTACTGAAGTGTACTATTCACACTCAAGCTGTCGATATCTATTTTAGTTTTTATTTGTAGACACACACCCCCCATATATATATACACACCAAGAACTACCACGTTCTTGCTAATGTTTTTGTCCTGTGTGATTCTAAATGTAAACTGAGGTATCAACCACACAGTGAAGTAATCCACCATTCGCACATGGTATAGCAGTTTCCATCACATCTCATGAATAAAATTTGTACCTATTATTTTATCTTCTCATTATCATTCACTTTACTCAGTGAAGCTACTGATTTTACCTGTTGGGTTTTTTTTTTTAAGCAAGACTTACATGAAACAGGGATTCCTTATGAGTGACTTCTGCTCTAGATGTGAAAAAGTGAAACTTTCTGAAATGTCGCAACCCTCTCTGTGAAAACAGCAGCATATTCCTACTACTTAAATTGTACGCAGGTAGTTCAGTAGAAGCAGAATAAGATTTGGAAGAGATGATATGCAGTTTAGTTTCTTGCAACAGATGAAAATCAGAAACCATCCAGTACTGGAAGTGACTTGTAGCCCATGTAGATCAGCATGCCGTTTCCAGCAGTAGCAACACACACGTGCATACAGAGGCATAAGCATGAGGCAAGCACGCCTGATACTCCTCTACCAGCTTCGCTAGCTTTCAACCTTTCACAGCTAGACTTCTTACCTGATGAAGATTTTGCATATTAAGTGGCCCTCAATAGATCTCTTTCACGAACATAGCCAGCCTTCTGATGACTGTGAACTTCTATTTTATTCATGTACAACCCCCAACATTTTAGGATTTCACTACACCACCATCACCCCTCCATTTGCCTGTTCTTCAACCCCGAATTGCATTGTTTCACAATAACCCAATCTCATAAGGTGCTTCTACAATTCCTCAGAGTAGAGGCCTCAGCCACTTTGCTAACAGAGTTAATCTTTATCAAGCAGGTTATTTTACAAATAATGCCAACAGCACGCGAGACAAATTCATACAAGTTGCTCTTGAAGAACAAAGGGACAATGCTCGAGGTCTTGGCTCATAGTTTAGCAAGTCAAATGAGTCGAGACAGTTGCAGAATGTTTCATCTGGCTGGAAATGATACCTATGGTTTGGAGGACTACTGAATTTATCTACCAGTAATTAGGAAGATTTAATCAAGAGCGCCAAGATTAGATTCAGAGAAGAGACCGTCAGGTCCAAGAATGAGTCATAAACACGCAGGTTTAAAGCGAAGGTGTTACCCAGCCCACAAGCACACAGAGACAACTCTTTCCACTTGGAAGAAAGGAAAAACATTGGTGAAGACTAGCTCTGATTTAGCTAGACACAAGAGAGCAGAACAGCTTTGTGGCAAGACATTGGCTGTGAGGGGAACAGCAGATCATTCTGTTTTTACAAAACAAAAAGATGGCACAAGGGTGGGCGATCCCAGCACTCAGACGAGCACCACATGGTGCCATAAGCATGGCAGAATAATGAGAAAGCCGAAGTAAGAGAGACCAGTAAAATCTGTAGCAATCCAAGTCCAAGAAAGAAACCCAAGAAGCACCTCTCGCACAGATGCCGAAAGAACTGCATGATACCACAAGAAGATGCAACATGTCATTGTGATGAATTTGCACACAGCTTCAACACGTGAACACTTAGGGACTCAACTTTTTTCTTCATGTGGACATTAGAAACCAAAAGCATTTGCTTGGCTTCTGCCACACAGGACAAACCAGTACTCAACCACAGCTCTCATGATGTCATTTTGGGACAATGCTTTGGGACAACCATTCCCTGAGACTAAGACAAAAGGCAGAGATAGGAAGTACAATTTCCTGTAGTCTGTTGAAAGAGTAAGTGCATACTCCTCCAGCGTACAAGTGAGAGATTTAGCCTTCCTCTAGGATTCTGGTTCTGAGTCAGAAGCAGGATCAAGCTGTGGAACTCCTTTTGTGCAGTAAGTTGATGAAGGAACTTATGAACTAGAAAACAGGAGGGTGTTGCGCTACTGTATTAATATCAGGGTCAGAAAATTATGCAGATGAAGTACTTACAATAACGTAACCCTCACTTAAGCAGTAAAAGCTACATTATGGCCACTTGAAAGGGAAGACCCACACTCCAAAGCAACACAGTTCTTGAAGTAGTAAGGCTGTACCCATGCAAGTTAAACCAAATAGTCACCCCAAATAAATTCATAATTTTCCAATGTATTTCTCAGAGAGACTGTCTGAAAGGGAAGCCTTGGGCCAAACCCCAAACTGGAGACCAAACAGGAACAGAAGCGACTCAAATATACTAGGAAGATTCTGCAGTACAGTGTGCTCCATTCTCCACGATTGCCCCATTGGCATCCAGGAATAAAACCAACAGCACCCCTTCAGGTGCTCACACACAAAACATTGTAGCTCATCATGTTGGACTTCTCAGTGTCACACACACTCATTTGAAAGGCAATGCTAAATTTTTCTTGAAAAAGGTAAAAAAGACTGCTTTTTCAGATGTTGGTTATCAGATTCCTTTTTTTTTATTCCTACTGGAATAATTTCTCAGAAGATATGGGTCAAGTATTATTAACAATATTAAGTATTAACCAATATCAATAAATATTGCCAGAACTTGCAGTCATCAGCCAATGCAGCAAGGAGCTTCATATTGGTAGCTCACAGACACAGGCAGCACAGGAACTAAGCACGAGTCTGTTCTTCAAATCAGGAGAACACGAACACAGCTGAAAGTATCACAAACTTAATTTCAGCTTTTGATATTCTTTGCCAGCTCCCAACAAAGTGGTTAAGTTTACAACTGGTCTCTGTTAGAAACTTTTCCCCCATTTACGGAAGATTACATCACTGCCACACAGACTACGGTCTGGGATTAGACAGCGCAGGTTCATTTTACCCTCTTGATTGTGGGTTGCTGCAGCAGTAATTCTGCCCAGTATGAAAGATGAACTCAGGTTTTGACATATGCTACACCCAGTTCCTCAGGAGTCAATGGGGGATGCTACCAACTTTAGTATGAATGCAAAGAAATCCATCCCTCCCAAACGCAAACACACCGTAGCTTCAAGATGGGTCTAGCGGCCCCAATTTACCGTTCACACTGCCCTTTGAGGGAAGGGCCAAGTGTGAAGAGCTGTCTTGAGAGCAGACTATAGGCAAAGGTTATGGTTTCTCACTCCTAAAGCACCACCTGTTCCTGGGGAGTTTGGTAGCAAACCTGGTACTACACCAGTTTACACATGGTGGTTTGAGAAGGAAGAGGGAAGTACACAAGTCAGAACTGATTAAATATCAGACCACAGCTCTAAATCCATTATAGTGTGTCTTTGTTCTCCAGCATTTCCAGATAAGCATTTTATGATCACTGATTTCCAATTAGATATGCCATAGGGAAATTGAGACACAAAACAATAAAGCTCTTTCTTGAAAGGTTACATTCAAACTGTCTTACATATTTAAAAATCCATATGGCTTCATAAATTACTGTATGCAGTTCCAGAAAAACATCTAAACTGCACACACAGCAAACCTTGTATAAACACTATAGACTTGTCCGCACTGCCAGAGATTTGCAATAAGCTTTTGTTTACAACAGCAAAGAAATGTCCAATGCTTTTATTATTTTGCCCACTACTCTGAAGCACTTAGCAATCTTTCCACTCAGTATGTTAATTATGGAAGATGCTTTTTGTATTACATGATTTATTTAAAGCCTGTTCAATCTCAATTTATGAAATCCAGATTGTGAAGCATCACATAACAATTTATTCTTCTTCTTAGCATCTTTGCCCACTATTAGAAATTTTACAGTACACTATGCCAAATAAATATACTTTAATACCTTAATCAAGCATTTAGGAAGCTGCTTACAAAGACTCGATGCACAGCAGCATCTCTGCAGTTAAAGATCATACAATTTCTCTTTTGACCTCTATCTTAGCATTCATAAAACCAAAACCATGTATGTATATGCTAGGGTTAAAATCTGGATTTTAGCTTTTTCTTTTTCCTTAAAAAAAGCTAATTATTTTTCCCCGACTTCGGAAAGATTTCATTTGGCCATGCTTATACATTTTTCCCCCTCCTCTAAACAACAAAAACACATTTTTAGTGTTTTCAGATGTTGAGATCTTTTATGTCAGCTAAAGACGCTAATTTGAGTAGAAAGAACCAGCCATCAGCCAAAGTCCAGTCTTTTGAAGATAATACAGCTACGTGACAATTTCTGGCAGTTGGCCGTGGAAAAGTCAGGATCGGTTGGTGTCTTATATCCTGCCTCATTTTTCACATAAATGTGTGACATACATCTGGCTCTGGAAGAAATTTCAGTTCATCTTTTAGGCCCACCAGTATGCCTCTTTCTTCTTGATCCTCTTTGCATATGAAATCTCATAATCGTTTTATCTTAAAAATCATACACTGTGTTAATAGCAAAGCATACAGCTGAAATGCTAAAATCCAAAATAAATTTGAGTGTAACACATAGTGCCAGTATACCATTGTGTTTGTGTGTATATGCATGCTACTTCAAACCACCGAAAACGAAACCAGGAGAGAGGATCAAAGTTAGACCTTTTACAGTTAGCTATTAGGCAAAGAACTGCAGATGGGAATAAAAAAAACCCCAAACATACAGATTCTGAAACCTGCTGTTCACCAACAGGCACAGGTGTTGTTCTAAAATTCTTACCCTGCCACTGGCAAGGAGGGCAGACTAGCCAAATTTACAACTGGCACTTTCAAGTTTCAGCAGAACATTTCCATAGCTTCTTAAACACTTTTTGAACATATGAATATATCTGCTCTGAAAAGTCTCTTGTTCACATCAATTCGCAGCATTTTTTGGAAAGCAGCACTTTGGAGCCAAAGGAAAGGTGATAGCTAGAGAAGCTTGGTGAAGCTGACAAGCCTGGGAAGAGACACACAGAAGTTGTTCGAGCACCTCAGACATACAAGTCACATCGACACATAGGCTCTACAAGCTTGATAGTTTCTCCACCTCAGAACTACACGGCACAAGACCATGGCTGCTTGATTTGAGGCTCAACAACAGTGCACGCTAATTACATCTGTTAATGTTGTCTCTCACCTACTTGACTTTTGATGGGCAGCTACCTTACCACTAATCTTTATTGTTTTGGAATAAAACAATAGAAACTTATTGGAATAAAACCACTAGAAACATTTCTGGTTTTCCACTATGCTGAGTACCACTGGATATTCTCAAGAATTCTGAACCTCAGGACTCAGCAGAACAACTTACATTGAAAACACTGAATTTTGCTAAGAAACAATGGTTAAAATTCCTGCGTATTTGGAAAGCTGAGTAAAAATATGTCAAAGAAAAAAGTGGCTTCTACCTTTCACATCACTTCATTTCTCAACTTTGTAATGCCTGTCATTGTAAAATACCTTACATTACATGCTTCAACTGACATTGCCAGACTTTATTAAGGTAATATACAATTTTGACAATATCCTACCTTATACAATACCTTTAGATGCTCCATTGGTGTCATGAGTATTAATCTCCCACCAAAAAAAAAAAATAATTAAGAAATAAAACATTGGAGTAAAATCTAAATAACTAGAGAGCTACCGTTACGGTGTGTTTGGCAGCAGCAGCAGCAGCTAACAGCTCTACAAACTTTTTTATTTAAAATTTACTTAGATTGTTATGCAGGACATTTCGAAGAAAAATCTGCTAATTTACTCAGGTAATAATGATGTATTTGCTTCAATAACCAGACAAGTGAAAATATATTGAGCTAAAATAATATTCACCTGAGGTTATGCCCTTTGAATGATTACCATGGAGCAGGGAGTGGAACAATATATTTCCACTGTTACTTTGAATGAAAGACCTTTCTATATGATATTTTGCCAGGAATAGAAATTACTCCTGTTTTTTAAAGTCTGACCCAGTGCAGCTGCTTCATTTAAAAAGAAGTTAATGATTACTTTTGCGTCCACTCCAATAGATCAAAAAAGAACATTATTCCAAAATCGAAGCAATAAGCAATTTTTATTTGTTATTTGAAAGAAATTAAATGGAAAACCGCCAGGTTTTTTTAGAATTCAACCATCATACTTTCTTCATTAACATTTTGCAATGTTTGACAATACTTAATAAAATAGCTTTAATATTACCTAAAATGTTGCAATTTAGCCTTTATAAGTTACGCCAAACTTTCCACAGTTCATTCTCCAAAGCCTACTGACTCATAGCAAAAAAATCAGATTTATAGTTTTGTCCTAAAAATGATTTAAGCTAAAATACCAAAATGTTGCAAGTTTCCAGGCCTCCCTTTCATACTACATTCATTTAGGAAATATTTTAATGACAGGCAATCCTAAAAGAGAAGCAGAGATGCAGTATGTGTAACAGGCCAAGTTAAGAGTTCACACAGGGGGAAAAAAAAAAGTAATACTTTCAAACGTCACGTACTTAAACAGACACTATTAAAGGTATCAGATTTCCTAACTTCTGGTTTCACAAAACACATTATTTTCATTTGCTAACAGAGCAGGCTCTACAGAAAAACACCACAGTAAGACGGCCCTTGTGTACCAGTTCTGGTTACTAATAGCCAGCCTTCTCCCAGATTTTTTTTCAAAACTCATTTTGTAGTTTAACTAAATCTATCTTTGTCTAAATAAAGATATGAGAAAGATATATACATACACACATATACATATATAAAATGAATTTAAAACTAGGACTTATTAGTTAGGATACTGCCTCTCAAAGATGAGCTATAATCGTGGAATCATACAATGGTTTGGGTTGGGAGGGACCTCAATGATCAGCCAGTTCCACCCCCTGCCCTGGGCAGGGACACCTCCCACTACACCCAGTTGCCCCATCCAACCTGGCCTTGAACACCTCCAGGGACGGGGCAGCCACAGCTTCTCGGGGCAACCTGCCCCAGGGGCTCACCACCATAATATGAACAAACTTTTCTACAGTGTCAGGCTATGCTTAATTTTGGAAAATTAAGCTGGTTATTTCTTACTCCCCAAGAAATGGGAAATAAAGCAGCTACGGCAAAACTCTTGTCCTCAAAGTGCTTTCTAATTCAATATAGGTACCAGGAACTGAAAGAATGGGTTATAATCCGAAGTTAACACTCCTATCTCTTACTGCCATAAATGAAGCTTTGTAATTCAAGGCAAAAATCCTGAGAAAATGAATTTTAAAAGTTCAAGGCACTAGTTAAACAACTTCGATGCAAATCTAATCCTGAGATCATCTGAAACAGTTTTAGTACAGCATATGGTCAATACTCCAGACTTCTCCTGAACAATTGCTAGGAGGAACTTAACTCTTGAAAGCTGGTTTAGAAAACGTCAATTAGAAAATACCACGTCCTACAACAAATGCTTTGCAGACCACTGAGCTAACAATCAAGCATAAAACCCCCTGTCTCTGCATTTAACAAACAGACATTCCAAACCAGCACGTGATTTCGTTCAAGTCGCCTACCTCTAACAAAGAATAATTCCCAGAAGTATTTCAGTATTACAGAGAATTTGTTCTGCTCCCATCATAAGCAGACAAAATTAACCTACCTTCATGACAATGCTAATCAGTACATCCATCTAAGAGTAGCAATTGGATTTAGAACTATTATCGTACTTTTTGATATTTAAGTTTATAGTCTCGCAGGGCTAGTAGTTTTCTATAAATCAGATTCTGGATTAAAGAGACCTCTTATATTCAACTTTAAACAAATTAAAATAAATAAGTAATTTTGCTGTGCTTTTGATAGCAATTAAAAGAGAGCACTCTTCTCCACTATTTAGCATGATATCCTGGAACTCACTGTTATCAGTGGCATTATACAACTTTAAAGGAAATGAAGATAATCCGAAAATTAAGTCTAAAAATAGTTTTAGAAATACTGTGGTTCTCGAAGGAGACAATTGCAACTTCCATTAGCATAGATTTTTATATATATAAAAATATACATAAAATATATAATATAATGAAATTATTACAAGCAAATCCTTCTTCACCTACATAGCCATTTTAAGAGTAGCCCAGGTAATGTTTTGATTATGTTAATATTCTGCTATCACCAACAGTTCCATTTTCTTGGCAAGCAATTGTACATTTTATCTTAAGTACTAGCTTTCGTGCAATATAAATCCAACTATGTTTAAGACCATACTTTAATTTAGGCACGTACCCATCTCTTTTTCTTAAAGGAAGTTAATTTTATAATCATGAAATACTATGAATGACCATTAACAGTAAGGTAGGAAACCTGTAGATTTTCCATAGGTATAGAAATATAGATACTTACAGCCGTTCAAGTTGTTTTAGATCCTGAAATGCCCCACGTTCTATCACACTAATCTGATTTTCTTCCAAGTGTCTGCAATTCCAGAGAAACCAGTTAGTTTTAAGACAACGCAGTAAGAGTTTCCCCACTTCTCCTCACACATGCTACAAAATTGCTTTTCACAGAAGTACCAATAACAGTTAGAGATTACTAAAAAAAACTGGACAGAACACTACTGTTTTTCACTTGCTCACTAACAGGAAACCGATTCAAAAATTGCCTCCTGACTGGCAGATTTGGTAAACATTTTTGTTCCTAAACTTTCAAAATCATAACTGTTACGCTCAGAAGGGTGTTGCTCTAGAGGCAAATTGTTACATCCTTACATACTACTCTTTATGTAATGCAATGGAGATAACGGATTCCTACAGCCCATAGGAGGAACCCACTCCATGTCAACATATTTTATGTCTAGCCTTTATGTTCCACAGCGATTTCAGGCTTGCCCCAGAGTAAACTATTTGAAAGTAATCCAAAGGGGGTCAACGCCTCCAGAAATACAGCCCTGACAGCTGTGCGACAACTGTACACAGTCCCACTGTACAACAGGGTGAAAAAGCCTAGGGAGAAGCTGCAGGTTTCCACTGTATCTTCAGCCCCTGAGAATAAGTTGTAAGTAATGGCGACGGACTTCTTTTTGGTTTACACTGTGCAGGAAACACCTATAAAAAGCACTACTGCTGTGTAAATGAATAGTTAAGTGGAAGCCAAGGAATAGGGATACCAATAGTCCCATTTAAGTTGACCTTTTTCCTCTCTGAGTGCTACCTTCCAGCACACACCCACTTCTGCTTCTGTAAGAGCACTCAGAGATGTGTGGACTAAATCTCTAGGCTATCTGAACATTTTATGGGGCTCTAGGTAAAACACAGAAAGAAAGAACTTAACACACAGTAAGTCTGGGCTCTGCCAAGACTAACTAGTGAAAAAGCACTGTTCCTGACTGTTCTCAACAGCCATCCCTCTGCACTCAGTCCTACGAGGATGCTCAGAGCTGTTCAAGTGGATAGCAGTTGAGGAGACAGACAGCAAGACAGTATGCGACAGCTAAAACCACATATGAAGATCAAAAAATAAAATTTAAAAAAAAAACCCAAACATGTGAGCCAGAGGCATGTTCCTAAAAGGAAGGGGACGGAAAACTGAAGGCAAAAAGGGTAAAAAGATGAAGTCATGAGGAAAAAAAGGAAAAGGTGCACAAAGGAATATTTTGCAATTATGTTCATAGAACAGTTTAGGTTGGAAGGGACCTTAAAGATTATTTACTTCCAACCCTTTTGCCAAGGGAATGGACACCTCCCACCAGCCCAGGTTGCTCCAAGCCCCGTCCAACCTGGCCTTGAACACATCCAGGGATGGGGCAGCCACAGCTTCTGGGGGCAACCTGCCCCAGGGGATCACCGCCTGCACAGGGAAACATTTCTTCTTAACATCTATTCCAAATGTCCCCTCTTCCAGTTTGAAACCATTCCCCCTTGTCCTATCACTATATGCCCTTGTAAAAAGACCCTCTCCAGCTTTCTGTTGTCAGTTTGAGACTTTTTCTCAACTGAAAACAAGGCTTTTTTTCTGTTGTATTGTTCTACCAGTTTCTGGATCATTGTGAGATCATCTGTTTGTTTTCAGATCTGAAACCAGGACTACACTGCCTTTCCAGGAACTCTGGGACAGGTTTCATGTTTCTGTGCTTCCCACTATACCCCCATCACATATGGGGGTAAGTGGTGGGGGGGTTAGGGGGGAGAGGAAAAAGTAAGGTTGTCAGTAATGTAGAATAGCCAGAATTACAAAGACACCATAGGAGAAAGCAAAGAAAAAACATGAAAAATCTGAAGGACTTCTAGAGAGCAGAAAGTGCACAAAGTAAAAAAAAAGCTGCACAAAGTAAACACGAAAAACTGCAAACACATACCAGATATGACAGGAACATTCAGAATAGGGAAATATGCAACAATGAACAAAGTGGCCACGTTAGCAGACAATGAAATGTCATGTCTTGGGTTTCAGATGGTCAGCATACATTGTAAGACAAAACCAATATAAAAACATATATATTTAATAGCTGCATTCTGGTTTTATTCCTAATGACTTCTGTGGCAACACCACACTACTCAAAGACTGAACAAACATGTTACATAAACCTATAATGAACACAGAAAAAAATTTCACATAAAGATGGCAGTTGCATATTTTGCTTATTGTTAAGGACATTCAGTATAAATGACTGCAATGGCATTAGGCAATGTCTAACGCTATCAAAAAAACAACCAAACCAAAACAACTAGGACATTAATGATAGTATAGTACATATATTTTAATAGACTTCAAAACGGTATTGACAGTTGAGATGGGAGCCAAGGAAATCTAAATGACTCCACTGCCAGAGATGAGAAACACCACAGGAACAAAAAGTCTTCCAATAGATTTGAAATGTTTTCTTAGTATATGACAACATGTTCAAAAGGGTTAAGGTAACAGGAGAAAAGACTTGCCTTTTCATTAGCAGGATTCAATTAATTCATTGATTGAATTATCACTAAATTGTAACGGTTCAACAGTTGCAGTGGTAAGGACTTATTTAGAAGATACTCAAAGCAAAACATTGACTGCAGAGGGCCACATCTTAAGAATTACAGAAAGGAATTTTCAGGTGATGCTGGTGAGATTACTTGTGTGTTTCTTAACTTCCCATAGTTTGCATCAGAAGGGGTCAGAGTGGTAAAACCAACCCACCTCTGTCAGTGCCAGGACCAACTCAGGGGTTTTGCCTTGTTTACTAAAACTTGGAACTAAGCACAACAGTTCAGTGAAATACTGCTAGTGAACTAGATGACACGCAGAGAATGCAGTCATTACTATCTAAACAGCATATCTAAACTACTTGATGCAATTCAGAAAAACTGTTAGAAAAGTTTCAAGGGGAAAAAAGAATTCACTTAAAATAGAAAGAACCTCCAAATTTCCCTGAAAGGAGTGAAACAGCTTCAACATTTATTTCTTGTTCTTTTAAGCTAAGATCATTTTCTTAAGAAAAAAAGTCTATGTATAACTACAATAAATATCTACAGGGTAGTCCTAATTTTCATCACTAAGTTAGTGGTGCAATTTGAGGTTCATAAAAGAGAAAATAGGAAATCGGGAATGACAAATTCTGTAGGCTGATGTTTGCCCTTTTGATGTTCGAGGCCCATTTAGAAGTAAGCTCTTGACTGATACTTTTAGATCAAGAGACAGCACCACCCAGAATTTTTGTATTAATCACTTCATATTAGACTAAAAAAATTCCCTTGTGTACAACTTTTAGAGCTATCCTTAAATCAAGTTCTGCTAAATCTTCTGCAAAAGTTCTATTAATGGGACTGTACCTTGAAGGGACCAAATGCTGAAAGTCCTGTTTGCTAGTGTTTCAGTATAATTGATTTATGCATAAGTGACTGTAAAGTGGACCAATATTTTTACCACAGTATTTATTAAAAGCCAGGGAGAAACACAAACAATTACATAGCTCTGCTACATTCAGACTTCAGCATGGAACTAAAATTTAGTGTTTCACACCACAAACTGTTCCAGTCGCCTGGTTTAAAAGAACACTAATAACTGAATAATGTGCAGAAGTTACTAGCATTGGATCCAGAATGATGGACAGTCAGTACTAGTACCCTAAAAGCAGACTTGTAAAGAAAGGCAAGTTTTGTGTTATACTCACAAGACACGGAGATTCTTCAGTCCTGTGAAGTCCGTCTTCGTGATTCTTGTAATATTATTTTTTTCTAGATCACTGCAGAAGAAAAAGAAACCAGTATTCAGACACTATAACCAACATCCAAAATGCCATTAGCAGAAAGCGTCTCCATCACTGGAGCATCTATCAGCTGCTCAAATTGTACAAATTAACATTTCCGTTAAAATCTTGAAAAAACAAGTCATCAATCCTGATGCATTCTGCCTCCTACTCTGAGTACCTTGCTCTTGTACAAGAAGTTCCTTCCATTTTTATTTCTAGTATTGGTGCTTACTATATGCTTCTTTCTCCCTCAAGACTGCAATCTTGTAAAAGGCTAAATATATTCAAGACCCAATGGGTATAATACAGCTAAAACAGAGTGCTCAGCCCCAAGGTAAAGATCAAACTCCGTGGCTATTCTTAACCCAAGGGAGCCTAGCCTGCCGCGGAAACTTCAGCTACACAGAGCTTGAGAAGAGAACAACTTTTAGTGACTCCGATGTGTGGTGCTACCCAGATGACTGGAAGATTTGCAAAGTTATCAAACAGCTTATGGTTTTTTTTTTTCAAGCATCCTAATTGGGCAGCCTCCTGACCCCAGCTTTTTGGAAATGCTGCTTTTCAGAAGATACTGGTGATCACAGTGACTTGTTTCCCATGTGTGCTCACCCTTTGCCAATTTCTACCTTCTGTCTTTAAACTCCCAAGTTGTTAACTCCTCTGTTATGCACCGACACGTTTTCCTCATGTGGTCACATACCAAGTATTACCTCCTGCACTCTGTTTCAGTGTGTGCTAGTTTATGCTCTGGATGCAAAATTAATAATTAACTGGCATCTTTTCCATGACAGGGAAAACCCACTGTAACCAAACCTTGAGCTGCCCACTTTTCTGAAGCTTTTCTTTGGAGTCAGCGCACCAAAAAAAGAATAATTTCACATCTAAACTTATATCTTAATAGAACAGACATCAAAATAAAACACTGAATTAAATAAATTTGTCTCAAACTAAAGTTGAGTCAAATTAAAAATAGAGGAATTTATAGACTAATCCTTCTCGCAAGACTGCTCTTATACTTCAGGATAGCTCTCAGTACGCTAACTTTGATGCCTTTAGAGTCACAAAAACCACCCCAAGAATAACATCTTTTGTTTCACAACATAAAGAGTCTTTGTCATTTCATTTTCAAAGAGTTTACCAAATACCTGCTGCTGGTGCTACAGGTCCTGTGTTGCTGTTTTCTCTCCTCTAGACTTGCCTTTGCTAGGCATCCCTAAAATTCTCCCGGTTGAGCCTGTCCCATTGTTTGGGGGTTGGTTTGTTGGTTTTGGGGTGGGGGGGGTTTGTTTACTTTTTTTTTTGTTGGGTTGTTTTCCCCTATTCAGATTGTTCTACCTGACCTAGTACTAACCAACAGGGAGAAGACAAACAGCCAGTCTTTCTTCCGTGTCTTCAACAATGCTTTTTTTAACATAATGAGCAATATGCAGCAAACTTAAAAATAATAAAAACAGATATACTCTCCATTATGTCACCACAAATTTGTTCTGTCAGTTTCCTAGATACAAGAAGCCTTTTTACAAAAAATAAGTTTTCTAATATTGGAGTAAACTTTTTTCTTCAGTCACTTTTTATGCCTATCAAAAGCTGATAAATATCAAAATTACAAGCTTTTAGGATAACAATTTTCATGCCAAAGCAGCATTCAGTGCTTTTCTAAAGATCATGAGATTGCAAACAATCCATTCTTGCAAGTTTTGTTGTCTATTGACATCAAACAAAAACAATCTACTATGAGAAATTAGCCATGAGGCTAGTTATTCATTTTCTAAAAGAGAATATGAGATCACAAATCCACAGCAGGAAATCAAGGCTTTTCCTACACAATTATTTTTTAATATAGTTCCCACATTAATGTGCACTGGAATACATCTCTTTCGTATTACGAGGTTTAATTTCTCTCCCCTTTCTAGTAAAATTCAATGACAAAAACCAAGATTACAGTATTATTTTTAAGTATATTTGGCAACCATCTGACACCTGCACAAACCTAGTCTGAAAGAAGCGGAAACTTCAGCTGCAGCTACACAGAGCTTGAGAAGAGAGCTTGTGACTCCGATGTGTGGTACTACCCAGATGACTGGAAGATTTGCAAAGTTATCAAACAGCTTATGGGTTTTTTTTTTTCAAGCATCCTAATTGGGCAGCCTCCTGACCCCAGCTTTTTGGAAATGCTGCTTTTCAGAAGATACTGGTGATCACAGTGACTTGTTTCCCATGTGTGCTCACCCTTTGCCAATTTCTACCTTCTGTCTTTAAACTCCCAAGTTGTTAACACCTCTGTTATGCACCGACACGTTTTCCTCATGTGGTCACATACCAAGTATTACCTCCTGCACTCTGTTTCAGTGTGTGCTAGTTTATGCTCTGGATGCAAAATTAATAATTAACTGGCATCTTTTCCATGACAGGGAAAACCCACTGTAACCAAACCTTGAGCTGCCCACTTTTCTGAAGCTTTTCTTTGGAGTCAGCGCACCAAAAAAAGAATAATTTCACATCTAAACTTATATCTTAATAGAACAGACATCAAAATAAAACACTGAATTAAATAAATTTGTCTCAAACTAAAGTTGAGTCAAATTAAAAATAGAGGAATTTATAGACTAATCCTTCTCGCAAGACTGCTCTTATACTTCAGGATAGCTCTCAGTACGCTAACTTTGATGCCTTTAGAGTCACAAAAACCACCCCAAGAATAACATCTTTTGTTTCACAACATAAAGAGTCTTTGTCATTTCATTTTCAAAGAGTTTACCAAATACCTGCTGCTGGTGCTACAGGTCCTGTGTTGCTGTTTTCTCTCCTCTAGACTTGCCTTTGCTAGGCATCCCTAAAATTCTCCCGGTTGAGCCTGTCCCATTGTTTGGGGGTTGGTTTGTTGGTTTTGGGGTGGGGGGGGGTTGTTTGCTTTTTTTTTTGTTGGGTTGTTTTCCCCTATTCAGATTGTTCTACCTGACCTAGTACTAACCAACAGGGAGAAGACAAACAGCCAGTCTTTCTTCCGTGTCTTCAACAATGCTTTTTTTAACATAATGAGCAATATGCAGCAAACTTAAAAATAATAAAAACAGATATACTCTCCATTATGTCACCACAAATTTGTTCTGTCAGTTTCCTAGATACAAGAAGCCTTTTTACAAAAAATAAGTTTTCTAATATTGGAGTAAACTTTTTTCTTCAGTCACTTTTTATGCCTATCAAAAGCTGATAAATATCAAAATTACAAGCTTTTAGGATAACAATTTTCATGCCAAAGCAGCATTCAGTGCTTTTCTAAAGATCATGAGATTGCAAACAATCCATTCTTGCAAGTTTTGTTGTCTATTGACATCAAACAAAAACAATCTACTATGAGAAATTAGCCATGAGGCTAGTTATTAATTTTCTAAAAGAGAATATGAGATCACAAATCCACAGCAGGAAATCAAGGCTTTTCCTACACAATTATTTTTTAATATAGTTCCCACATTAATGTGCACTGGAATACATCTCTTTCGTATTACGAGGTTTAATTTCTCTCCCCTTTCTAGTAAAATTCAATGACAAAAACCAAGATTACAGTATTATTTTTAAGTATATTTGGCAACCATCTGACACCTGCACAAACCTTGACACTGAAATAATTTCTGAAAATCAGACAGGCATTCCTAAGTGCAGTTTCAGGTTGATTATTTCTCTAGGTACAAAAAGGAATTCAAGGAAGGAATAAAGACAGAACTTTCACGAATGCCTCAACTATCATGTTTGTACTCTGAAAAATGCCACATAGATGGTTGTCTACAATGGCTTCTCAGTACCTAGCCAGTAATACTGCAAACAAAATGCAAAAGCTCCTGAAACATTGAAGACAGTTTAATCATTTTCCAATCATTCATACACCATCCTACAGGGGGGAAAAAGTGCTCCTGGCTGGCACAATTTCCAGTAATTTTCCATCATGCATGCAGTTTCATAGCCTTCCAGTATGGCTGCTACTTCAGTCAGTCTATTAGTAGGATAGAACTACCACTAAAAAATATACTAGTGTTGAAGCATAAATGATTCTTTCCTTTAGATCGAGATCATGTTTTTCTGCCAACACAGAGTAGTATTCTTCTGAAGCATTAAATGAAAAGCAATCGTCATGGTAACAAATTTCATTTTTCTAGTATGAACCATGTTGTCAAATAAAGGCAGTTACATATTTTGAAGTTGAAGCTTGTTAAAAGGTACACCTTCAATATTCAGAGAAGAAAGAGGACTCATTTTTTAGTACATCTACTTACTTCCAAAAATGCTTCTAACCATGATAATAAAGATGTTTTTCCCCCAATACGAATACTATCCACCACTTATCAAACATGTAAATATTTAGATGAGTACAGGTAATTGTACTCATTCATCTGAGAAAATAATTCTTCATATTCCTAAACACGCATAATGGTTTTCTCATGTGTTCCCTAAATCTCAGATGCAAACAGATATGGAATTAAGCTCCTTTTAATGTCATTTTAACATGCTGGTACATTCACTTACTGGAATTGAAAAGCTGCTATAAAACAAAACAAAAAAACAAACACAAAACCACCAATAAAACGTACCACAAAGAACTAACTCAATATAGTATGAACTACTTCATAACTGAGGGTAGTCTGCTACTTAGAAGTACACAATGACAATGATTAAGCTCACAGTTCATACTCACAAAAACCCCAGCCTATATGTCTACAGGACTTGTGCCAGGAAGAAACCAGCTACAGTTTGAGATCTCCATCCCTTCCAAGGCAACTTAATTTGCCACAGACAGCAGGAAAAAAGAACATATTAAGTACTAGAAAAAAAACCCAAGCCCTAAAATTGAGACCAATATTTCTACACATTGTCCATAGTGAGAATTTTTTACTGAATTCTGCTGTTAAAAATAGAAGCCATATAGACATAGCATACATAATATTATTTGCATATCTTTTTCAAGCTTTTGCATCAGTCTTACAGTGAATATTCCTAAGTTATAAGCAGGATTGAAGCAGTAAGAGATACACTAGATGTGTTTTCTAATATTAACATCTATTTCTGATGGTTATTAGTAGTATTCTGACATTTGTCAATAAAATTCTTAAATCATAAAATGGTTTAAAAACAGAACAAACTTTTAAGAATTAAGTTTATGCATCTTAGCACAGGACCTACTTAAATAATAGAATAAACACACTCTCCTGCCAGGAAACAATTTTCTTTAGCACAGATGGGAAATAAGGATAATGATAAGGAGATGATGGGAAAAAAAAATCCCTACTTTTCAGCTATATGAAGACGACAGACAGTATCTTTGCTTGACTTATGTCAACTATATTTTTTAAAAGTCCATTAAAGAAAAAAACCAAACCACAAAACAAGTACAGAGCACTTTCATTGCATGTACCAGCCATTCTCTTCCATTTGCCTTTATCCCGTTGATTGAATCACACCTTTCTCCAATAATACATTTGAATCACTGCCTACATTTTTCAGATTTTCCAGCTTAATTTCCTCTTCTGTTCTCAGCAGTTCTTCCACCCTGGTGCATCATTAACTACTCACTGGTGCGCCAGCGTGACCTGATTGCGAGAAGCGTTGGAAAGAATTAAGTCTGGAGTAAGCAACGCATAAATGGCTTGTGTTTTACTTGCATGTTGTTTCCCATCTGCTTTTCATGTCATTCCTTCAGAAGTTTTCCCTTGCCTGTATCTCAGAAAAGGTCTAGAAAAGCACAGCATTAAGCTGGTCAGAATTCCCCAAGGTAGACAGGAGTCAGCTGAGGTATATGGGGCAACACAGTATCATCGGCCCCACTTTTTGTCCATTTTGATAAGACTTAATTCTCAGCACAGCTTTGCTCAGCTTGAACAAGCATATGCAGAACCACATTCCTGTCACATATGTAGCAATCTCTCCAGCACACCACCCCTACTGCCCAGCCGGTGAGACCAATCCCACACATGAGCTTTATTCCTTTCTACTTTCAGCCCCAAGAATACTGCTGCTATACAACATTCTTTCCCTGGTGAGATCTGCAGATCCGTGTTCTGAAAGAGACTTTCACATCCCTTGATCAATACATATCTTGAGATTGCTTTTCCCTCTACTCCTGCAGATTGGCACAGCCTACATTGTATACATAATATCAATCACTCCACTAATCCCTTCTGAAGGTTAGTACCTAAGTCGAAGGTTTCCATTTCCGTAAGTAAAATTACTCAGACAATATTCCAACTTTAGGAGAACCGTTCTTCACAAAATTCACTTTCCTTAAACCAATCAGGATTTAATTGATAACTGCCGCCTCTGTTTCCATTTTTAAAAACACTGTTCACCTTCCAAGCATTTGCCTGTTCCAGCATGCTCTCCCTCAAGGCTTATCTGCCATTTGAAAAAAAACAGACTAAAACCTTGATGAGCTACTACGTAATGCTTCCTCCTCCTGTTCACTGTAGGTCTAACACTGCTGCAAAGCAGCAGATTGCCACAGGTTACCCCATTAGTCAATTAAACTTTGTGACTGTGAAGTTACTGAACTAATGCAGACATTAGTGGTTTACAGCTGGTATTTGCGGGCAACGTAATATTTTATGTTTCCTTTATAAAGTTTGGCAGCTGGTTATGGGCTCACTAGCGGGTTTCAAGTACAAAAAGCTAAACCTTAGCATCTAATCTTGGTTGGCTTTCAAACACATCAGCATTTGTAAGAACTGTTGGAAGCAAACAGAGCTTTGAAAAGAAATTGTCTGGGTCAAGGACATCGGGAAAAATCTTACTGTAAAGGTGAAATCAAGTTATATTTAACTTCAACAAATGCTTATGTGCAGATACATTCGTTCTACGTAAAATTCTTAATGTGCAGAATTCCTGCATTTTGCATAGTATGTGGGGCCAATTGGATCTTAGATCTTACTCAACACATCTATCTCACCCCACACATACACAAACCCAGCTACTACTCTGTCATTTCACATTCAGACAACATTGTCCCATCACCTAAGAAAACTCCATTAAGGAATACAGGTCTCTTGTACTGCGTCAGTTAACACCACTCAAAAAGGAACTGAAACTGTTGTCGATACCAGCTTCAGTAAAGCTTTTGGTATTAGGTCTCTTGTCAATCTGCTTTTCTTTTTTGCATAGAAGATGTTAAGGACAATGCAGGGGTAGCAGCAGCTTAAAGAAAAAAGACATGGAAGGAACTATTTCACTGAGAACAGAAACAAGAACTGGACTAGAACAGTACAAAACATCATGAAGGTGACCAGATGAACTGTTAAAAGGGAGCTTTACTCATAAACATGTCTATGTTCTAATAATAATTTAATTCAATACATATTTTGTAGATGTTGAAGACTTAGTCTCCCAATATCCACACTTATTACAAACAGGGACGCTTGGAGCAACTGGAGCAAATCCTGCTTCATAGCAAGAATTCCTCTGAACTGCTTCATCTTTCATTCTTGTCTAAAGACTATCTAGTGAACTTAAGACAGACTTTTAAATGTTTTAAAGCATCAACTTTCTTTGGAGCATGCCATTATGCAGCTTCAAACAACACTAGGAGTGCACAGCTTTCTTTTGTTACATTACTTCAGTTTCCATTGATAATTATTCTGCTTAGCCACTCAACTCTTCCAAAACATCCACTGTTCTCAATCCCCACCCTCTTCCTTGGACTGTATAAAGTTTATGACTTGAAGTAAATCCACTTGCCACTTAGCACTGCGTGCTGTCTTCTAGACTCGCGTACCTTGGCAAATATACATCCTCAGACAGCTCTGAGCCTACACTTCTCTAATATACAAGATCAGAACTGAGTTTGACAACACATCACCACCACAATAAACACTACAACTCTTACAAAAGAGCCAAAAACTAAGGCAATCAGATACTGAAGTCTTGCAACAATCTTTGAATCAATAATTCAATATTTACATATAAATAAGAAAATCCCCATACAAAACAAATTCAACATGCAAAAATTAAAAAAGACCATGACTACAACACTACTAGGTCGTAGCATGTTCCTATTACTTAGACATCATTTTGCTATCTGCCGCACCCCTTATGCATTGAAGTCTCCATGACAATCCAAAGTTTGGGCCCTCACCATAGTTGAGAGTCTTGAACACATACCCAGGTGAATCCCTAACTTGATTCCTCAACTCTTCCGAGGCTATAGCATTTTTTTACATCAGCTGCCCATTTTAGAGCTAGCTCTGGTTGCCTAGTTATGCTTTTCTAGGCAAATAGAAGCCCAAGGCAAAAGCCATACTAAAGCATAAAAGCCAGTTAGCTCTCAGTACAACTCCCTAATGGTTTTGTTCGGTTTTTTAAGCCTGTGAGGTATGGGCACTGTACCAGTTCACAGGCACACGAAAGACGCTCAGCCTGATGGTCTTACTGAAAGTAGTCTATTTGCTTTAAGACAAGCTTCTACTTAAAAAAAAAAAAAAATAAAAAAGCGTTAGCTTCCAATTTTTTTCTGACGTGGGAAACAACCAGACTCCAGGCCTAAACCAGTTAGCTTTTGGTCAGAAAAGAAGTTACGTAAATTGAGTTCTCTTTCTAGAAGAAAACCAATTATTTCATTTGGTTAAAGCCATTCACTGTCAATGAGTTCAGACCAACAAGGTTTTCGTCCCTTTCAGAGATCTCTCAGGTGCCAATCTGGCAAACACAGCAGCGTTCCTAACAATAAAACTGAAGATCATCTCTGATGTCCAGTAATTTCATGGCAGTAGCCGATTTTACATCTCAACAACAAATACAAGTCCTAGATGGTCAATATTTTGGAAAATAGTTATTAATCCATTCATCTTTAAGCTAGGAAGACATCACACATAATGAAAATACATACAAAGTGAAAATAACCTGCGATCTGAGAAGGGAATCTAGAGCATCAGTTGCAATTTCATTCAAGTCCTCAGATGTTTGTTAATTTATATTAATAAAGAATTCAATAAGAGCAGTAGAGAAACTACATAGTGTATTTAAGAAAAATTAACTGCCATACACTTCAAAAGACAGCTCTTACCCAAGTTAAACAGCACTAGGATTCTTTCCCGTCCAACTGCTTCATAAGTAAGTATGTATTTCTAGCCATAGAATCTCAAACACAAAATTTAGTTTCTGTTCCTGCTACGTTTTTAAAGTGGCTACCACATACTGCTCAAAGCTATATACATTTGAGACAAACAAATCAGCATAAAACACAATACTCTGAAGAGAATCTTGATTAAACCAACACCCCATATAAGTATTTCTCTGCATCTCATTTTTGGTGTTTTCCAATAAGGGATGTACAAAATTTGTGTCACACAGAACAATACACTTCGGAATTCATAATAATCTCTCCTGCTTCCTAACCATCAACCAGGTCAGGATCCAACACACCATCTAGAACTTGCATCAAAACAAACCTCAGCTAGGACACAATCCATAGAAATTCCAAGAGTTCAGGAAGAAAAGAAGAAAATTAGTTTCCCCACAAATTTAAGAGCAACTCTTTTGAAGATATAGCACACATTCGTTGTTATGATTAATTTGCAATACGTTCCAAAAGATCTATTTCAAATGATAAATCAACTTGGCAGTAACATTCAAAATGTGGGAACTAAAATTCAAGTGATAACAATTGAATCCGGATTCCTGAATCTGAAGAGTTACTGATGTTTTTCATCAGCCCAATTCCTCCAAATAACTCAAGCAGCACACATTCTTGGGAAACAGGGCTTTTATTGTTTGGCCATTACACTGCTTTAAGGACTTTGTCGTCCAAACTACCTGCTAGAATGACAGCTGAGTCATCCCTTTAAAATTTTCCTGTTTGATTTGTTTTCCCAGCCCCCAGCCACTATGCAAGGTAACCGTGAACACCAACAACACCTGAACTGGAGGAAACATGCATTTTCACATGTAAGTTAACGATTCACTTGGCTACCTACTGCACTCTAGAAGCTTAAAGCCACACGGAATGCCTTCCTGACTTTTATGAAAGCTACCTGTAGGGTTGGAGGCAAAAAGGTTGTTCAGTAAAACCCTCTGCTCTTCACAAGTACTTTTGTTCTTAATTCGGGAACACGCTAACAACCCTAACCATTAAAAGGAGGCAAACCCACTCCCACATGCAAATGTATCCATGAAGTAGCTTCTTGGCTATCCTTTACAGTCTTTACACACCCAGTATCTGTTTTGGTATTTCAACCATATTCCAGGATTTCTACTATGGAGTTATTTTGTCTTTAATGGGTATGGACTGCCACTAGCCTCTTAACCTTAAATGACTATAATTCCCTATAGAAAGCACTTGGCAATTCTCTTATGCCTTCAATCCAAGAACTTCAAAGTTACTGTGATAATCTACTCATTTATAACACTAGCCTAAAACCCTCTGGCAGCACAATCTGCATATCTTCAGATTTAACGTATTTCCATCTTAACTTCTGCAATGCAGGAAATAAAGTCCTGGAACTGGATTTTATGAAATACACAAATTTTATTACTCCATTAGTTTTCAAAGCACTTGGGCAAGCATGAACATCACTTGCAAAGACAAAGACAAACTTCAAAATCATGTTCAGCTGAACTAATATCATTTTTTAAACAAAGATGGCACATTCAATCTCTATATAAGACTCAGTTATTTCTTCTTCCTAAAACAACAGTTGCCTTTGCAAAGGAGGATGACATTTTTTTATTGTTTTTTTTTTACTGACTACTAGAAAGACTGATATTCTCTAAATATTTCACATCTGATTCAACAGAAAAAAATTGTAAAGTCCTCCACCTAGGAGAAAATAAGCCCATGCAACAATTACACGTGGGGCACTGACTGATCAGGGAGTTGCTTTGCAGAAAAGGATCTTGGAGTCCCATCGGGCCACAAAACATCAGCACTGTGCCCTTGCAGCAGCAAAAGCCACCCTTCACCAGACTGTACTAGCAAGAGTATAGCCAGAGGGATTTAAGAATTAGGAAGAATTGACTCATCTCTTGTATTCAGGATTTGTGACACTTCATCTGCAATACTGTATCCAGTTGCAGGCTCTCCAGTACAAGAAAGGCATTGACAGATTGGAGAGAGCTAAGTAAATGGCCACTGGCACCATCAGAAAGCTGTAGCATATGACATATGAACAGAGGCTGAGGCTTGTTGAGCTTAAATAAAAGGTTAATGGGAGATCTTACCGCAGTCTATAATCATGTAGTAGGTAGGAGAATATAAACCCCCTTCTCTGATCTGCAGTAAGATCAAGTCATATGTGGAGGAACATTAGTAGAGAAAAAACAAGCCCTTCCACAACCACCAGTTTTTGAAAGGATTCAGACAAATTCTGCGTATCTTCAGTAACAAGTACTGCACAGAGTGTATTAACAGAGTAATATTGGGATCCAGTAATCTTGATATTGCTTGCTATTCATGTTAAATTAGAGTAACAATAAACTCACAATCCAACATTTAATGATTTTTGTTGTTGTTGTTGGATAGCACCACATGTATGACACTGGATAGTTTCAGTCTCCAGAATAATGTAAATAGTAATTAAATAGCTACACAATAGCTAGAATGTACAAATTCTGTGCTGCAGTCCATCATACTTTTGTAACACAGCTACATGTTACAGCTTTTAATTCAAAAAAGAAAAAGAATTAGATAGTTCCTCCTGATTACAGAAGGCTTTCAGGTATGACTCAGACTGTTTTCTTTCTGTCTGAACAATGAGAAAACTGATCTTAGAGGTTAAGTGCCCTAATTTTGTGAATAAGCTATGCGTTCTTAGGCCCATTACAGTAGTGCTTGGTTAATAACCCACACTAAGTGTCAAAATGATCTGGAACTGCTTGCAGGCAACACGCTTCTGTCTTTATCCTTATAAAAATAAGAAAAAACTACTTGGAAAACTATAGGTGTTAAAAAACACCCCAAAAAATTACCTTTTGCAACTTGTGCAGTGGCTGAATTCCCCATTGAGCAGATTGCTGTTGGAAGTCATACCTGAGCCCTGCAGAAAGCAGCACAATGGACTGAGTAATTCAAGTACTCTGTTTCTTCCGAGCAAACACATTAGTCCCAGCCTGCAGGAACTCCCGAGTCATTATTACAGCTTGCAGATTTTCTTATATATAAAGGAAACGTTATGCTGGCAGAACCATGTTCTAACAGCACATTTTACACTCCCTGCCCTTCACCTTTGTCCTCAAAGTTTTGTAGTTACTCTTGATGTGCTCCAGATCACACTTGGTAGTGTCATCTGTGCCCATGTGAAAGATAAAGAGACCCTGCAGGAAGAATAAAACAGGCCAAGAGGTTGTACTGGCACAGCCTTATGTGCCAGTAGACAAATCCAAGGCTTATGAAACCAGCAGGAAGAGCTAAAGTTTTGACTACAGATGCAGCAATACACCACCATTGAAGTAACTAAGTTTGGAGACAGTTGAATACATGGTTCTGAGTAAAGACAGGCAAGGAAGAGGAGGAGATGCTGCCCTTCACATGAAGGAGCAGCTCAAACATCTGGAGCTCCTCTGGACTGGGCGAGACTACCACTGAGTGTGCAGGATCAGAGCAGAGGTCAGGGAACGTGACATTATGGTAGGAGTTTGTTACCAACCACCCACTCCGGGTGAAGGAGGGAACAACATTCCTCTTCAAGCAATGGGAGAAAGTGTTCAGACCACAGACCCTAGTTGTTATGAGGAACTTGAATCTCCCTGACATTCATTGGACAGGCAGCACAGGGGCAGGCAAACAAGTCAGGAAGATTCCAGAAGGTGCCAGACACAGCTTCCTAAAATAGATGCTAAATAGGCCAAGCACGAGTTAAGTTCTTCTGATCTGCTACTCACAAATGATGAAGTGGTTGGGAGTTCAATGTTCAGTAGAATCCTTGGCTTTGGTGATCATGAAACAACGACATTCGAAATGCTGAGGGGTGCAAGGAGGGTAAGTAGCAGAGCATAGAGCCTGGACCGCAGGAGAGCAAAATGCAGTTTAGCAGAATTCTGAATTTTTTCAGGATTCAGGGGAATGTTGGGCGACATCCTGTGGGAAGCAGCCTAGAATAACCTTAGCATAGGAACACTCCACATCCAGATACTGAGAGAAAATGAGCAGGTGTATCAGAATACCACCTTGGCTAAACAGGCATCTCATGACTGAGCTCCAGTGCAGAGGACAGTATGGTACACAGGAATACAGAAACGTTGCCCAAACATTAAGTGATAATATTTATAAAGTCAAAGCTCAGCTAGAGTTCAAACTGGCAAGGGTCATCAAGAAAAGCTTTAGCAGCACATTAGCTATAAAAGTAAAAGGAAAATATGATGGTTTAGTGACAGACTGAGGTGTTCAATGCCTTCTTTGTATTAAGTCTTCACTGACAGTCTCCTAAGTCTTTGTGTCTAAAGACAAGTTTCAAGGAGGAGAGAACAGCCAGTAGTTGCAGATGATCAAGTCAAGCATTTCTTAAGAAATCCTGACCTGTAGAAACTGCCCTGTTGGAGCAGGGAGATCTGGCTGATACCATGGAGCCTTGCTGTGACATCTCTGATACAGGTAAATATTACGTTTGCCTTCAAAAACAGTGAAAAGGAATGATAGTGCACGCTGGTCAGCATCAGCCTCATTTTGGTCCCCCGGGAAGTCAGTGCAAACAGTATTGGAAGCAATTTCTGGGCACACAGAAGAGAAGATGACTGAAAATAGCCCACAGATTTCCCAAAGTTAAATCATGCTTGATCAACCTGACTGCCTTCTATGCTGAAACAAAACCGGTGGATTAAGGGAGAACAATGTCTTTCTCAATTACACAAGGAATACTGTGTCCAGTTTTCAGCCCTTCAGTCCAAGAAAGATGTTAATGAACTTGAGCCAAGTCCAGGAAAATACCACTGAAATGATCAAGGGACTTGACTACTTATTATTAGTCTAAGGAAGCTTAGCTTGTTTACCCTGGAGAAGAGCAGGCTTTGAGTGACTGAAGGGCAGCTTTCCCAATACCAACAAAGGGGTTACTCAGTAAATGGAGCGAGGCTCTTTACTGAAGTACACAGCAAAAGAGATACAATGATGATAAATTGAAATAGGAGAGATTCTGGCTGTGTATAAAAAAAACACAAACTTGTTACTATCAGGACAGTCAAGCCATCGAACAGGTTGCATAAAGGTGCTGTGGTTTTCAATACCCAACTGGACAAATCCCTGTGTACCCTGGTCTGAATTCCATATTTACCGTGGTTTCATCAGAGGCTGAACCAGGAGACCTGAAGTCCCTTCCAACCCTCAAGATTCTATGATTCCACATTTTCTACAAAGAAAAGAGTAAAACATTTGTTGGTTTTTGTTTTGGGGGGAGATGAGGGACTAGAAGAAAGCTTTCGACCTGAAGCACAAAGAAAACCATAGCAAATATGTTAAAATACATTTGCTATAGAAACATGATTTAATAGGAAGAAGCTAGGATGCGCACATTGTAAAGAGAAAGTACAGTACTGTGTCATATTAGCTCAAGCATCATTTTCATTTATATTTAAAAAAAACACCGAAGTTTAACAGTTGCATATACAAAAACTTTATTATTTTTATGTATTGCCTTTCAATTCTTTTGTATTTAATCATTCCTATTTAAATCCTATAAACGTATCTCATCTTTCACATCCGACATGCACCAGCTGGCTGTACGGACATTAGGTCGTTATTCCAACAAAGTACTACTCCAACAAAGACAAAGCAGTTATATAGTTAAAAATAATGTCAAAAATTTCTTTGGGCCGTACTTTCACCCAACTATCAAACAGACAACATGATCAGGATATGACTAGATATGTGCCTGCACTTCAATCTTCTTCACTTTTGGACTTCAAAGGTTACCCAAATGAATTCACATTCACTATCTCAAATAGGAATACCTTGTAAATCAATGTAAATTATAACCTGAGATAACGGAACTACAGAAGAGCATTTTTCAGTTAACGTCATTAAACACACTGGGAAGTATAAGTATTTGCCATAAATTGTAGTAATGTTAATTGAAGATTTCTAGAACAGAATGCAATGAACAAAATGAGAAACAAGGACTGACAAAAAATACTGTTTTTCATGAGATTGTTTTTCACCCTTACTCTTCTACACACTTGTCTTTGACAGTTTTGTTCCTTCAATTCTATGAACAATCAATCACAACAGGCTCATTTGGTTAAAAAAAAAAACAAACCAAAATACCACAACCAACAAGTCCCCCAAAAGCCACTGCATGAAAACTTCAGAAAAATTCTTGTTGCTTTATTCCACAGAAACAATAACTGATGTACGCATTTAAGCCTGTATTTCACTTAATTATGTGGTATATGACTGAATATAACACAGTGAAGAAACTGCTATCAGTTTAGGTGCTCTTCACTAATATGGAAATTTGATGTTTAGGACTTGAAATATTTCAAAGCTGCTTCTGGCTGCTGTAGTTCTTGATGACTTGGGGAAAAAAGTTCTACCAACAAATTATTTGAGAGAAGCCTGACAAAAAAAAAAAAAAAAAAAAATCAAGCCTTGATTTCATCTCCTTGCTCACTTTTAGACATGTACAGACTAGAAACTCTTCCCAGGAGATCTTTTCCTGGAAAGGTAAGAGAGGTCTCTGTGTTTGGGGTTTTTTATGTTCTTGCTCAAGGTTTGGGTTGTTTTTTTTTTTTAATTTAACAAGCATCCAGTTTCACCAACTCTATCTCTTCCAAGAAGGGCCACACTGAGTGATCGTGTCTACCGTAGCCATTAAGGAGCAAATTAAGCCAAGAAGTTGCAGTAAAAGCTAGAGGACATTTTTAATATATAAAATGAAATTTTGAAGGAAGTTTTGTATTAACTTAACCCAGTAGCATCCAGATGTTACAACCACAAGCAATTATCTTCATTCTCAAGTAGATTCCCACCTTCCCTGTCCCCAACCTGTCCTCCCTCCTCCAACTTCTGTTTTTCAACTGTTGACTTGCTGCAGTGAAGTTGAATTTATTTCACAAAGTTTACTAAATGAACACAAAACTCAAGTTTTTCTAAGCAATGCTTGGCACCCATATTTGATGTTTCAAGTTACGGAAGCTACTCATACTTATAGAACCACTTTGCACCAAGCCTATTATATACCTAAGAACTACCGAAGAACACCCTTGGAAAACGTCTAGCTCTAAAATGAAGTTAACATCAACTGGCAATACTTTATCTTCAACTTCCAAAAAACTTCACAAGCAATTAGCTAGAGAACTTCACAGAAACAAAAAACACCAACAAAAACCAAACAACCCTCAAAGTCCATAAAACACTTTTTATTACGGCTTATCTTTTGCTGCCTTCTCATATGTTATCTATTAAAACTTACAACTCCAAAGGATCATCGGGCTGTTTCTTATACTTTCACATTCTTATCCGAGAAACTTATATCCAGATGTGTGTTTTTGTCTCACTCTGAAGATCCAGCCTTTGCCTAAAGGCTTTATTTCTCAATATCTATTTCCACTTCTGGAAAACAAGTTTTCTTTGCTCAAGAATTTTACTTCTGTGATTTGTTTCACCATTTTATTCTTGTCTCTAGCTTGCCTCACCATTGCATTTATTTAGGCATTTCAGAAATGCACAATTACTTCCCTGTACTACTTCCTTATAATGACTTCTCTTCTTTGCTTCCCAGCTATGTTCTTAAAACACCATCTCTAACCAGCTCTACCACTTCAAGAGGATGAGACAGCTAGCCTCTTCTCATGATTCTACAACTATTTCAGAGAAGCTTGTGTGTGACCCAGAGGTTCCCGCCTCGCTAAGTGATGCTATAACCACTACCACCCTCACCAAAGATGTTTTATCCAGCTTTTTCCAAAATCGGTGTTTCAAAAAATGTACTTGTTACAATGCCTCCCCAGTCTAAACAAAACCATCACACAGATGAAAGATAAATTTGGGAAACAAACCATAAGTTAAGGTCCCACTATAGTCCAGGCAAAACATGCTTTATGTCTACCAGGAAGACACAAGACCGCTTTTAGTACGCAGCTTTTTCTTGCTAAAATTTCTCAGAGTCATATTTAAAGAATACAACTGTTTTAATTAAAAATTAGTGTCTCCACACCTGTGGATAACCAGTACACATATAAGCAGTGATTAACTATAATGGGCTTGATGTCACGTGACCACATTTGTTATATGAGCTTTATATGCTACCTATTATAATATTCTGAAACAGAGAGAACAGGCAATCAAACCTTTGGCAGACAATGATTCTGTGCTGTTTGCTGTTTTCTTATTTTAAGGGGAAAAAAATTATGAATGTAAAGCTAAATTATCTTCTCACATAAAGCTCTGGGTAACAATTTAGAATTTCTTCAGTCTTCCATCTTTGCAAAAGACAGCATGCCTCAAGGGACACGATTACCAAATTCCAGGGAAATGTCTTCCATTTCATGATGAGCTTTTTGGAACTCCTAAAGAAAAACTGAAGTTAGGAATTTGAATCATTTCTACTTTGGGGCAAGCTGTTTGTGGAAAAAGCCTTACCAAGTTTTTGTATTAGGTCAGTATTATGTAATATATGAAACTATCTATTGCTAATGCTAATAATCATTTTTGCCAGACAGAACCTATTACTACTTCAAATTTAAAAGCCACTGAAATGTCTGAAGAAGGGTGCTCATTATTCACTCGTGCATACCCAGAGAAAATGTCAGCAAAAAATACAGTAGGACAGTTCAGCTGAACTGACTTAAAACATTTAGTTTTACTATGACCCAAGAAAGTATCTAAGGCTCACAACTCACCATCTCTATGTTTTTGAAACTGTCAAGGTTATTTATTAGGGTGCCATAACAAAATACACCAGTAATGCCTTACAATCTACTAATACATTTGTTTTGTACAAGTTAACTATACACATTCCTTTCCAGCCACAGAAATAAAGCAAAAAGACTAACTGAAAAAACCCCAAGTATTAAGAAATAATTCTCTAACTATTAGTATGCACAAGAATGCACCTATGCCTCTGCTTTCAACATATTATTTCCATAATAGTTAAATGCTTATCTTTTGAAACATTTCATAAGAGTGTTCATTAACACACTCTTCCCCTCCACCCAGCCACTCTCCCCCTCTCCCCCAAGTAAAGCAGCCCTTCTTGACAAAATCTAGCTCTTGGAAAAAAGAATTTGGAGCCAGACATTAAAGATTCCACTTTACAGTGCTGTGATTTTGGAGATCAGAACCTCAGATTCACTAATAGGAAATTTATTATCACTTCTGTTATCATGCATAGGAGCAACTCTATGTTACTTAAAGATTTCTTCATGTTAAGTGTTGTACAAGGAAAACCCAAATGGCCTTCAGCGGAGACAAAAAGAGCAAAGGCATGAAGACAAGCCAATGAAACAATACTTATCGGTCCAGCAAGCACTGTTCTCAACTCTAAAGCAGACTAACTCGCACTACGTGTTTTTAACTGATATCATGAAAATTACAGTAAATTCAAATCTTTGCAAAGTGACTTTTTTTTTTTTAAATAAGGACAGTTGTTCCCATGTAAGAGCATCAAAACGGAAGGGGGGGGAGGCGGGAAACCCCAACTATCAGAAATGGAGTTCATCCCTCCCCACCCCCCCACCCCTTCTCCAAGTGTGTTCACAGGTTGTTCAAATAGGTTACTGATCTCCAAATCATTAACTTCCAGAGCAATTTATCCCTCCATTTACACGGAGTCCTGGCTGAAACAGATGAACCTATCTTCTGCCTATGCAGACAGGACCAACTGTGAAGGCACACAGAGAAAACATTGTGAAAAATTAAAGGCAACTGATTTGTCCTGGTCTTTTGGGTGATGGGCTCTATGTACAGTCACAGCATAATGTCACTACAGTATCCCCACACAACAGAAGAGGGTTAAAGTCTCTTCAACTAAACTCCTAAATATAGCACCACTGCTGAAAGCTTTGCACCTCAAACTGGACTGCATGCAGGTCCACACAGCAGCCAGCAACGTATCACAGTGAGAATGCTATCTCCCAAAACTCTCAGCATTGCTTGGACTCTAAATACATTTAATGGGTGTTTGGGGATCTTCATTAGTAACCTGATACTACTTCCACAAGGTTGATTCTTCAGCATGCAATTGAAGTAGGAAGGCAGTCATACTGACGTCTCAGGAGGAAGCAGAGAAGGCTCTCCTAGTAAGTCCCTTTGACATAAGAAGTTAAGAAGCATTTCTGCAACAGCACTGCAAATTTTCACGAAAGCATAGGTAGAAGTGAGTCGTTGAGCAATATAAATTCTGGAACTAATTTAGAAGTAAGTTTAGATATGTTTTGCAGATTGCTTGACAGAAAGACAAGATCAGCATTAAAGCACTGAGTTTTCTTTCTCATTTTAACTGAACTGATATTTATTGAAAATGTCTCTTCATCACTGACAGAAAAGGAAAAAAAATAGCCATCAGTTAAAATTATTTCCACCTGAGGGACAAAATTAAATTAAGGTCTCAGAAAAAGAAGCAACTCACAGATAGAAAGGTAGAAATCTAATTAACAGCTCCAGAAATCTATCAATCATAGGATTAAAAGTATATATTGCAGCCAAACAGATGGTGTAAAACCAAAATACAGGACAATTTTATTCTGACAAAGACAACTGACTTATCAGATGGGGGGGGGGGGAGGCGGAAAAAGAAAATAACAACTGGGAGAAGTAAGAATAAGCCTCAAACTTGTCTACAGAGGCGGCCCTCAACCTATCTAAAATTTACTCTTGAACACAAGATCACAGGCCTGTTCCCTTATGTAAATAGGTATATAGATATTTTATGTATTTAGTACCATTAAAAAAAGACTGTCGGTTGCTTACAAGCCCATTTCTCAATGGGAAAGAGCAAGTTCTCGCCATTCCTGACAGCCATACAAGATCTTAAATGATATGTCTGACTGGACAACATTGAAAACAGATTTGAAAATAGACAGAGCATTACAGATCTCTGGAGAAAAGATTTTAAACAGAAAACAGAATAGCTTGGGCTATGTTGCAACCAGAGTATTACAAGAACCCAGCCCTTTCTTATCCTGAAAACTACTTAAAAACAAACAAAAAAGTCAAATTGATATAGCCTTACATTGGCAAGCAAAACCTGATAATGAACATAAAAGGGATGGGAGTGATAACAGCAGCTCCAAGCCAAAATTCATATAATACTATAATCATGCACTTGAATGAACAAGAATTAACAGCACTCCCTGTCATCCAAGAAGCAGAAATGAACCAAGAACAGGAGGCACATTCTACCAGCCTATCTCAAAGGCTTCACAAGCGGACAGGGCACAAAATTTACATCTATCACGACAACATTTTCGGAATACCACTGCTTGTCTATAGATCCTTGTAATAGGAAGGTACAGACAGAAAAATCACCCTAAATCTTCACTACACATCACTTCTAGTCATTCTCTGTGATGTGACCAACATAATCTTTTTTTTTTTTTCTTCAAAAAAGCTTTGCCATTTGAAGTTCACTTTAGCTTTTCTCCCCAAAGTAATCTTGACTCTTTCCTTCCTTCCTCACCTGAAGTTAGAAACTTGCTTTGTTTCAACTTGAAGAGGACAAACAACAATGTTTTGTCTTGCAGGAGCGAAAAAGTCAAACAGCACAAGAGAAGTCCCTTTAGAGAGCAACATTCCACAACCTCTTCCCAAGGTTAAAACAACATTTGAGATAATTCAGTAGTTGTAATATTACAAGACACAGTGAAGCTTAGATAGAATGGTTTAGGTTGGAAGGGACCTTAAAGATCGCCTAGTTCCAACTCACTTGCCCTGGGCAGGGACACCTCCCACCAGCCCAGGTTGCTCCAAGCCCCGTCCAGCCTGGCCTTGAACACCTCCAGGGATGGGGCCTCAACAACTTACCTCAGCAATCAGTGCCAGTGCCTCACCATCCTCAGAATGAAAAATTTCTTCCTAATACCTAATCTAAATCTCCCCTCTTCCCGTCTGAAGCCATTCCCCCTCGTCCTATCACTACATGGCCCTTCTAAAAAGTCCCTCTCCAGCTTTCCTGTAGGCCCCCTTCAGATACTGGAAGGCCGCAATTAGGTCTCCCCAAAGCCTTCTCTTCTCCAGGCTGAACAGCCCCAACTGTCTCAGCCTGTCCTCATAGCAGAGATGTTCCAGCCCTCTGATCACCTTTGTGGCCCTCCTCTGGACGCCCTCCAACAGGTCCATGTCCTTCTTACGTTGAGGGATCCAAAGCTGAATGCAGTACTCCAGGTGGGGTCTCACCAGAGTGGAGTAGAAGGGCAGAATCACCTCCATCAACCTGCTGGCCACACTTCTTTGGATGCAGCCCAGGATATGGTTGGCTTTCTGGGCTGCAAGTGGCACATTGCCAGCTCATATTGAGCTTCTCATCCAACACCCCCCCGAAGTCCTTCCCCTCAGGGCTGTTCTCAATCCACTCTCTGCCCAACATGTATTTGTGCTTGGGATTGCCCCGACCCAGGTGCGGGATCTTGCACTTGGCCTTGTTGAACTTCATGAGGTTGTCATGGGCCCACCTCTCCAGCCTGTCAGGGTCCCTCTGGATGGCGTCCCTCCCCTGCAGCATGTCATTCACGCCACACAGCTTAGTGTTGTTACATCAAGCCTGCAGGCCAACAGTAGACCTGCACTTCAGATAACACATCTGAGTGTTTTGGCTTAACTAAGAAAGGAAGAATCATCCTTTTAATCACAAGGAGTTTGCTACAGTGTAGTACCTCAATAAGGCTGAAGGCACTTTTGAAGAGAAAAGAGGCTCCAGAACTTGCAAATTCACAATTATTCTGAAACGGAAAGAGCTAATTATGTTACTTCAGTAACAAGACTTAGTTATTTTTTGTAGGTTCAAATTTAGAGAAAAAGAGAGGCAAGTAAGGAAAAATGTAAAAAGAGAAAGGAAATCAAGAATTATGGAGGGGGAAGGTGATTTACTTCTTAATTTGATTTTTTTTAAAAAAACATTGTAAATTAAATTATTTAATTTGGTTGAAACATTACTTGAGTGGTCAACTGCAGTCCTCAGCCAAAGGTGAAACAGAGTTCAATTCAAAGTCAGTCTTCAGAAAATTTATCTGAACATTACGCCATCCTTAGCAGGTGTAATATGCAGAAAACAAAGAGCAATACAGTTGTGACTAGGAAAAGATCCTGACACATTTCAACTTTGAACTCCAAGCAAAATAGTTTTCCATTAATTTCTAGTGAATCAAAAGTAAGCCAACATAACCACAATATTAATCAATGACTTACATTCTCCATCTTTGTTCAGGAATACTTAAATCTTCTAATCAAGGAAAAAAGGATCCCACTAGACCATCACCAGACAAAAAGCTACTCATTTTAAAAGATCAGCTGAAGCAACAGGCAGCCAAGGGGGGGTGGGGTGGGGTGTGGGGGGGGTGGAAGTCAAGCACTGTGGGCACTGCAAAACTATATCAAGAGTTCTAGAAAAATTCAGCTTCAAGTCATTTGAGCTACTAGTTCCTAGGAGGGAACACATCCTGATTTACGGCTTCTGAATCGTTTCTCCAGTAAACAAGCTCAATTCTTAACGTACAATGACTGAAATTTACTCACTGAATATGGTTATTAGAGTCAAGTTCTTTTCCCCTATCATACTTTTAACTCCACAAGCATCTTGTGAAATTTCTGTGGGAAAACCACTTTCCTCCTGCTCTGTAGAAGCTGAGGGATATCTTAGATACTACTGAAACGCAGACAAATCTTATCAGATGTTAGTGTCCATGCAGAAGAGGTTATTTTTGTTTTAAACATAACTGGAAACACTTGATTAAAAAAAACAAAAAAAACCAAAAAACATTTGGCTGTGACATTCTGAGAGATTATTGATAGTACTCACTATGAAGGTCAAATGACTTCATCTCAATCAACTTACAAGTGACAGACGGTGTACAACACAAGTATTTTCATACAGTTTGCTGTGCAAATAAAAGAATATTAGTATTTACTTATTCTTGGCCTCACGATCCATCTATACAGGTAAGCTATACTGACTTTAGTACACCCTCCCCCTAACTCATACACGCACAAGTTCCAGGAAGAGAAAAGCAATACTCCTCATCTATATTTTAGGACTTCCTGAAAGACAACAACTGTTCTTTAGATGGGCAACTTTGCTTTCACCTAATTCTTTTGCATTAATCAATACTCAGCTGCAAAAGTAAGAATATGAAATAACTGAATAGTCTCAGAGCAACACATTAAAAAATTCTGCACTAAGTAGTCTGGTCCCTTTGATCTCAGAATCTAATCCGAAGTGGCACAAATACAGACAACACAACAATGGCCCTTATTTGCTTCTGTAGCTACTACATTACAATAGCTAGTTTCATCCCCCTTCCTGTTTCCATCACTTCAAAACAAGGTAACAAATTTAATAGTCCAAGACTCTGATCCTGTACAAGTGCATGTCAATGCCCAATCAAGGACAAGTAGTCAGCATTAAGTTAAAGGGAAGTACCCAATTTAAATTAACAATTCATTCAAGTTTTCCCAGGATCGGTACCTCTGAGAGCAAGATCTTCGAAGCCAAAGCTGTGTATGTCTACTTATTGACACATGACCTAAGGGGAAAAAAAAAAACCCAACCAAAAAAAAGGCTCCATGCAGGGGTTTGGAGACTATTACCAGGCAAACAAATGAATGGTAATCCCTAGTGGGAAGAGTGCGAGAAAAACAGAATACCAGTGTAAGAGTCAGTGTAATTATATTTGCATGTGTCTAACGTTGCGTTCTGCAGTAATATGGAAGCATTCAAGACAGGAGCTTAGATTTAATTTGGAGACAAAATTGAGGAAGTTGAAGACTTATTACAAGCCAGTGCAACTTCAGCAGCTACAGTCACCTAGGCCAAAAACACCATAATAATATATTTGTATAACAGAAACCCTAGACCACATGAAAACTCCAGAGTAAGCAGATGACTAAGCTTCTAAATTGCACCTAAATGTGGACACACTCAATTTAGCTACTCATACAAAGCACAGAACAGATTAGTCTTGCAAGCTTTATCAATTTAGCAAGGTAAAGAATCCTTCAAAGTAAAAGACAAAACAAAACAATGACTAACACAGGAGAGCCATCAATTAAGATTCTAAGCAACCAAGTATAAATTCATCAAGAACTCAAACATGTCTAAATTCTCCAAAGAAGCTTTTATACATAAATATATATCAGTGATGATAATAGATGGGGAGAGAACTAGACATAAATGGAAGGAAAAACAAAGGTTCAGTGCTTCATATTCAAACAGAAAGCAGATACTGACCCAGAAGACTTCCGAGTGGCTCCTCCATATCACTTGCTCCTTTTGGAGCTGAAGAATGCAACTGTCAAGCAGGTGGCTTTGATCTGCTCACTGCATTTACACATCATCTCAAACTAAACTTGACTATCAGCATTATTAACTGTTATAAAATGCCACATATATAATATTTTAGATATATAAAAAACATTTCCATTTAAGAAAGTTAGAGAAATTATCACATATAAGAACTGAAGCACTGCTAAGCAAACTCTGATTAGAAGTTTGATGAAGCAGTCCTAAGGAACTTTTCAAAATGCAAAAGATTCAAGGTTTTTTACAGATCTATTTACCTAATTTCTGCTTCCTTTATTAGCACAAAACATCTTATCAGTTGCATAGCTTAAACAACACAATCACTGTGCCCACCCCCAAAAGTTAACTATCAAATTATTAGTTTCTCCACAAAACAAAAACTCTATAAACTTTTTATTTTGGTGGTATGTTAAGTTACTCAGCAAATGCGGAATGGATCAGTAAATACTAACAGCAAGCCACCAGGTCAGCTATATCACCCTGCTCATCTACAATGCTCTGCATGGAGTATCACATCTTGCAATTTAGGGAAAAGTCTTAGGCCTAATTTCAAGTCTCTCTTCCTGTGAGAGATGGCTATTCTGGGGGTTCCTTCTCTGGAACAAACGGAAACAGAAGTTACTCCTTGGAAGTGACAAATATTTGTTGCACCACTTATTTTCTCCAGACCAAGTCATTTCTTTGTACAGTAGTATACAACATTCACCTTTCTTTAGCTCCTCACAAAACTGAACCGAAGGGCAGCTTCAATCTATACCACACAATTAGAAGACTACCATAGAATGTAATAATGAGGTAAATTGCAACACAAACCTAATACCACTTGCTGTATTTGTAAAGCTACTACTAAAGATGAATCCGTGTAAAAAAAAGTTTAGGCTAGTTTTACAACTCTTTCTGTGATCAGTGGTTAATCTGTGGATTCCCCTCAAGACAGAAATCACAGGTACAACTGTTCACAAAATCTGCATCTTCAAAGCATTCAGAAAAAGAAAAGAAAGCATGCATCACATTTATCAAAAAGAATCAGTAATCAAAGCTCTCATGATGCCCATTTCTTGGGATCAGGAGATGATCACTAGATCATTTAATAGAACTTCTGAACAAAAGATTTTTTTCCCCCTACAGACCTTTCCCATTTTTTCCTTAAATTTCAGTTTTCCTTGGGTTTCATATTAACACAAATTTAAATAATATTTAACTTGGCTCCAATAGCCCAAACATTCTGTAACATTTGTACAAACATAACTCCAAAAGCTTAATGGCAAAATATTTTTATTGGTGCCATTAGATCTCTTATTAAGCAAAGCAAAAAGTTTCAAAGTTGAACAGGTATGTGGAATTTCTAGCTCAAAAGAATGCAGAAAGGAGCAGAGACCTTTTCATAGCATAAGAGTCTAAAAAGCCACTTGGTGTGTGGTCATCAAGAAAATTGTTAAAATTATTTTCCCAACATATAAACATTTCTCTGAGATTAAAAATATCTTTGTCATTTTAGATATAATCAATTTGGTTTTATTTACAAGTTAAACTAGTTAAAGACTATACATCAACCTAGTGTTATGTCATAACTAGTTACAGGTTGCTGTGGACGACCAAGAAAAATAAGATATCCTGGTATAATTCAGTGGCTGACTGATAAAACCTAGATTTGAAAGAAATTATACAAGTTTTAAAACACAGCCGTAATGAAAAAGACAGTGAATGCTAAAAACAGTAACAGGCTCATGATAGACTAACAGAATAAAAACTGTATTTAAAAATAAGGAGTAGTGTTACCATGTGATCCTCTGTATGCTACTTCTACAAGGCTTCAGCCACTGAAAACGTTAATAATACACTATTTAAAAAAAAAAACAAACACACAAACACACAAACCAAAGAAACCAAACATCCAACACAGCTGCATTTCATAATAATCAGTAATACATCTCTGAGGTTAAATATTCAAACTGAATATTGTGAACTAGCTACTATTGTTCTTCACGAAGCCATTAATCTAAAATTTAAATCTGTAAACACGGAAAATTATCAGGACCAAGAGCACAGTGATTACACTCTCTCTCATTCTTTTTAACACTTAACATACCAAGGCCAAGAAACTTACTCTTTCGGCTTGGCATCTTACAGAAGGCAAGGAAAAGTAACATTTTTATTAAGTACGTTCTCACAAATGAGATCCAGTAACAAAATGAATTCACTTAGGCAATAAAAAACTTAGGCAATAACAAAGTACCATTTTTAAGTTCTTCTCAGGTGGCCCGCTAACCTTGCATTTACAAATGACGTTTACCTGAAATTTGTGTTCTCACACATACTTGCTCTGACTGGCCTAGTATATACTACTTTGGCAGTGGTTTGTTGTGGGGTTTGTTGTTTTGGAGTTGATTTTTTTTTTCCTGCCAGGTTGCTACCCATCATTTTAGAGAGTAGACAGTTTCATCCACAGAAGTTAAGCTTTCCATAACACTGACATCTGAAAACTATTGTTCACACAGTTGGAGTTAAAAGGAAGGCAGATATGGACACAAAACATTAAAAAGCGTGGAACAGTCTAGTAAGAAATCTGCACATCGCTATAATTTAAGAGCTCTGAACACTATAAAACGCATTTAGAAACATTCAAGGATGCTATAGGATTTCATTCTGGGACAGAACTTAGCCTTTAAGAGGACTCTATGCACAAAAACTTTGCGTTGTAACCTCATCTAGCTTGCTTTCTTGGAGGAAAAATTGCTTGCAAGTTTGAAGTTTCCCAAACTGTATGACCCAGAACGAAATAAAATAGCAAGTCAGGTCATACAATCTACAGCATTTGCTTAGAAGTTGAAAAACATTTTTAATTATCAGCTAAGGCACAACTAACTGCACTTCCCTGAGGTCATCCATGGAGCCCGGCACATAACCCTGCTGAAGCTCTGCTTAACATTCCATTCTGGACATCTTCATAGCTAGCACCGGGCATACTCTGAAATATGCCATATGCTATGCATTAAGCAGTGTCAGAGATGCCGTCCTCTGCACCACGCGAGTGCCAGAGCTGTTTCAGAGAACTGAAGTTTGCTTTCAGCTTTCTCCTTAGAAACTTGTTAAGCAAGTAAAAAGAGCGAACTAAAAAACTCCTGAGAACTTATGATACAGATTTACTATCAACAGATTCATTACATTCTCCTGTGCTGAGGCTGGAAGCGCACTGCAACATTACACTAATTTCATAACTCCTGAAGTAGATTAAAAATTAAATAAACTGCTGTGGTGAAGCTGGCTAAGACAGAAATTAGAGGCTGCTTTAACGTGACTTCTTATCCACTTTAATTAGTTTATGGCAGTAGTCGATTTTTCCATGGTGATGAAGTCACCACGCCGAGAAAGTAAGGAGAAACTGCTACCAGCCACCAGGTGAAAACATCCAGGTTTCTAATTGCATATTAAACCGGTGTTTGCATTGACAATGATTATTGCTGGGAGCACTCCAGGTAGAACTCCGAACTCCCTCACAAGCAAGTCAGTGCAAAACCCAATCAAATGATAACCGAGACTTAAAAAAAAGTGAAACTCTGAAACTGATTATTTTTTTTTTCCCCAAAAAAAGCAGCAGGATAGCTGTAACTTCTGAAAAGCTCCTCCCCTTCCCCCCTGAAAACATTAATCCGTGTTTGATAACTGAAACGGCTGCCACTATGTACTCGGCACTGCTAGGCAGGTGTTGAGAAACTCATCCCAGGTGCTTCTACAAGTACTTGAGGAGCCCTTAACGGTTTTTACTTACAGTCTTTCTGCGTTCCTGGGAATATCCCTCGGTACAGTTTTGAGTCCTAGTCCGTGGCAATCCACGTTGGAAGCAATACATGTACATTTATGCGGGCATCCTCCAACAGGCATCCAACTCGTGAAGCTCCAAAAGCTCAACATCATTCCAAGGCACAGAAACGCATTTCTTCCACCAGACAACATGGTTTCTTGATCACTTCGGTGGGTACAAAAGTGTGCGCAAACAGCCGGCCCTTGAAGATGAAATGCCTCTAAGAAGAAAGGGAAAAGAACACAAGAGGCTCTTAGTACAGCCCAAGGGAACCCACCACTGCCATCATCGCCGAAGCACCAGCAAGCCTTCAAAGGCGCCTGAAAAGGTTATATTAGGTGGAAGAAGGTGGGGAATTGCCTTTCGGGCTCAGGTTTCTTTCTGTTATCTACGAACGGTACCAGAAGGCAGATAGTTTAACAGAGCTTGAGCCAGATGCGTCCTCAGATGAAAGCGAAAGGGGGAGCGGAGGTAAACACACACAAAACATCCATCAGAAGCGGCGGCAACCTCCAAAGCAGCCTCCTCCGCTCCGCATCGCCCCACCTGGGCCGGGCAGGTAACCCGCGGAGAAGATGACTGGGAATTCAAAGCGACCCCGCTGCAAGCTCCTCA
>NW_009646547.1:52160-55142 GCF_000708025.1 Charadrius vociferus
CGCCTCTGCCCCTCGCTGGCGTGCGTCGCTGTGCTCCCAGCTCCGACAGTCAGGGCTGAGCTGAACTTCGGCAACGTTTGCTGGAAATAAGACGAGGCAGGCGGCCTTCACGCGGTAATTCTGCTCCCATTTGACGTAGGTTTGAGGCTCAGAACATTTTACCTCAAGTGGACTAAAAAAAGCACCAAAAAGATGCAGCACTCCCTGAAAATTTGATAACATGTAGAGATTACTTGGAAAATTGCCAGCCCTAAGAGGCACAGAGGGCAGCATTATTTTTAAGGTCGGTCTTAGCCCGTTACCAGGAAGGTTCCCCCTCTAGTGCCCTATACAAGCACAATGACTTCCTGACCCAAAATAAAGCCAGTGTATGCACGTCATGAAAACCCGGCTGCTTCAAAATACCTAGCGCCTTACTTTGCACACTTAAAGATCGTTCAAAAGGCACGTTTATGCCTAAGGTACTTGGGAACACTGATAATCGGTTCTTAATCTACATCACAAACGCTTGGTCCATGACTGTGAGTCTAGGCTCTGCTCCTGCGGGTAGGGAAAAGTTTTACGTTTTGCAGTTCCACAAGGGGCATGGCCAGCCAGCATTACCACAAAACCCTCACAAGCCCTCCAAAGATTTGACAAGACTAAGTTATATTAGGATTCGAATTCTCAGGTTGTGCTCAAGATGTGTTCTCAACTTTTTTCTACAAACATAAAAATATAATGTTTTAAGTGAAAGGCTTTTAGGGTAAGAAAAACAAAAAACAAAACCAAAAACAAACACACCATGGTAAGATGTTCACTATAAGATACAGACATGGCATTCCAGTGTGCAGTGGCACATCTTAAATATCTGTTAATTTCTCGCATTTTGCTTCATTCTTTGAATAGTGAAATTTCTAATTGCCTGAAGCATTCCTGCCCACCTTGATAGCTGTTTTTCCCAAACCAGTGAAATGTCCCCCACTGCAGCCAGCTAAGCGGCTGCTTGTCTGCTGCCCTCCCTAGCAAGCCAAGACTTGACCCTATAGAGCATTTCCCTGGGATAAGAAATTTGCCAAAGTGCACATGCAAGACCATAGGTCAACCTTCCCCTCTCCTGGTCTTTCTCTGAAAAAGTAAAAATGATTTTCTCATTTTAGAGAGAATTATTTACATGAGAAATTTCATTTTTATATAGAAACCATTTGGACCAAGCCTTAAGATTGGACCACTTACATGACTAAACTCAAAGCTCAGTGAAGTGGTCCTTAAATAGCAGTATCAAACGCAAGAAGGCTCGGTGACAAATGACACAAGGTTTGAAAATGCACAGAGGGACTCAGCTGTCACCCCTTTAAGTGGCTGCTTTATGCTGCTTCACAGAAGATTAGAAAATACTGTTCTCTCACCTCTCCCAAATCTACAGAAGCCAAAAGTTTGGGAAAGCATGTTTTATTCTGGCTGAATCCCCACATGAACCTCTCCTTTCCAGGAACAAAAAGCAGAGGAAGATCACTTTAATCTCCAGCACTAACAGACCAAGTAAGGGGCAGAGCCACACCAATCCCTCTCCAGCCTTACAGTCCCCAAAGCGGCAGTGATAACTGTAGGACCTTGAACCGTATCCCCCTCCTTTACCCTCTTGAGAGGGCAAAAGCAGAGACAGCTCCAGGCATGTCATTGACACTCATCGCTATCTATTCTGAGGCAAGCACCCTCAATCAAGCATTAGTCTACAAGAGATCAGCTCTTGAACAAGGCACAGCTGGCTCAGGCCAGACAAGACAGAAATTATACTGCTTAGGAAGACAAAGTACTCTGAAAGCTCTGAAGTCTCCTCCACACAGACTGAAGGTATATAGCCTTAGCTCATTCAAGCAGTGAAAATACTTTTGTTGGAGCCTAACTTTCCTTGGCAGTCAGGCAACATCATTCCAAAGAAAAAGATTTTTCTTTCTGCTTGTTCTAGTTTATTAGCAAGCAAGGAAGATCCCAGCTACAAAGGTGGCCATATGGAGTCTTCCCAGCTACAAAGGTGGCCATATGGAGAGGCACACACTCCCCACCTCAGGATGTAAGTACAGAAGCTGTTGGATACTAAGTAAATATGATTATAGATAATGTAAACATCATAGCCTGATGATACTTCCATTTTTTTAAAGTTAGTATTTAGCTGTGATGAACTTCAAATTCTAAGAAATGCTGGAAAAACTTCCTAAAACCTCTTCAACACTGTCATCCATGGCAGTCAGCATATTCCATGCTTCACCGCTAATCCCTCACAACAAATTTCCCTGAAAAGGACAAGTGAACCATACAAAATGGCAGAAAAACAGATGAGCCAAAAGTCAGCCCTGCCCTTGAAATACACTTAATTATTATAAAAACATTCCAGTTCAAATAGCTCTTAAAAGGAGATAGTCACATGCCACAGTGAAGCAGTGTTGACTCTGCTGTTTTTCCTTTGTGCATCTACCATGGCTTCCAGCTCCTGGCAATTGCTAGAAGCTGCCAAACTAGTCACTATTCATCTCTTAGGATGGAGCTGGCAGAGGTCAGCACAGCACGCATTACACAAAACGACCAAAACAGTAGATTATGGAATAATCTGAATCTATAAAGTATTTTTTTTTGTATTTGAACTAATTTAAACAAGTAAGTTATTGTTATGAAGCTATCTAAAGCTGGACAGTTTTTATCCATACTATTCCCTGAAGTATTAGAAACTACGAACATTTCCATATATGTAAAACTCCTTACAAACAAGATTATTATCAAAGGTGTGCTTGTCTACTCAGCAGGGATTTAAATCTTGCCTGCTGCTCCTGCAATAAGAAATATAGTCCTTTATCTTAGCAAATGAGTAGTTTACTGTATTTAGAACATCCTTTCATCCGTTTGAAAACTACTATACAAATATTTTTAACTAATGTTTGTTTTCAACTAAGAAAATAAGAGTAGTTTTGCCTTTTTTTTTGTTAGCATAGAAGATTTACTGTAGAG
>NW_009646548.1:0-418 GCF_000708025.1 Charadrius vociferus
TTTTTGCTTACTCCATGTCCTAGCCCCAATTAGAAGTTGTCATGAATGACTGGCACTCAGTCGCCAGGGCCCAAATCTTGATGTTAGATCCACAGACCACACCTTCAGGCTGTCCTAGAAGTGATTTTGTATTTCAGAAAGCGATAGCATCCATGACGAGCCCAGAGCTGCCGACTCAGCCTGGCTACTGGACCCATCTGTGTACTGGTTTTGGCTAGGATAGAGTTAATTTTCTTCACAGTAGCTTGTATGGTGCTATGTTTTGGATTTGTAATAAAAACAGTGTTGATAACACACTGATGTTTTAGCTATTGCTGAACAGTGCTTGCACAGCAACAAGGCATCTCACCCTGCCCCACCAGCAAGTAGGCTAGGGGTGAGGGGCTGACCTTCAGAGTTATGGCATCTGTCTTCTCAA
>NW_009646549.1:0-363 GCF_000708025.1 Charadrius vociferus
GGGGAGAGGGGATGTGGGGACACCATGAGGACAGGGTGACAATCTGGGGATGGGGGGACACCAAAATGACTTAAGAACATCCTGGAGACACTGGACATTGGGACACCCTGGGGACACCACAGGGACAGAGGACATGTGGACATCCTGGGGACAGAGCCACCATGTCACTGCCACCATGGGGATACGTTGGGGACAGGGGGCCACCCGAGGGATACCAGAGGGATGGGGCACATGGGGACATCCTGGGGACACTGTGGAGACAGGGGACATGGCCACCGTGTCACCCCCACCACAGGGACACCCTTGAGACAGGAGGACACCCCAAGGACACCTGAGGAACAGGGCACATGGGGACATCCTTCG
>NW_009646549.1:395-674 GCF_000708025.1 Charadrius vociferus
ATGGGTATTCCTTCGAGACAGGGGGCCACTCCAGGGACACCAGAGGGACGGGGCACATGGGGACATCCTGAGGACACTGTGGGGACAGGGGACGTGGCCACCATGTCACCCCGACTATGGGGATAACTTGGGGACAGGGGGCCACTCCAGGGACACCAGAGGGACGGGGCACATGGGGACATCCTGAGGACACTGTGGGGACAGGGGACGTGGCCACCATGTCACCCCGACTATGGGGATAACTTGGGGACAGGGGGCCACTCCAGGGACACCAGAGGG
>NW_009646549.1:2200-3235 GCF_000708025.1 Charadrius vociferus
GTAGCTGGGAGGTTACTGGGAGCCCTTACCTGGTGCGGGGGCTGGGGGGGCGGAGCACGAAGTGCGATGGGGGGACGAGACCCCACAGACCTGGAGGGGGCTCCGGGTGACTCTCGGCCATTGGTGTCACCTTGGGGTGGGGACAACTCCCAGTAAGTCCCAGTAACATCCCCCCAGGTAATTCCCAGTACTCCCCTATCCCCAGTCCCTCCCAGTAAGCCCCAGCGAGGGCCTGCTTCTCCCTATACACAGCCCCAGTACCCCCCGCCACCCTCCAGGCTCAATGTGTCCCAGTAACAACCAGTAACTCCCAGTTCCCACTGCTGTGCTCCCAGAGACTCCCAGTGCTTGTCCATCTCCCCACGCTCCCAGTGGCTCCCAATTTACTCCTTCCCCAGCCTCAGTGACTCCCAGTACCTCCCACCACAGCCCTCAGAGAGTCCCAGTTCCCCTCTTCACGCTCCCAGTAGCCCCCGAAAACTCCCAGTTCACCCCTCAAGGTCCCAGGGGGTCCCAGTTCCCCCACTGACTCCCAGTAACCACCCCATCATATTCCCAGTGACTCCCAGTACCCCCCCAGCCCACTCCCAGTAATTCCCAGTGGCTCCTCATGCCCCGCCATCAGGGTTCTAGGGGGTCCCAGTACCCCCAGTGACTCCTAGTAACCACCCCATCATATTTCCCATGACTCCCAGTTCAACCCACACTGATACGCCCAGTACCTCCCAGTAGTTCCCTTTTTCCCCCCCTCAAGGTCTCAGGTGATCCCAGTACACCCAGTAACCCCTCCCTTCATATTGCCAGTGACTCCTTGTAAACTACAACACCTTCCCAGTAACTCCCAGTAGGCCCCAGTAGCTCCCCATTCCCAGTACCCCCTGGTGACTCCCACTACAGGTTTCTTTATATTCCCAGTAACCTCCAGTTCCCCTAAACACACTCCCCCAGGCTCCCAGTAATTCCCAGTAGCCCAGTGTCTCCCCATTATGGTCCCAGTGGCTCCCAGTGCTCCCAGTAACCACCCCCTCATATTCC
>NW_009646550.1:0-276 GCF_000708025.1 Charadrius vociferus
GAGACCTCGGGGGACACCCTCCTGCCCGGCTCACCGCTCTGGGCGTCGTAGGTGCTGAGACAAGCGTCGTCCTGACGTCGCGGGTCCCAAATGCGGACGGTGCCGTCGGCGGAGCAGGAGGCCAAGCGGTCACCGGCGGGGTTGAAGGTCAGGCCCCAAACGGCGTCCCCGTGTCCCTCCAGGACACCGCTGAGCACCCCGGGGTCTGGGGACACCGGGAAATGTCACCTCGGGGTGGGGGACAACGTGGCTGGAGGGGGGGTATGGCAGCAAAGG
>NW_009646550.1:2222-2627 GCF_000708025.1 Charadrius vociferus
GTTGGGGACACCATGGGGACAGCAGAGACCAGGGGACACTCAGGGTGGGTTTGGGGACACCACGGGGACAGCAGAGCCCAGGGGACCCTCCCAGTCACATTTGGGGACAACAAAGCCCCCATTTTGGGGGACACTCAGGGCAGGTTTGGGGACACCATGGGGCCAACAGAGCCAAGGGAACATTCAGAGCAGGTTTGGGGACAGCATGGGGACACTGGAGGCCAGGCGACGCTCCGGGCAGGTTTGGGGGACACCACGGGGACAGCGGAACCCAGGGGAGGGCTCAGGATGGCTTTGGGGACAGTCGGGGGACATTGAGGGGGGACGATGACGCTCACGTCACAGCTGAGCTCGTTGTCGTTGGTGACAGTCAGGTCGGCCAGGTCCCCCAGGCTGACGGCGCCG
>NW_009646551.1:0-527 GCF_000708025.1 Charadrius vociferus
GACTAGATGTTCTCTAGAGGTCCCTTCAAAATCTGAAGATTCTGTGATTCCATGAAAAGTTCAAACCCCATCATAAAATGTTTTCAGTAGGTTTATTGTCAAAAAAAATTGTGAGGATTAAGGCACAGACTCCAGAGTGTGTTAAATGAAATCCGCTTTATTAAGCAAGTGTGCTCTTTATATACTTTTCTACCAAGGCCAGTAATTTTCTACTTTACTTGTTTACACCATCACGTACTCTAAAAGATCACGTTCACACCGAAAAGGGAATCTCTCTCTTCCCTGTGAGCAGCACCTCCTTATCTAGGGAGTAACTTCACACAACTTCATTGTCTGCAAAAACAGTGCTGCAGCTGCTTATTCCTCCCTATTATTTCTACCACACTTAACCTTTCTTTTGCCTCAGTCCCCAACAATTCTTGCTGTGCAATTATAAAGAGCAAAGGGAGAAACTCCCGAACTAGAGGATAGTTCTGCCACGTAATATATAAATATATTTTTAATAAAAAGAGGACTAAGGATAATCT
>NW_009646552.1:0-1648 GCF_000708025.1 Charadrius vociferus
TTGTCAGTAGTTTTCTCAAATCTGAATTTTGTTGAGCTTCGGCTTCAAGTTTTGCATTAAGATCTTGTTTTTCTCGTTCGAACTGCTCAGACTGGCGGAGAAGCTTCGTGTTCAGTTCTGATATTTTTGCTTCAGCTTCCGCCAATAGACCTTCGGTTGCCTGGAGCTCAAAGTTCTTTTTCTCGAAAGCATCTGATTGCTCCTTTATTTTGTTTTCCAAATTTCCGATTATAATTTCATGCTTTTTATCTTCAAGATCTTGCTGCATTTGCAAGGCTTTGCTCAATAACATACTCTACACAAACACAACCTTCGTCAGAAATGTTTTTATTAGAAGCAATAAAGGTTGTTAAGGGACAAGTCATTCACCTTGAAGTTGGAGTAAAATAAACTACCAACGACATGTTGTCGTCGGTAGCGGCTGATGTCTGTTTCTAGCTTCGGGAATCCAATACTCTTGGACAGAGTACTGATAACTTTGGCCCCTGTTTGGTCCCGAATACACTCTAATTTCTCATCATCAACGCCTCCGAAGAGGAGTGCCCCAGGTTTGTATCCACAGGATTGGGCATACTCTTTAAGCTCTTCTATTTCAGCTTTTGTTAGATGTTCTCCAACTAAGTTTTGGAACGCGAAGGCTTCGTTTTCTGAAGCTTCATCAGCGATTTCTTTTCCTTTCCCCGACGCTGCGGTCACGGCCTCTTCGGCAGCAGTGGCAGCTTCTTCTGCAGCCATGCCTAGCAGCATTTGGTCAATATGTTCAATTGTGCTCTCTAAATTCACATCTTCAGCTGAGGTAACTTCGGCGGCTGCGGCCTCCGAAGGTGCAATTTCAATATCTGCCCCCTCTGCAGCTGCTCGTGTTTTTTGGGCCGAAGCTCTTGGCGGCGTCTTGTCAATTACTTCTGTCACAGTGATAATTCTTTGTTTCTTTGCCTTGATTGTTTTCTTCGATTTTTCGGGCTCCTTGTCCTTCTGAAAAAACTTTGTCAGTTGAGGACCCAGTGGACTTAGCTTCGCAGGTAAGGATTCAGTCATTACCTTCAGAATTTCCTCAACAACAGCAGCAGAAGGTGATGCGGGGGTTTCTTCTGCTTCGGATATTTGTTGCTTCGGAGAAGAAGCTTTCCTTTTCTTTTGAATTTTCTTCTTTATTGGCTCTTTTTCACCTTCATCTAAGGCTTCAGTTGCCCTTTTCCTTTTTTGGCCCCCGGCACCTTTGTTCAGATCTTCGTAGTCTGGGTATTCGAAACCCAAGGCGTCCAACACTCGATTTAGCCTTCGCTTCGGGCGGGTGCCGAAGGCTGCGGTCATCAACTGATCTTCTTTTTTAGAATAATTGCCAAGTATTTCATTGCACATCGCTTCAATCGTTTCCAACCACTCTTGGCAAGGTGCCTTAAAGTATTTCTTAAACTTGAAGTAGTAAGGTAAACGTACAAGTTCACCTTTTTTCTTCTCCCCCTTCAGCTTCGGCATTTCCCACTCTTTTACACTAGGAAAAACCTTGAAAGCCAAGAATTCCTGGACCAGGTCCCTTGTACTGATATTCTCTGCAATTATTTTGAATTCATACATTGCTTTTTGAGTCGGACCCTCTGGTAACATGTGGCACTGGGGGCGGGTTTCTCCGAAGATTAGTTCAAGT
>NW_009646553.1:0-430 GCF_000708025.1 Charadrius vociferus
CCCGCCGTTTCCCCATCTTTCCAGCTGATTTGATTTGAGGCAGACGCGAGGCGTTACCCCTTTCTCAAGACAGACAGGCAGAGCCCCGGGAGGCTCAGGCAGCCCGGGGGGGGGAGGTCTGGGCCCTCCTGAGGGCGACCTAACTGAGGTCCCATTTTTGCAGCTTCTGCCCCCCCAATATTTACGCCCGTTTCAAAACAGCGGTTACAGCAGCAGTGTTGTCCCTGGGGGCAGCGGGGGACCTCCCGCAGCCCGGAGGGGCAAACGCATCCCCCCGCGGCGGGCAAGGACTAGACGGCAACTGGGATGTCCCTGCGAGCCCCTTCCTGTCTCCGCTTCGTTGCCACAGCCCGATTTGGCTCCTGGTCCCCGTACCTTTGCGGGGTGAAAGGAGAGCCGGCAGGAGCCTGGGGCTCCCGGGCAGGGCAGG
>NW_009646554.1:0-518 GCF_000708025.1 Charadrius vociferus
CAGCATGGGGGGGGGCAGTGGGGGCAATGGGGGTGGTGACAATGGGGCGATGGTGGCAGTGGGGTGACATTGGTGGTGGTGGTGGGCTGGTGGTGGTGATGGGGTGACACTGGTGGTGGTGGTGACAATGGGGCGATGGCGGGATCGGGGTGACAATGGGTGTGGTCACAACGGGGGTGGCAATGGGTGATGGTGGTGATGGTGGCAATGGGGTTGGTGGTGGTGGAGATGGTGGTGGTGGTGATGGGGATGGTGGGGATGGTGATGGTGGCAATGGGGTTGGTGGTGGTGGAGATGGTGGTGGTGGTGATGGGGATGGTGGGGATGGTGCTGATGGTGGCAATGGGGTTGGTGGTGGTGGTGGTGATGGGGATGGTGGGGATGGTGCTGATGGTGGCAATGGGGTTGAAAAAAAAATGGTGGGGATGGTGGTGGTGGGAATGATGGTGGCAGTGGTGGTGGTGGTGGTGGTGGTGATGGGGATGGTGGGGATGGGAATGATGGTGGCAATGGGGTTG
>NW_009646555.1:0-228 GCF_000708025.1 Charadrius vociferus
TGTAAAGCAGCCCGTGGTCAAAGAACATAAAGTCCTGCCAATGACACCAGTCTCAAAGCCAGGCATTGATCTGCTGGCTTGAGGAAGTTGTTGGAAGCTAATAGGCAGAACTGGTGTTGCGTTAAGGGGCAAAGTAGTTTTGGCAGAAAATAAACCCCCCTGCGTTCTAACACTACTCACGAAGGTGGGAGGCTAAGTGCAGCTAGGTTTAAATTCTGCGTGATGCCC
>NW_009646556.1:0-1885 GCF_000708025.1 Charadrius vociferus
ATTCTGTGATTCTATGTACATTTATTCATATGTGTGTGTATAGGTACGTATATATGTATGCTTATAGGTACGTATATGTGCACATATATTGCATATGTATATGCATATACATATGTATACATGTACGCATATCGGTATGTTTATGTGAACGCTTATGCCTATGTGTACACATATACGTATGTATACATGTACATGTATGCATATAGGTATGTATAGGTGTATGCATATAGGTACATATATGTGTACATGTATTGCATATGTGTATGCATTCACATATACATAACTATATGCATATACATATAGATACCTATAGGACTACACATATGCAACACATGTACACATATACATACCTATGTGTGTACACATATACATACTTATATGCGTACATGTATACATACCTATATGCATACACATATACATGCCTATATGAGTACACATACACAATACATGTACACATATGCGTACCTTTAAGCGTACACACATGCATACAAGTACACATATATCACATATGCGTACATGTACACATATACGTACCTATATGCACACACTTATACATTCTTATATGCGTACATATATACATACATATATGTGTACATATATGCATACATGTACACGTATACATACTTATATGCATACACATATGCAATACATGTACACATACACATACCTATATGCATACACATATACATACCTATATGAGTACACATACACAATACATGTACACATATGCGTACCTTTAAGCGTACACACATGCATACAAGTACACATATATACCATATCACAGAATCACAGACTGGTGTGGGTTGGAGGGGACCTCAAAGACCACACGGTTCCACCCAGCCATGTGCAGGGCAGCAGCAGCCTGGTGAGGCTGGTGCCCAGTGGTGAGGTTGGTGTCCAGTGGTGACGCTGGTGCTTGCTGGGACAGGGCAGCACTGTGAAACGGAACAAAACGGCCTCACGTCAGGGTTGGCTCCTGGCGCTTATTCTGCTCCTGCCCACAGAGACCCCAGTTCACGTAACTGCCCTCAAAACCTTTTGTTGTTCAGACACGTTTGTCAAACATTGATCCGCATCTTTTTTCCGGCATTCCATTAACTGGCGGTCCCTGCAGTGCGATGCGTCGCAGGAAGCAGCGGGTTCTGTTCGGCGTGCGGTGGTGATGGCGGTGCGCTCCTTCCTGCTGGCGGGGCAGCGGGGCACAGCCATGGCCGCTGGTTGCGGCTCGGCCACCGTCGCCTGTGCACCATCAGCATCTGAGTGCTGGGGTCGCGGTGTGCATAGGCTGTGTGTGCCTGCGTGTGTATGGATACTTCCATGTATGTATACTTATAAATACATATGCACATAATGTCCATAGCATGCACACATATGGGGGGGTGTCTATGTATATGCATAAATGGATGTATACACAAGATGTGTATATGAACCCCATGCAGTTCAACAAGGCCAAGTGCAAGGCCCTACATCTGGGTCGGGGCAATCCCAAGCACAAATACAGAGTTGGCGGGGAATGGCTGGAGAGCAGCCCTGTGGAGAAGGACCTGGGCGTGTTGATCGACCAGAAGCTCAGCATGAGCCAGCACTGTGCAGCCCAGAAGGTCAGCTGTATCCTGGGCTGCATCAGAAGAAGTGTGGCCAGCAGGTGAAAGGAGGTGATTCTGCCCCTCTACTCCACTCTTGTGAGACCCCACCTGTAGTGCTGCATCCAGCTCTGGAGTCCCCAACATAAGACAGACATGGACCTGCTGGAGCATGTCCAGAGGAGAGCCACGAGGATGATCCGAGGGCTGGAGCACCTCTCCTGTGAGGAGAGGCTGAGAGAGCTGGGGCTGTTCAGCCTGGAGAAGAGAAGGCTCCGGGGAGATCTTATTGCCGCCTTCCA
>NW_009646556.1:2796-6589 GCF_000708025.1 Charadrius vociferus
CCGCCCCTGTACTTGTGCTTGGGATTGCCCCGACCCAGATGTAGGGCCTTGCACTTGGCCTTCTTGAACCGCATGGGGTTGGCCTGGGCACCCCTCCCCAGCCCCTCCCGGTCCCTCGGGATGGCGTCCCTCCCCGCAGCGTGTCCCCCTCTCCACACAGCTTGGGCTCATCGGCAAACGTGCTGAGGGTGCGCTCCACCCGCTGTCCGTGTCCACCACGAAGATGTTGAAGAGCACCGGTCCCAGTACCGACCCCCGAGGAACGCCACATGTATACACACCTGTATGTGTACACATATGTATACGTGTACATATATACATGCCTATATGTGTACCTGTATACATACATATAGGCATACACATATGCGTACATGTACCCGTATACATACCGATATGCGTACACATATACATGCATCTACACATATACATTCATATAAGCATAAACATATGCATACATGTACCCATATAGATACCGATATGTGTACATGTGTATATATATCTACACATACACAAATGCGTATACATACATGCACCCGTATACATACCTACATGCATACATGTACATGTATACATGCCTATACGTGTACACACATGCATATATGTACACGTATACATACGTATATGCATACACGTGCAATACATGTACACACATACATACCTATATACATACACATATGCATATAGTACACATGTACAGATATGTGTACACAAATGCATGCATCTACACATATACATAGCTATATGCATCCAGTTATACAGTATATATAGGCATACACATATGCAATACATGTACATATATATACATGCATGTGCATACACATATGCATAACTGCGCATGTATACACACCTGTATGTGTACACATTTGCAAAATGTACACATATACATACCTATATGTGTATACATATCCAGACGTACACATATCCATATATATGCATAAACATATGCATACATGCACATGTATGCATGCCTGTAGGTGTACACATACGCATATATGTACATGTATAAATACATATATGCATACATATATGCAAAACATGTACACATCTACACATATACATACACACATGCATACATGTACAGATATAGATAGGTATATGCAATGCATATACCTATCTAGGTATATATAGGATAGGTATGCAATGCATACACACAGATGTGCACACATAGGCATACATCTACACCTATGCACACCATCCGTTCCAAGCCCCCACCGTACCCAGGGCCACGGCAGTCCGCTGAGGTTCTGCCCACCGGGACGGGGAAGGACCCTCCTGGCTGGAGGCCGGAGCGCCTCTCCTGTGCCGAGCGCTGAGAGCGCTGCGGTGTTCAGCCCGGCGAGGAGAGGACTCCGGGGAGACCCTATGGCAGCTTGAGGGGATCTGTCTGAGGGGCGCCGACAAGGAGGTTGGGGACGGACTGTATACGAGGACACGTAGTGACAGGACGAGGGGGAATGGCTTCAAACTGAACGAGCGGAGATTTAGATGGGACACTGTGAAGAACTTCTTCCCTGTGCGGGTGGTGAGCCCCTGGGGCAGGTTGCCCCGAGAAGCTGTGGCTGCCTGGAGGTGGTCAAGGCCAGGTTGGACGGGGCTTGGAGCAACATGGGCTGGTGGGGGTGTCCCTGCCCAGGGCAGGGGGTGAGACTTTGTGATCTTCAAGGTCCCCTCCAACCTAAACCATTCTCTGGTTTACATTACTTCACTTTACTTTGAGGGTAGTGGAGCACTGGAACAGGCTGCCCAGAGAGGTGGTGGAGTCTCCCACTCTGGAGACATTCCAAACCCGCCTGGACGCTGTCCTGTGCAACCTGTTGTAGGTGACCCTGCTCTGGCGGGGGGTTGGACTAGATGATCTCCAGAGGTCCCTTCCAACCCTGACCATTCTGTGAGTCTGTGATTCTGTATTGCATATGTGTATGCCTATATGTCTGTATACCTGTACACATGTATGTGTACCTGTACACACGTACATGGGTACATGCATGCATATGTGTACGCATATATGTATGTATATGTATGTATACGTGTACGCATATAGGAATGTATACGTGTACAGGTATGCGTATGCATATGCCTATACACATGTATTCATGTGTGCATACAGTTACGTATATGTGTACCTGTACTCATATGTGTATGCCTCTAGGTATGTGTACATGTACATGTGTGCGTATGTGTACGCATATAATTATATATATGTGTACATGTATGTGTATGCATATATGTATGTATATGGGCATGCATACAGATACGTATATGTGTACATGTATTGCATATGTATAGGTATGTATATGCATACACATATGGGTATACTTATGTGTACATGTATGCATATATGTACACATACAGGTATGTACATGTATGCATGCCCCCCTGAGAGAGGAGGGGCCGTGGGCAGGAGGTGGGGCACCGGAGGTTCCGCTCAAAGGGAGGGACACCCCTCGTCGGGGTTGGGGCGCAGAGCCCCGGCGCGGGCTGCGGGGGAGTCCCTTCCTGGGGGTGCTCAGACCCGCCGGGATGCGGTGCCGAGCGATGCGCTCCGGGGTCCCGCTGAGCAGGGAGTGGGGCTGGGCGCGCTGCAGGGGTGCCTCCGGCTCTGGAGGGTCCGTGTCTGTGCTTCATGTAGGCGGTGTACGCATATAGCAACGTATGCCTCTACATGGCCGTGTACGCATATAGGTGTGCATACGTGCACGCGCATAGGGATGCATATGTGCATGTATATGGGTAGGCATATAGGTACACATATGTGCAGATGTTCGCATATGTGTATGCACAGACGTATGTATATGTGTACATACATAGGTATGTGTATGTGTACGTGTATTGAGTATGTGTACGCCTATGGGTGCGTATACATGTACGCATATAGGTATGTGTACATGTATTGCATATGCGTACGCCTATAGGTATCTATATGTCTAAGTATATAGGTATGTATATGTGTACATGCTTTGCATATGTGTACACATATAGGTATGTATACGTGTACATATATGCATATGTGTATGCATATACGTATGTGGGTATGTACGCGTATAAGTGTATGCATATAGGTATGTACATGTCTATGTGTATGCATATAGGTATTTATATGTGTACATGTATGCGTATGTGTATGCAAATAGGGATGTATACATGTATGCATATAGGTATGTATATGTGTACCTGCATGTATATGTGTACGCATATACGGATGTATACATGTACGCACGTAAGTATGTATATGTGTATGCATATAGGTACGTATATGTGTACCTGTATGCATTTGTGTACGCACATAGGTGTGTGTATGTGTACATGCATTACATACGTGTACGCCTATAGGTATGTATACGTGTGCATGTATGCGTATGTGTACGGATAAACGTATGCATATATGTACGCATTTAAGTATGTATATGTGTACATGTTCTGCATATGTGTACGCATATAGGTACGTATATGTGTAGACGTACGCACATGTGTATGCATAGATGTATGTATAGGTGTATGTATATAGGCACGTATATGGGTAGATGTATGCATATGTGTATGCCTATAGGTATGCACAGTAAATCATGTGTATACATACGTTTTTGCACATACACAGACACACACACCCCGCCCCACATGTGTACTCGCTGTGGACGTTATGTGTACATGTATTTATACGCATAGAGACACGGGAGTATCCATACGTACACAGACACCCACAGCCTATGTCGCACACCTGCGCCTGCACAGCCTACACCCCAAACACGCCGGGGGCCCGCCGGGCCGTGCGCGGGCGGGAGGGAGCCGTGGCAGG
>NW_009646556.1:7399-10867 GCF_000708025.1 Charadrius vociferus
GGGGGGGGTCCCGCCATGTACACGGCTGGTGGGGATGGCTGAGGGAGGGCAAGGCAGACGTTAAAGTTCACACCCCATAGGTGACTTTCCTAACCTCGCTTCACTGCTCAGCAGCTCCGGTAGCAGCAGGAACCAGAAACATAAGTAGGATGGGTGAACATGAAGAGTAAGATGAGATCTGTCCCCATGAGAGAGCGGAGAGGTATGGTGTGACCCGGCACTCAATTTATCAGCATCTGGCGATTTAGCTGATCACCTCCCATGTCTCATCAGCTGTGGTGTAAGACAAGCTGCTCAGCTCAGGCCCTGCGCCTGCAGACCCACCAGCCTCCAGTGAGCTCTCCAAAGGTGAACTGGTGGGGCTGTTTGGCTATAAAATCTGGCCAGGATTCATGTAGACTAGCGAAGTCAAAGCAAAGCCCTTAAAATTAAATTGAAAATGAAAATCAAATTAAGAGTTAGAGAGAATGCTTACATGAAAAAAGAGTAAGGCTGGAGGTCGTGAGCCAATGTCTGTGGGATGGGATGCTAGGGAGGTCCCTCAGTCTGCTGACTCGGTGCAGGTAGGGGATGGAGGGCACACAACAGCAGAGATGTGAGGGTCATTGATGGGTCAGAAACTCTGGCCGCGCCTCGGAATGGTCAGGCAGGAATCATTGCTTCTCCCAGTAAGAGGGTGATGTGATGGCCAACCCAGATGAGGTGCTTGTACACTAACACGCGTAGCACGGGCAACACGCAGGAGGAGCTGGAAGCCATTGTGCAGCGGGAAAACCTGATGTAGTCGCCATCACAGACACGTGGTGGGATGACTCGCACAACTGGAGTACTGCAGTGAACAGCTATAGGCTCTTCAGGAAGGACAGGCAAGCAAGGAGAGGTGGTGGGGTGACCCTTTATGTCAGGGAGCGCGATGAATGTCCCGAACTAAATGACGGTGAGAATAGGGTTGAGTGTCTATGGGTAAGAATCAGGGGGAGGGCCCACAAGGCAGGTATCATGGTAGGAGTCTGTTATAGACTGCCCAAGCGGGATGAAGAGGCAGAAGACATAGTCTATAAACATCTGGGAGAAGTCTAAAGATCACGACCCCTCATCCTCATGGGGGACTTCAACTTACCAGGGACCTGCTGGGAATACCATACAGCAGAGATGGAAGAGTCTGGGAGGTTCCTGGAGTGTGTTGAGGATAACTTCCTGACACAGCTGGTGAGGAAGGTGCCCTGCTGGGTCTCTTGTTTCTAAACAGAGAGACACTTGTGGGGATGTGATGGTTGGAGGCCATCTTGGGCATAGTGATCATGAAATGATATAGCTTTTAATTCTTGGAGAAGCAAGGAGAAGGGGGTCAGCAGTACTGCTACCTTGGACTTCCGGAGGGTGGACTTTGATCTTTCCAGGAGCCTGGTTGATAAAGTCCCTTGGGAGGCAATCCTGAAGAGCAAAGGAGTCCAAAAAGGCTAGATGTTTTTCAAGAAGGAAGTCTTAAAGGCACAGGAGCAGGCCATCACCATGTGCCAAAAAATAAGCCGTCGGGGAAAAAGCCCGACCTGGCTGAACGGAGGGCTATGGTGCAACTCAGGGCAAAAAAGGAGAATTTATGGCCTTTGGAAGAAAGGGCAGGCCACTCATGAGAACTACAAAGATGTAGTGAGGCTATGTAGGGAGGAAATTAGAAGGGCCAAAGCCCAGCTGGAACTTAACCTGGCTACTGCTGTTAAGGACAACAAAAAAAGTCTTTATAAATACATTAATAATACAAGGAGGACTAAGGATAATCTCTGCCCTTCGTAGGCGGGGGCAGAAACATAGCGACAAAGGATGAGGAAAAGGCTGAGCTACTTAATGCCACCTTTGCCTCAGTCTTTACCAGTCAGACCAGTTGTTCCTGAGTACCCAGCCTGCTAGCAGACAGGGGTTGGAGCAGAATGAAGCCCCATAATCCATGGGGAAATGGTGAGTGACCTGCTCCAGCACCTGGACATACACAGGTCTATGGGGCCAGATGCGATGCACCCAAGGGTACCGAAGGAGCTGGTGGAGGTGCTCACCAAGCCACTTTCCATCACTTTTCAGCAGTCCTGGCTAACTGGGGAGGTCCCAGTTGACTGGAGGTTCGCAAATGTGACACCAATCCACAAAAAGGGTCGGAAGGAGGATCCAGGGAACTACAAGCCTGTCAGTCTGACCTCGATGCTGGGGAAGGTTGTGGAACAGACCATCCTGGGTGTCACAGCTGGAAAGCTGCCTGGCAGAAAGAGACCTGGGGGTTCTAATTGACAAGCAGCTGAATATGAGCTGGCAGTGTGCACAGGTGGCCAAGAAAGCCAAGGACATCCTGGCTTGTATTAGAAATAGCGTGGCCAGCAGAATTAGGGAGGTGATTGTGCCGCTGTACTCAGCACTGGTGAGGCCACACCTCGAGTATTGTGTCCAGTTTTGGGCACCTCAATGCAAGAGAGATATCGAGGTGCTGGAGCGAGTGCAGAGGAGGGCAACGAAACTGGTGAAGGGCCTCGCAAACAAATCATATGAATAGCAGTTGAAGGAGCTGGGACTGTTTAGTTTGAGGAGGAGGAGCCTGAGGGGAGACCTCATCACTCTCTACAACTATTTGAAAGGACACTGTAGAGAGGTTGGTGCTGGTCTCTTCTCACAGGTAATTAATGACAGAACAAGAGGGAATGGCTTCAAGCTCCAACAGGGTAGATTTAGACTGAACATTAGGAAAGAATTTTTCACAGAAAGAGTGGTTGGGCATTGGAACAGGCTGCCCAGGGAGGTGGTTGGGTCACCATCCCTGGATGTGTTTAAGAGCTGTTTAGATGGGGTGTTGGGGGATATGGTGTAGGGGAGAACTTTGTCGAGTACAGTAGATGGTTGGACTCAATGATCCCAAGGGTCTCTTCCAGCCTAGACAATTCTGTGATTCTATGAGAGTTTAGGTTGGCAGGTGGTGGGATGGGGGATTAGGTGAATATGCACATTGATAGGGCTCAGGTGGGCAAAAATGATTTTTATCCGGCTTTTTTCAGGTTACAGTGTTGAAAGAGGGCAAGCTTGCTTACTGTTATCTTTGGAATAACTATTTTTATTTGTATCTAAATGACTGTGTGGTGAGCAGGACTGTGAGGCCCCACCTCGAGTACTGTGTTCAGTTTTGGGGCCCTCACTACAGGAGGGACATTGAGGTGCTGGAGCGTGTCCAGAGAAGGTCAATGAAGCTGGTGAGGGGTCTGGAGCACAAGTCTGATGAGGAGCGGCTGAGGGAACTGGGGGTGTTCAGCCTGGAGAAAAGGACACTGAGGGGAGACCTTCTCGCTCTCTACAACTACCTGAAAGGAGGGTGTGTGTGGGGGTGTGTGTCTGTCTCTTCTTGCTAGTAACAGCCAATAGGACAAGAGGAAACGGCCTCAAGTTATGCCAGGGGAGGTTTAGGATGGATATTAGGAAAAAGTTCTTCACAGA
>NW_009646556.1:10983-20983 GCF_000708025.1 Charadrius vociferus
TGATGATCTTCAAGTTCCCTTCCAACCTAGGGAATTCTATGATTCTGTGATTCTATGATTGTTACAGCAGTAAACTGTTTCCGTTTCTGAGCAGAGCCCCTGAGGGCTGCACTTCTTTGTCACCCTGCCAAGAGCCCCCAGCCACAGCCATGTCCTGCCCTGAGGGCTGGAGATGTGTGGGTGTGTGTTCATTTGGGCTTCACCTTCATGAGGGGGTGATGCTGGTGTGCCATCAGAAGCTTTTGCAGTTTGGATTTTGAATGGCAAAAGGGGTCAAACACTGTGATCTCAGTAAAGGAGAAGTCTTCCTTTAATACAACATTTCCTTAACGTTTTGAGTAAGTGAAATCATGAAACCTTTCCCTTTTCTGTGTTTCCTTTTCACACCGATAAAAGCTTCCCAGACCCAGTTATTCACCGCTCACTTTCTTCTTTGTATGCCAAGAAAAACGCAAATTGCAGTTTTGCTAAAGTTTCGGGGAGGCAGGTGTGTTTTGCGCAGTTAAATTAGCAGCAAATCTTGAAATACAGATCTATACATTAATCAGATAAGCTGCAGGCTATGTGTTCAGAAGGAAAAAACCCACCCAAGGTGTGCTATTCAGCAGTGGTGCCGCCTGTGGGGACACCTGGGTGAGAGGAGAGGCAGCGAGCGCAGCGGGCAGGCAGCTGCCTGCACCCTGCCTGCACCCTGCCTGCGCCCGCCGCCGCGCAGCCCGGCCAGGGTCACTTAAAATAATGTCAGTGCTCTGTATTGACTGGAGCTTGTGATGAAATTTTATCCCAATACTTTTAAAGCAGAGACAGCTGTGAGTAGCTGTTAAATAGACACAAACAAGGGCTCGGTCCAAAATATGCATGTTCAACATGGTGCTTCATATATAAGTTGTGGGACGAGACCACAAAAATGAAGAAACCAAAACATATTAATTATTTGAAATAGAAACACTCTCTTTTTAAAGGCAGGCACCCTTTTTAGATGTCTTATTTAGGCGTTGCATTGATTTTTTAAACCTCTGAAGCCCCTTTATCTCAGTGCACTTATTTTATGAGAGTTACATTTTGACACATGGTTTTGGTTTATTATGTAATGCTTCAATAAGTAAATGCAAATTACCAATAATGATCTTTTTAATTTGAAACATAGCTTGACCAAAATCAAACTTTTCAAGGAAATAAATGGGAAGAGATTTTTTTTTTAAGTTTGTTTTATTTCACAAATTAGTTTCAGTGTCTGACACACACACGCATATATTTCAAAGAAGTTCACATTTAATGTGAGTAGGACAAATTAAAAAAAAAACACAACGCAAAATCAACACCCCCCGCACTCCCCCCAATCTTGGAATGTGTCATTAAAACCACATGGATTTTAAATTCTTGTTCTTATACAGAAAATTGCATTAACAGATTTTGACCTCGAGACTAAGCCAAGCTACATGTGTTAAAGGCCCAGCATCTCTGCTCTGATCCGCGGGACTGTTCCTGCATACTGACTAAATAAATGCAGCCTACTGATGTAATAGCATCCTGCATATGTCTCATATTAATGGTATTTTCCTAATAGTAATGGCATTAAAAGCCTGCCTACTTTGCTATTGAGTTACCCTATTTAGGATAATTTGCCCAGAAAGACTATCCTTGAGCATGTGAACAAGCATATCATTTTATAACACTTAACTTAAAATATCGAAATCAAAGCAAGCCGACAGTTTGATTCCAGAACTGGTATTTTTCCATTAAAAAAAAAAAAATCTGTTGTGTTTCTTGAATAATTTATTATCTGGATTTTTGTTGTATTTTCCACATGGAATTGATGAAGAAAAAAATACTTTTTTTTCTAAAGAAAGTTTGGAAGAGCGAAAATTCACACATGGAAAACAAATGAGCATCGGGAAACACTCCTCGTAGCTAATGGCTACTTGGTATGTCGCCAGAATTCATACAGATCCTTAAAATCAAGTAAATTATGCCCGCAGTGATAGCTCCCTTTCGCTGGAGTCCCACAACAACCGCCAAATGGCGGAGCAGAGCTGAACTGCCAAATTTCATTTTTCACCTCCCGATTCCTTTCAATTAAGTAGGTTCGTTTGCCGCAGAAGGGCCTATGCATATTTTATAGTACGGCAGGTAGGATTCGGCTAACCCCCCCTCTCAGGTGCTCTCACAACGTCACGGCTGTGAGTGCCCTCCATCCATCCCCGCTGCCGTCCCCACCGTCCTGCACACGCGGGTACCTGGGTACCGGGGGAGCCGGGCAGGGGCTGCCGAAGGGAGGGTGTATCCATACCGCTTTGTTGAGTCAAAAAAAATAAAGAAACAACGGAGGTGAAAGCAATCAGACACGCGCGACTTCTTTAAACAGCCCACTAAAGGAAAAGGGAGAGAATACGAGCTTTCAAAGGGATACAAAAAAGCAGCATTACTCTCCCGTTCTGTTCTCGTGATAAGAGATCACACGCTTTAAGTACCTTATTGAACTCGCAGGTTAAGAAACCTGCCACTCATCACGCAACAGATTAAGTAACTGGTGAATTATGTGCTAGAAAAATTAGGATGGATTACACAAATATCTGTTAAGGCTACGATAAATATTTATAAACAATCTTCCTTGCAGAACATGTCTCTGTCATTCATTTCACTGCAATGAAAAACCTGGAACAATGGAACTAATGACTACATTGTTCCAAAGTTAAGTAGTATATCTAATAAGGAAAATAATCAAATGAGCCAAATTCTTTATGAACACAACAGTGAAGCAATTAAAATAAATGTGATTTTCCAGATCAAAACTTCTGGCTGTTAATTGCTATATGGCACCTATCCTAGTCATATGAGTTTCCCTTGCAGCTGTTTTTATTTCGTGATACATTTTGAAATCCCCGGAGCCCGGTCCTGGGATCTGCCGCACCGACAGTTAGCCTGAAAACCAGGATACTTATCAAGTGTTTACAATCTGGGCAGATGAACTCTCAAGGCAGGCCTTTGAGAACAAGTGCTTTCTTGCCATTTGCATTTTGTTTGCAATGTGTTTCCAATGAAGATAATTTATTGATGCGTACTTCTCAACGCCGGAGCGCGCGGGGTCTGCCGCCACGTGAGGTGAGCTCGGGCAGACGAGGCACGGGGAGCGAGGGGGCGCACGTCCCCCGCACCCCCCCGGTGACTGCTGAGCCAACAGACATCACCGTATGGGGGCTGTGGTACAAATAATACAAACGCAATTCAGCATTTCTCTTACCTTCCACGGCCTCTAACGCTCTGCATCCCACAGCTTCTCTTGGGCTTTATTTTTCTTGCAATTTCTGCCCTTTACGGGTGTCCGCGTTCGGGAGGGCTGCGTGCTCTGCGGGGACAGTGAGCTTATTTAAGACACAACACATCACCCCTTGAGCTGAAAGCTCGCACTGGAAACCTGGCATGATCCAGCCGGTTTATTCGAGGCTGTATTTTAGTATCTGTGGGTTATTAATGAGATTACAGAACTCAGTTACAGGGAATGACAAATGCAGTTTGTCCAACGTTAAGCAGATATTGGCATCCTTAGGTGCAACTCAGGAGTCGGTGATCTCAGCTATTGAACAAGCTAAAGCCATGAGCAATATGATATTGATTAGACAATGGGTATTGTATTTACCCACATAGCTTTATTGGGTGAGGCTCAATGCGATGTGTTTTTATTTGGGAAACTTAAGGAAGACAATTAAGAATGTTGTAAGGAGAGCCTAGCAGCCTTCGTGCTTTTCTTTTTTAAAGGCTACAGATGTCTTGTCCTCTTTCTTTAAAAGCATGGGCGCTCCCTCCCCACCTTCTGAAAGATCAAGGGTAATAATAACAACAGTAATAATACAGTATCCTGGAAATTTTCTACATGCCTCAAGAGAACTTTAATTTTTTCCAGAAACTGTTTTCTGACAACAGCCGCCTCTTCTACTTTTCCTTTCACCCTGCCTGGATCGCCAGTGCTGCTGTGGCGAAGGTTAAATTTTGGCTTTGAATCGGGGCCTTTTCCATAGAAAGCCCTCCTCTTGCTAACCGGAACCACGTGGAATTCAGACACCCTTCACAGACAGTTTTTCCCTCAGTTCTGTGCCCTCCGTACATCCCTGCCTTTCCCCCGCCAGGCAGTGCCACCACCAGCGTTCATTTTTGCTTTTGCAGATGACTCGAGATGGTTAAAACTTGAGCTTTAACTCAGGTTAGACTCAGCCAAAACCGCAGTCCTCGGACATGCCGCCTTGCAGTCCGGCCTGCACTGCCAGCGTGGGTCAGGGTGACGGCCGGGTGGCTCTCCATGGAGGTTTGTCTCCCATCATGCCCAGACGTGCTCTGCAGCACCCGCTGCTCCCCACCCCCGGGGACGGGGCTATGGCAGCATCCCAGGTAGCCTTAAAACCCGAATAAAACACCTTTATGGTGAAGGCCAACGTGATGCTTCAGTTATTATTCTTTACATCTTTCTGACGGCTGAATGCCAACTGGAAGAGCTCGCCCGCTGCCCAAGCCAGGACACTCTGGAGAAGGGGAGGCAGGGATGGATGTAGGGATGTAAATCTGGCTGGGCACTGGCCGGCACTGTGCTGAGGTGACAACAGACACAAACCAAGGGGGGAAAGTGCTCAGGGTTCGAACACGTGGCCAAAAAGCCATACCTCGTGTTGGATAACACCCCTGAAGAAGGAAGGCTGCATCACAGCAGCAGGAGCAGAAACTAAAGGGTTTAGGGAGCGACTTTTCCCACTGCAACTGCCATTTGAAGGCATGGGGCTGGTGATGGTCGCCACGGGCTGGGGCGCACGCGGCTGAGGGGCAGCTGGACAGCAGGGGTGTAACCAGCCCTCCCAGACCCTCCAGCACAGGTACTGCTTGATTAAAGCCACCGGCAGCTTCTGGAGTCACAGCCACGCCGTGAAACCCGCAGGGCCAGGCATTCGCCATTCAGGGAAGGGGAAGCCTCACACAGGAGAAGAGAAACATAAAGATTTTCCAAGATAAATTTTAAATGGTTTTATATTGATCAGCGCTCATAAACAAGTAAGTCCCAAATTTATGCAGCGAGTAGGAGCTGTAACTTAGGTAATGCTTTGTACTTCCAGAATATACACATAGTTTAAGTCCCTGGTGTTGCAAATTATGAGACTGTACCCAAGCAGCAACTGAGACCTCCCTTCTGTTCCTGCCTGCCAAAGGCAGCACCTGCGGCGAGCCGGGGGCAGTCCCGGCCCTGCCGTGGACACCGGGAAGTTCTGCAGACTCGGGAAGCCCAGCCCGGTGCGCCTGATGAAGAGGATGTCTTCTTGATCCCTCACATCCCCAAACATCTCAACCGATCAGTCTGAAGCATCCCTGGAGAATATGTCCTATTTTGCTTTCTCCCATCAATCGCATTCCCTTTCTCTGAGGGCTTTTTCTTTTTCTTTTTTTTTTTTCTTTTTAATCCCACAGCACTATCATGTTTGCCAGCCTCAACACCACATTCCTCTCTTTCATCAGACGACTGACTCATAGCATCTTTTAATTTGGACTCGCTTTTTTTTTTTTTTTTCTGTGGGACTTTGGCCCAAACAACACAACATACACAGCATCCGCCCAGACTCGACACACAGCGAGGCATCCGCCCAGCATGGGGGTGAAACCGGATCCATTTTTTCACCATCTTCTTTGCCCCCGGGAATTTTGCCATACTGAGACTATTGTACCCGCGTTTAGGTGCAATAGCTTAGCATTTCCCCTCCCTCCACGGGTGACTGCTGCTAACTCCTCTCTGACTCTCCAGGCTTCTGGCCATGGGGCTTTCAATTCTTTTTCTCCAGCCCGGTCCATCCCCGATGCACCGGTGCTGCTGCCAGCTCGGGCCCCGGTTTGTAAGGCAGCTTCTGACAGCTACCGCTGCTCCCTCCGCTCTCCAACCTGATGCTTTCCAGCCCCAGGCTCTGCAAGGAGAGGCACGAGGCAGGACGCGTGGAGTGCCTGGAGGAGTGGGTGACGGCTTCTGGACCCTTATTCGGAGCAGCTTCTCCATCTGCACCACGTCACGGGAATACAAAATGGCACCGAGTAGCACTTTTCCTCATTAGATGTGGGCAAACTTGGCTGGAGCACAAGTGCAAAAGCTCATCTTTCTTCAGCTGCTTGTAATTCATGCTTGAGCAAGAGCATTATTTGGGGCTTAAGTCAGACTCTTCTAAGTAGGTCACAATTCTTCTTCAAGACACAAATTCCTGCCTCTGACTTCTCAGAAACATGGTTTCTCAGTCTCTCCTGATTTGTGTAACACCTCAGGTGCCCTCTTATCAGCTTGATCAGCTCATCAAATGAATCCACAAAACAAACAGTGACTAAGTTGATGCCTGCACAGGGTTCAGACTTGGAAAAGTTCCTCTGCCTTGGGTGCCAGCCATTTCTCTCTCTCATTTGCATGGCTGATTTGTCCCATTTTAATGATGCTCCACTGTTAGCCCTGTAGCCAGGTAAAAGGATGTATCCTGCATCTCCTAGGGCCGTTGCGTCAGTGAGAGGACAAAAGGCTGCAGCGGTGGCCAGGAAACTCCAGTCCATATGGGGTTTGTTGTCTGAAACAGATGCCATGCAGTCCACGCGTTAAAAACAGAACTCATTTTAGCGGTACAGAGATCGATTCCCCACATCATCACAGCATGTGTTAGACATTACTCCCATACTTCTGCATAGCACTGCAAGGGGTTCAGACACAGCCAGGGGTACGATGAGGGAGATTAAAGAGTGCAACGAGATATAGACTAGAGTAGAAGAGACTACAACACAATGTGGTGTAACACAAAACAAAGATGGTGTAGAGCTCCTCACTGAACTGGCAGGATAAGGCTTTATGATAGTTCTGATAGTCTACACCAGCTCACCATCCTGTTGTTGAAAACTATTGTGATTTGCTTGTTTCATGCCCAAGGAAAGAAAGAGAGAAAGAAAGAGGTTTTAGCCCCCTCAATGGAGGGATGAGCCGGACCTCTAAAAACACCGGTGGGAAGTAAGAACCAACCAAACACCGTATCTCTCACCAGAGGTGGAGACTTGCAGGTAAATACAGTTTTAGCGAAGTCGTCTGGCCAGGGGAGACTATCTGTAGGGGTGGATAGCTCTCATTAGAAGACAGATGTTGGGACATTTACCTGCATCGCAGTTCCAGGTGTTTTTTTTGTCCTCGATTGCCACATTGGTGTGCAGAGGTAAAACGCTGGAGCTGGAGCATGGCTTGTTTCTGTGGTCATCTTTGTATCACTGAAATGAGTAGAAGTGTTATTTTACAATGGCATACAGGATGCCCGCAGGCTTTTATGTTTTGTTTTTGTTTCTGTGAAGTTACTTTTTACTTCCTCTTCTGAAAAGAAACAAAATGTTAAATGTCTAATTGAAAAGCCCGTTGGAAAAGCCGCATAGGAAGGCTGAGCACATGAACTCCTGTGAAGCAAATGCCTTTGTTTCCAAACAGTCTAGTGATAGCAAATATTTATTGACATTTTTCCTTCCACAGGGGCGTTAACTATTATAATTTGCTAGCACGTACATCATGAGTACTTTCAGATTTTGAACAGAACATCTGTTGGTCAAAGATGAAAAAAACCTTGAAAAAATAATAATGTCTTTTTCCAGGGTTATGAATCTAACAGCATCACAAATTATCGCTAGGAAAACATTTCAAAAGCCTGAACTTGCACTTATGGAAAAAGGAACACAGATAGAGGAAACAGATAAATATGCGTTGTGTTAGTAGGCTTTGTTTTCCGAAATGATATATTGTTCCGGAGAAGCGGTTAACAAACAAATTATTGTCTGTGTCCAATACAGCCAGATCTTTGGTTCCACCAAACAGATGTTGAGGTGAAGCAGATTAAAGCTTAATTCACAATAGGGCTGTACCACAGGAAAGGTGCCCTAAGTTTATCTATTGTTAAATAATATAATTTATCGTCTTAGAGGGCTACGGAGCAATTTCTGTTCCTTTTCTACTTTTTGAACAAAGATTTATAGCATAGATAATCCCCAATTTTAGATATTTGCTGCAGGTTATAGTTGAAAGAATTTCCCAAAAGACTGATAACCCTTTTTTTTTCCCTTAACCACAGTCAAACCAGTGAACTAATATGATGCCTGCTTCAAATAAATGTATTTGCTGCCTCTGTGCATGATAAGTTTTCATTTAGTCTATGATCAGCTGACAGTATGCAAGTTTGCAGATACCAGTAATTGAATACAGATAACCTTGGTTGTTGACCTATGCAGAGCCATGACTGTCTAGTTTCCATTGTTTCTGTTTTTGCTAGTTGACACAAAACTGATGTGGGCTGAATTTATATATTAGCCATCCATTATAGTGGGAATTGCTTATCGTTATGGATGGATATTGCAAGAAGTTGCTATTTATTTAACCTAATAAGATGGCAAAAATGAACCTGATTGGGCCAATTCGGGATTGGATTTAACCCTTAGCAAGCTGGTTAGTTCCCGCATGGATAGCAGGGCATGAAAAGGACATCTGCCTTATTTCTGTTTTTTACAAACTGATTTTCTTTTTGGTTGGAGGGGTTATTTTTTCTAGCAAAGGATGCCATGAAATATTGAGAAACTGTTTGAAGTTGAGGGTTGCGAAGGAGCCAAGCAGAGCTTGGTATCCAAATCCTCTTGGCTTCTGATTGCAGTAGAGAGCTAATTCTCTTAGACTTCATTGAGAGCCCGGTCTGAAAAGACTACGAGGTGGGGTTTGCCAAGAGATGAAGAGGACAGTGGCAGCGTAGTCCCTGGAAGAGCTGCCTGCTGTACACAGCACGGGCTTCATATCACATACCAGAAGCTGCTCTTCTGCAGGTTGCAGCTCTCTCCAGCCTCATGGATGTCAGAGCCAGGACGAGACTCCTTTGGTTGTTTGCAACGATTGCGACTAGCTTGGTTTTAATTTCACCCTGGCTGCAATTACTTGTGCAAGTTTCCAGTTACCTATGAGCTTGTTTAGGTCTCGAATGAAAACCTGGGTTTACATATACAATGTGACCGTTGTAAATGGCTTACCCAGAAGGTACGCTACTGCAGCCCAGGAATGAGCGACCCATTGGCCGTGGAAGGGCAGCAGCAGCAACTCAAGAGAGCCATCTTTTTTTTTTTTTTTTAACTATTAAAGTGATGGTCAAACTCTGGCCCCACTGACGTTGATGCCAAAACTAATTGCCTGGTGTCGGTGGCATTATGGGCAGCTTTTATCCCACCTGAGAGGAACAGAAGAAATCCTGCCTGAAGTCCCAGTGCAGGGGCCACTGGACTCTTCCAAAAAAGTGTCCATTAAGTGTGAGCTTATGACCACTTGCAGAGCCCTCGTGTACCCGCTATTCAGGCCTTGCTGATGTTATGCACTAGGACTCACACGAGGTTTGCTCAAGACCATGAAAGCAGAACGGGCAGCTGGAACCCTGATTGCCCTGTGCAATACACTAACGCGCATGGAAATGTGATACTGCTGCTCATACTGAAATCTCCGCTTTTTAGCCCTTGTCATAGCAGCAAGAGCGAGTGACATGAAGTCCCTCCATGGCCGAGTTCTGGTTTTGCTAAACAGTGGTTGTCAATCAAGTGAGCTAAACTGAGCTGGTTTTTCAAAATGGCTTTCATCCCCTCCTGTAAATGGTTTTCGCTGCAAATACAGTTTTCAAAATCTAGGGAACCATGAAAAGGAAACTTTCAAGCATCCTCTTTTTGACCACCTTTCTGAACCGTGTCACCCGGCTCATGGATCTACGTTTGGCTGCAAAGATGGACACCGGGAACCTGTGGGAATGCAGCACCCTGTTAAGGCATTGCATTCCTCTTCCGCATGGATTTAAGGATGAGAAGTGCCTAGAAGTACCAAATATTTTAGTGAATAGACCTTTTACTTCTAGAAAGCAATTTTTTCCCCATCCCCTGCCCCCCTTCCCTCCCTGCTGCTGCCTTCAAGGAGTAATGAGCGCAAGGTCAACACAGTCTTTTTACAGGCATT
>NW_009646556.1:23483-37117 GCF_000708025.1 Charadrius vociferus
ATGCAATTTCAGGTTTACTCAATAACATTTACATTTTTTGGCTTTTCATCTAAAGAAAGATCTCTTGAAGTACAGAAAAGTAAACATTTCTTCAAGAAAGATTTTCTGTTCATGGAATACCTATAGAAAAGTGTTCTCTCAGCACATTGTTAAATATGATTGTGTCATGCAGAAGCTGTGCTGTGCCTCCAATGTGTATTTCATTTCTAGTCAATAGGCATTTGAGCTAGTTAATAAATTTTTAACAACATTGTAGACTAGACAGGGTCATCAGCCATTCAAAGAAACAACAGTTCGGTTGTCAGCAGAGTGTTAATTTCTTTCACTTCCAACTGACCTTAACATAGATTTTAAGATTAGTATTGCAATGTTTTGCCTCTCTTGTTAAAAAATGATAAACATAGATTTGCAACTTTTTGCCTTTGAGATATTTAGATTCCCTGTCAATATTCTGCAGGCTTTTCTTCCAGCCTTTGCTGTCTCTGGTCCAAGGCTCCTAGAGAAGAAATGCCGTCTGTTTTCATTCTCTAATGCAGCAAAGGTGCAAGGTTGAACAACCAGAGCCTAATTAAAGTGCCGGATTGAAAAATCAATACACATCAATATACACCAGACATTAGACTAAACAGCTGAAAATATTTTGTGAGAACAGCACTGAACGTGAGCCAGCGTGAACTTCTTTTCCTTTCCTTTTCCTTCTTTTGCTGGTTTTGGGTTTGCTGGGGATCACGCAGTCTGACAACACGCGCACATACACACATGGACTAGAGAGTGGTTTCACTGTCAGGAATAACCTATAATTAAACTGTCACAGTTGACCCTCTTTCAAAGTGCTGCCTTAAAAACATAGAGTCACTCATCTTGTTTACCAGCCTTCCAGAGGTAAAGCCACGCATCTTCTGAGTCTTTTAATCTACCTTATAGCTCCCCATCTAAAAACAGAGTTGTTCTCACTGCTGCCAGAGCTATGGACCACAAAAGCGTTCCCATCCAAAAATGCACTTAAACATGTGGTTAAATTGCAGTGGCACCGAGCCAAAGGGATCCGAAGTCCTGACTTCATCCCTGTCCTGCATTAGCGCAGAAGTCCACAAAATAGCCTTGCACTTCTTTCTTCCCGGTGCCATCAATACCGATGACCTTTTATCTGCTCATCTATAGAGGAGGCGAGCACACGGCCACCTGCGGTCACCATGGAAACGACATGATTTGCTGACTAAATTCTTTTCCTTGATGCATGTTAAAGACTATTGGCAAGTGGGGGGACACCTGAGCCAAGGTGAGCTGATTAAAGAATCTTGAACTAGTTGAGATAACTCTTAAATTTTAATCAGCGCGCTTTCTTATTTGCTGCCAAAAATAATTTAGATGATGAATAAATGCATGTGTAGCGCATGCATGGCTGTAATTCAGCTGCGGTCACAAACTTTGCCAATAATACATGCAGCAGAAAAAATTATTTACTACCTTTAGCACGTGATATTAAGTCTGGTTTTCTCATGCTAAAATCTGGTTTAACTAGGCTGAAAGGTTAGAAAAGGTATGGAAAGGAAATGAATGCTTACTGACAGGTGCCAAAGCAAGGATGACCTCAGGGATGTAACGTCACAGAGTCATTGGTTTCCCTTTTGCTTCTTGAGCTGCTTTATTTGGAAATGGATAGAAGCCTCCGCTGTAAATGTCTGTCGCCTCCGTTCCAAGGGGGGCTCTGCCCTCTCCCCGGGACCCCCGCCGGAGCCGCGGCATGGCTGTGCGGTGGCAGTGGGCATCAGGCGGGTGCAGGGCCACGAGGCACACAGAAAAGATTATTTTGCGACCTGTGTGTGCTCTCACAGGGGTCATCCTGCTATATAAAATCAGCCTCTTTTAGTTATATGCAGTATTTTGGTACTTTCCTGGGTTAAGATAGCACACAACTGTGGTGCAGGGTCATCCGGAGCCCAAAGGACAGGACTCAGGTGCTCGACAAATAAAAGGTTAGAGCTCAGGTTTTTGGCAACAACACGTAGAAACCAACAAACCAAAGCCAAAACCGCCACAGTCTGGGGTTTGGTGCACCTCTGATGCACCGGTCCGTAAGAATCCCCTGTTCTGCTGTGCTATAACTGTAAATAGTCCTGGGAGTAAAGATGCAGAACAGTACACAAGAGCGAAGGCAAACTAAGCCGCCATCATTACTCCCTGCACATCTACTCAAAAGGGATAAACCAGAAAACAAATTTGCGAAGCAACAGCCTAACGAAAGCACCAGCTTTGGGCTGGGGGGTTGCATTTTTCCAGTGAAAAGTAAAAGAACAAAAATGCAGTTTGCAGGTGAAGAAAATCGGTCACTTCATCAACTGCCTTTGGACAGACAGGGGAAGAGGAGGGACCAGAAGTATCTATCAGCCTATATAGGTACCTATAGATATGTGTGTACCGTTCCCCTCCGCACGCAGCCGAGCAACAGAAGGATGCTTCTCCGCAGGCGAGGGGGAGAGCGGGCCCAGGGGCCGGGCGCCCAGGGCAGAGCTGCGGGCACCGCCGGGTGCCTCAGCCCGAGAGCCTCCTGGGATGGCCCCAGACAGGGCCGGGGGGACCAGTGGGGTATGGCCCGCTGGGGGTCTTACCCCCTCCAGCTCCCGGGTGTGCTGGGCACACCGGTGTCTGCCCCGGGAAATGTGCAGCTACACCCCGTGTGCAGCAATGATGGCACGGGGGAGGATGAGGAGGAGGAGGGGGCGGAGAGGTGGGGAAGAGATGTAACTTGCCCATCCCAGAGATTAAATTTGGGGCAACCTCCAGCCCTGACCTCCTAATTCTACATCCTGTCTTCCCTTGCACCTCGTTGCTCATTGGGCTGTCGAGCCTGGATTCCAGCCTGCTAGATTACGGACCGCGAGTTTATTTAAAAGGAAACAAAACAAAAACACACCAGTTTTCCTCATTACGTGCAGCCATCAGGATGGCTCGTTCCGCAGGACCACACAGGGAGCAGAGGCAGTGGCACGCTGACAATTAACTCGCCCGTCAGCACGGGCTGGGCGCACCGCAGGGTTTGGATGCCGCGGAGCATTTTTCCGTGCTAACGAGGAGCTGGGCAATCTTTTCTGAGGCGCAGGTTTACAGTGCGTCGCTCTGCCCCAAACCCCACGGATCCGAGCCCTATTGCCGGGTGGCAGCCTGCCCGGGGGCCTGCAGCCCCCCAGTTCTTGGTGGGGGGGGATGTCTCGGGGAGAGGAGATGCCGCGGCACACGGGTGCATGCTGCGACCTGCTGGGCTGCACACCTGCACGGGGCTGGGGGCTGTTCGCCCATCGCACCGTGCCGGGGTCTGGTCAGGGCAGGAGGGAGCCCCAGCCACCCCCACACAGCGCAGCGGTGCCGGCCCAGAACGTCAGGGCAAGGAACTGGCCACCGGGGTGTGGGACGGGATGCCCAAAGGGACAGGGATGCCATTTCACTTGTGCTTCCTCTGAAAGGACAAACAGGCTTTTTTGGGGTTGTCTGGCTGCATTTCGCGTTCTTTGTTACCTGACTGGAGTTGATGGGTGTTGCCCAAAAGAATAATTCTCTCCTTCTGGTCGAAAATGGGGAAATTCTGAGGCATAAAATCCTGCTCAGCCGTGACCCATAAAGGACCTCATGCTGCTGGTGCTTTGTCAGGTAATCAAGTTACACAGTTTAACTGTACAAAAGTGACAGATGCAGTTTGTTTGTTCTAACTCACTAAAAACGTTCAAACCTATGAAGGGGCTTAGAACACTTTCAGCTATCTTTGAAATCAGAGACTGAGCGAAAAATGACATTTTTGCATGGAACTATTTGAACTCATTCAAAACCTCCGCGTACGCAGGCAGAGGCAGAGATGGGACTGTAGGATGGGTTATTTGTGGGTACACGAACACGAAACCATAAGCCCAGAAAGGCAAACATTTGGGTTTCATTTTGAAATCTTGGACGTAAGTAAAAGGTTTGTTTCTTACCGGGCGCTGATCCCAGGTGGTGGTGCCGGGCCGGGGGCAGCAAGGCAGACCTGCATCACCAACAGGTGGGCATCAGCTAATCACTGTCCTGGTGATTGTATTCACATGTGTCCAATTAAATAAAGCTGCAACCCCCACCATAAGAAGTGCTCACACGCTGGCTGCCAGGGCCTTTGGAAACATCTTTCTGTTTGGTCTCCTGGAGAATGTGGACATGCTGCGTGGATGCAAGGTAAGTGAAATAACTCTATAGATGTGTTATATCATTGCACTTTATTATTATTTATTATTATGACATTGACTTGACTCAGACCAAGTTGCTGTATCTTATTCTGTGACTGGATAGGTGGTGTCATATCACTGAGGAGAAGAAAATCTTTATCATTTGACTGCCTTTGCTCATAACTTTACCTGTGGGTCCCTCCTAACCTGCAGTCAGGGAGTGAGGTCCTCAAGGTGTACAAACACTGAGTAAATATTAGCACACACAGACACTAACATCCCTGTGTAGAAATCTGTAAAAAGAGCATCTTGACTCATGGCTGAGCTTGTCTGCAGGGCCCAGGCAGATCTAGACACCTACTTCTGGTTGAGGTTAAACACAAAATGTGATTCCATGTGTGTGCATAAAGCAAAGTGCCATTTTTCTTTGAGGAAAGTTTTGTGCCTTTCCCCCCTCGTGCGGTTCCACCCCGGCTCGCTGACCGGCTGCGTGCTGCTGCAGCTGCTCAGGCTCTCGTGTGCCTTTAGGCTTCTGTTCCAGGAGCTCTTCTGGTGCCAGAGGGTTTTGGCAACCGTTATAATGTGAATGATTATTTCCATTGAGGAAACCATTGGTGATAAAGGTGCTGCGAAGGTCTGGGGGGGTGTAAGCCACCGCTTGCTGAAGGCATTAGACCATTAGGGTATGCAGGGGCGGGCTCCAGGTACTGCTAACGAGGAAGCTGCTCTGCAAATGAAATAATGGCATGCTAGTGGGGAAGCGAATATGCTAAACAGAGTTTAACCCCTGAGCTGCCCCCTGCGAATAAAATGTTTCCAGAAACCTTAACAGACTTGGCCTCAGCTAGGTCTTCATTGGGCTAATGAAAACATTATACCCCCTCTGCCGATCCAGCCTGACGTACTCACCAAGCACTGCAGTGCAAGGAGACCTGTGTTTGGGCCACTTACGTTGCCAAGTTGCCTAATATCAATGTGGACGTTATAGACTCGAGCAGTATTGTGATCTTAAATTTTATTTTCTTACACAGCTGCCCAAGCCAGCTTACATGCTGATCAGTATCTGCTGCAGCCTGGGAATAATCTGGCCCCGGCTCCTTGGGCAGGGAAGTAAATCCTCACTGACATCAATGAACTGAAAAATTCTGAGGCCTGGCAGTGACAAAGGGAATAGTGAATGAGAGCAGTATTTCTTTATATTGATCTACCTTTCCTGCTCATCTACTAATAACGTTGGCTGTTTACCCTCTGTAATAAGCTGCGATAGGTGCTTACACTCGTACTAGCTTTCCAGTTCTCCCAGTCAGTGCCAGTATGCAGGAACCGAGAAGCCCCCCAATAAAGGAGCTGGCTAGAACCACATAAAATTAAGTGTATTAATATATTTAAAGCTTGCAACTCAATCTCTCGTCTGACAGAATTAAATCTTGATTTTATGCCCAAGAATTTCCCCATGTAACATTTAAAGAGCCTGCAACCCAATCTACCGTACACAGGGGGACACGTAGGAAGGGAACCCTCCAGCCCTCTTCTGGGTTTCCACAGCTGTATGGGGAACCCAGGGAGACGCTGATGCCTTCCTCTCAATTCTGTAGTCCTCACTTTTTGAAGGGAATTGGGGTTTAATCTGTTCCTTTTTTATTTCCACTTTTACTGGTGTTTCTCAAGCTTATATTGTGTATCGTTAAAGGTAGTAGTGTGCGCCTATTTTATCCCAAAAGTAAATACTACTTCTCAATTTACCAACTGAGATTTGGTGTGTTTTAAAGATATGGGACTGCTTTTGTGCAGCATCTGAATACAGGATGATTCCACAGCCTGAAGAAAGTGCAAAGGATGAAAAGTGGGTATGACAAAGGTTTATAAGATCAAGAGTGTTATGGAAAAAATTATTGGGAGCAGGAATTTAAGAACTCGGTGCGTGTCCACACCACACAGTGACACTGTGGAATTCGATGTCCCAGGATGTCATAGATACCACAAGTGTATATGGCCTTAGTGTTTATGCAAATTAATGGATGGTGAGGTGGGGGTGTGTGGTGGAAATCTATCAAGGGCTGTAAGAAGCAGTCAAGATCCCAGCTCTGGCTCAGCTAATCGGAGCTGCTGGATGGAGACAGCTGGGAAGCTGTGCTGTGGAAGCAGCAGCACCTGGATGCCCTGTTCTGGTCTCTCTCTGAAGTGTTGCTGGTGGGGAAGGAACAATACCTCCCCCTAGACAGGACACTTGCTCTGATCTCTGTACAGCTGTTCTCATGTACAGTGTAGGCTCAGGTTCGGGTAAAAAAAGGCAATGAGAAAACCAGAAAAGCATAGATACATACCTTATTAACAGATTCTGTGCCTGCTCTTCTGACAAGGGGAGATGTGTGTCTGTCCTGAGTGAGAAGCTGACGTCAGGCGGATCTTGAAAGTGAACTGTATTACGTTGCTGAGCATGAGGTCCCTCTGCAGGGATCCTTACGGTCCATAATGAGCCAGTTGGTTTTTACTGCAGGAGAAACCAGTCCAACCAGTTAGCCGATACTTTCTTTGGAAGATTCTAAGCTTTAATTTCTTTCCATTTGATACAAAATAGTTAAGATAGTTCTACATCAAGGATAAACCTGTATTAAAACTTCAAGCTCCAAAACACATGCAAATTCTTTTCTAGCAAAGTATGATTTTTCTCAAAAGTTGGGATGGACTTACCTGTGTTGGGTGATTCGGAGCCATTCAGGTCCTACCTGTGCCAGGCACGGTACAGACATACAGTGAGCTGGAGAGGCAGGCATTTGTCTGGACACCAAACAGCACTGCTTTAAATAAAAACCTTTCCCACCCCAAAGCCCTCACAGCCTGCCTGGGCTGCCCCGTGCCTGGGGAATCGGGCGGCTGAGGGAGCCCGAACCACCGGTGCTTCGGCTTTTGTGGCTTGCCCATGGGCAGCACTTACTGCCTCCGACCCGTAACCCCCCATCCCGCGGTGGGGACAGCCCTGTGTGGGGTGGGGTGCCCTTGCCGGCTCCATCCTCTCCTGCCCCCCCCCCCCCCCGGGCCGGGGGCCTCGGCCACGGGGCCCATTTGCAGGTCCGGTGGAGCTGGGCAGCTTGAAGGGATGATGCTTTAAATACCTTCAGGAAGAATAAATGGAGCCTGCTCCTCAGACCCCACAGTTAGGTGGGTGCATTCATTTACATGAATCCTATTTAAATTATAGTAATTTTTAAGGGTTTTTGTAAACTGGTCACGGATAGGCAAACTATGCACAGAAGTCCATTAAACACAATAGTGTAAACAGAAGAGTGAAATACAGAGGCTGGACAGACAAAACAAGAGGTTGCTACATAAAGCCTACATATATCTTACATTTTTGCAGTTTGCTGGTGGTGTAGGAGGGTCCTATGAGAAGGTGAGGCTGTTCCTGCCTTCCCTTTGGTACATGGGATAAGCCCTTGGCCAATGAACGTTAATAAGGAGAAGGTATTTAATCTAGAGTACTTTCTCATGGTGCTGAGGTCTGGATTTCTGTTAGAGAAGGACAGAAAGGCTAAAGAGACATTAAACCCTGAGGCAGAACACGAGATTGCAAAGAATATAGGCGTATGCCAAGGACAGAGAGCGAGACAGACCAAACCAAATGCATCCAAGATAATTTGCAAGGATAGGGCTACCAAGGAAAACATATACATTAGTAAAAGCTGAGATTTAGGTGAATCTGAAGAAACAGCCTTAAATACATCGCAGTTGCCTTTCCAGTAGTTCATTGGGGGTTTTTTCCCCTATAGTAGTTTCCCATGTTTATTTTGGCACTTGTGGGAAAAATGTCAATGAGAGAACTACTGTTAGTGTGCCCTGCTGCATGATGTTGAGTTATTCCAGTACCACAGCAGCTATTTTCCAACAGATTAACATTCAGATAGTGGGACAGTTCATCCAGTTCACATAAATCTGCATAGAAATTGTATTAACTTAGAACTTTTTTTATTTGGTGGGCCACCTACAAAATGAAAACAGATTGCTTACGTTCTTGCAAGACAGAAGAAACAAAATGTTAAAAACCTCTATAAAATTATGTCTTTCTGAAAAGATGGAAGTACTCAGCTCTTAAACAGTGGCACTTGGGTTCCCAGCTGTTTTTTTTTTTAAAAAAAAAAAACTGAACAAACGAAAACAAAACAAAAAAAAGAAAACCAACCAAACAAAAAAAAACCCCACAAAAACTCCAACTTAATGGTCTCCTCGCTGGATTACTTTTTCTCCTTTTTTTGCTTGTGTTGAAGAGAAACATGCCATCAAAAAAAAAAAAAAAAAAACCAAACCAAGGATGGGAGCAAAATTAAGGCACTGGGTTGGCACTCGGGAGATCTGGTTTCAGTTCCTGGCTCTGTCAAACACTTCCTATGTGACCTTGTAAATGTCACTTTTGAGCATGTAAAACCATCTGGCCTGATCTAGTGAAACATGTATTTAATTTTAAGATGCGAGCAGTTCCACTTACATCTCACACGCTTAAATTTAAAGACATGTTTACATGCTTTGCTGGTTGGGAGCCACGATGCTCAGCCACTTCCAGGGTGAAGCGCGCTACCCCTGCCAACTCCGGTATCCCAACCGCAGTGCCAGGAGAAACGATATTTGGTCTTTTTGACTCTTTAAGTTCTCCAAAGCAAAGGCAGTGGCTCTCCTCGCATGTGCAGCAGCAGCACAGTGGGGTCTCCGTTCCAAGTGCAGGACTAATGCAAAGAACTCGTATGGACTAAAGCTGCAAATTCGGACACCTTAGTTGGAAATAAAAATCTGTGTTTTAGGCATGGCAATACTGGCCTGATTTTTCGGAGTTGCTGAGCAACCGATGCTCCCATCAAGGCAAGAACCCGCGAATGCTTTGTGCTTCAGAAAATTAGGTCACTTATTTGGAGGCTAAAAATAGATTTTTGAACCCCAATTTCAAGACATGCAACTTTGTCTTTATGTCTTTAAATGTACTCTGACACTGTATTCTGTCCTTTGCCACTATAACTAGCCATAGCCACAAACATATAAAACTCAGATTCTGAAGTAAAACTACCATAACTTAACCATTTCACTCTTTTCTAGATGTAATTAAAAAGAGCAGAATTCCACTGAGACATTTTTAATAACGTATATAATATACATATGTGTATACACATGTTTTTAATGTATATAGTATATACAATGTTATTTTATGGTGTAGCAGATGTTTCTTAATTCCCTGACACCACACACTGGAGTAAGATTATGCCAGGCTATTTTATTATGAATAATGTGCCTGCTCCATCATTAAGTGGGTTATTAAAGACATAAACAAACTTTTATGCCCTGCTTTTCAACAGCTGTTGGTGGTCTACAAAGTGATAATCCTGCTTTCAGCAAATATTCTTAGACTTAAAACCAAAATAAATAGATTTCATAGGCAACCAAGTTGACTCATGAGTGGGAAGGATCATAACTTTGCGACATCTCCAGTGCCACGGCAGCAGAAATGGCGTTGCTTCTAAGAAAAACCCCTCAGATCGCAGGCTGGGAATGCGATGGCTGCTCCATACATCATTGCTTCCTACAGCCACATAGTAACTCCTACACTAAGCAAACAAGCCTGACTGGCGTTTATTTCGGCAGCAACAGCAGGGGAGGAAAAATTTAAAAGCAAATGCTTATTTTAAATAAACAAATAAATAAACGTACCGCAAATAAATCCGGTATATGTGAAAATAGCTGTTTTTTCCTTCCTAATTAATTATGTGGCAAAGGCACAGTCGCAAATCCTGTAACCTCAGCTTTGAAGAAAATCAGCTGAGTAGGTTGGATAACTTCAAACAAAGGGGTAGACGGGACAATAAAGGTTAGGTGGCCGTGTTCCGCCGTGGGCTCTATAGCTATTAATTTAAACGGATGTGACCCCTACATGACAAAGCTCCAAAGGTGTACGGGGAAGAGGTTTTATTCTTATAAATAGGACTGATGCCAGGTCAGCCAGCCCCCCCTCACTTTGGACTTCCTAAAGAAAACAGCTTCAGACAGCTGAGCAAGAGAGTTATGGAGAGTGCTGAGATAGGAAATATCTACAGTTCCTGATATATTATGATTGGCCCCGGGAACGAGGAAGCTGAGAGCCAAAGGTAGTCCTAAAGGGTGCTAAACTGTACAGCGCTAATGTACACAACAACATCCTCATACAAGCAGATGTTTAAAAAAAAAAAAAGGGGGGGGGAGGGGGGTGATGGAAATGGTATTTAGACCACGTTGCACTCACCCTAGGGAGGAAAACTAAAAAAGGGAGAATGTGGAACCAATTTTCAAGCTTGAGCAACTGAAAGTCTATTAAATGATTCTGTCATCAACATGAGATGAGAAAAAAAAGTAATAATTTATACAACAAATTGGGTAATTGTAGCTGCGCGGACAAATGATATTTCTTCCCTGATAACTGAATAAACATTGTTACAAGAGGAAGGTTATAAGGAAATAGCCACTTTAGTGAACTACAAGCACCAGGTCTCCTGCTTCTGTTCATACCAAAAGACAGGCATTAAGGCCTGAAGGGCATATATGCTCTTGATCACAAACAAATATTTTGAGTTACTTAGTTGTTTGGGGTTTTTTTTTTTTTCAGTAATTGTATTTGACTTGCTAAAGATGGGCTTGGCTTCATGTAACTAGAAGCAATCTCAGCCTGATCACTGCATCATGCCAAACTCAAATCAATTTAGTTTTTTTAAGAGATAGCAATGTAAACTGGAGGAATTACAGGAGTAATATGGAAAACATGGTTTATTTGTTTATGGATTCTACTCTCTTCTTGTATTTAAGCTGCATAAAAAGTAACAAAACAAAATAGTATAAACTTGTAGTAGTTGCATCTGGAAAATAAACAGTGAGAATACAGTGGGGGCAGCAGCAAGTCCTGGTGTAAGGCAATACCTCCTGGGTCATCGGGTTACTTAATGCTGGAATAGCTCAGTAGTCAGCCAGGGCCAGTGGAAGGACCGGGGGAGCAAACCTGAAACATGCTGAAAATCCAGCGGACGGATCACGTGTGGGAATACATATATAGAACAGTTAAATTCCAAAGTTTCAGGACCTTCGAGTTTTTATTTTCTTTTCTGCCACAGACTTCCTGTGGGATGCTGGGTGAGTCCCCTAATGATTTTTACGCCTCCGTATTGTTCTGCTCAAGATTATACTGGGTTTTGCCTGCGGAGACCGGGCCCTGAGTGCCAGAAACCCTTCTTGAAGGGTCACTGTTGAAGTATAAATTCTTAAAAAAACTTACTTAGCCTAGCAGTATGCAGCATGCAATCCTGACCTCAAAACTTGTTACCCTTCAAATTAGAAGGATGCTCTACAGATTTCTTTGGCAGGGCTCTTCTAAAGCGCAATTGAAAACTCGCTTGCCTTGGGGAAAGAATTAAAATCCGGTTCCCTGGCCAGGGGATGAATCTCCTGTGCGATGGTGCCCTACCCCTGTGTGTGGGAGAAGGTGTAAAACAAGCCTGAGTTAACAGTTCAGCCGTGCGAGGTGTTAAATCACTGCGGTGTGAACAGGAGCACGTGTGCGCTCGCAGATCAGCACGTGCTGGAAGGCTGTGCAGGCGAAGGGCTCTGCTCCCTCTGATCCCGGTTGGCTCTGAGAGGCTGAAACAAGAGGAGACAGAAAGGGAAAAGGATTTTTGCTAGGATCAATTTTCTGTCTGCCTTTTTATGTATGCTATCGTCTACTTGAGTACACGCATGTGCGTAAACAGAGCCAGTCCCCATTCCCCCCCTCCAGTGCCTGAAATGAAAAATAATAAAAATATATTTACATAGCTTCAACACTAGGCTATTAAAAAGCTATAGTCAGTATAACAGAGGGGGAAAAAATTACAAAGAATGATTTGCATAGCAAACACATTTCACAGTTGTTTTGGACAAATGCCCTCGGTAAATATGTTTAAAGTCATGTACAACAAGAATATTTTATCACAAGTAACCATGTTTTAATAAACACTTAGTCTTTTTGTATTTCATTCTTTCTCATCATAATAATAGAAATATAACACCATATATCACTGTAAAACACATTTCCACATAAACGCTGATAAGCACAAAATATTTTTCATCATTTACATTTTAACTGTAATAATATATGGCAGGATTAAAGCTGCATCCATCATGTGTCTAACTAACCTTGCTATAATGAATTTTTAAATGTAATGGTTTCTGTCACAAAGTAAAATCATACATAATATCTTTTGACACAGTATGCTGGTATAGGCAAGGTTTTAAAATGTAAATGCAACTTCATTTTTAATTAGATTTACAAACTCAAATCGCTGTTTTCTTTTCTGTAAACCAAGGGGGAAGGAAAAAAGTGAGGCTCTGTGTCAAGGCTGCAAGTTTTTTCAAGTCCCTTGCTCGCAGGAAACGCGCACATCCAGCGCGTAGACGAGCGAGTCGCGCTAGAAACAAAGGATTATCAAAATCGTAGGGAACTAAAGCTTTTTAGAGTGCCTGAAGGGCCTCCCCCGGTACCCCGGGCGCTGGCTTTGCGGCGGGGCCGAGGACCAGGCTCTGGATGGGCGATGGGGACAGCGGGTGGAGGACGATGGGCATCTCCTGCCCCAGCCCCCTTCCCCGGCCCTGCTGGAAATAACAAATAACCCGGCTCACAACAGGAGAATCATTAAAAATAATTTGCACGAGCTTTCTGTTCTGCGAGCCCTTTTTTTTTTGATACAATATTTCCTTCAGTGATTATCACTGCGGACATGTTCCTGCCATATGGATGGGAGCCGGGCGAGGAGGCGGCTCAATACCTGAGTGGTTAATTAAGAGCTGTTGCTGGGCCACAAGAAGCAGGTTTGAAATCCCTCTTCACTCACCGACAATGAGTAGCTTTTTTAGCAGCAGAAGTCACTAGGGACAGCCAGCAGCGCCGGGTAATTATTTGAGATAACGCAGAGTTGCCGAGCGCGCGTGCGGGTGCGTGCGGGTGTGCGAGGCTGCGGGGGGGTGTGCGCCGCCGAGGGGAGGGCAACACCGCAGAAAAGTCTATAATAAAAAGGTCAACATCTCCTATTTTTCTGTACAGTGTCGGCAGTCCGTAATGCCTTTTTAGAATGAATGACAACGGATTCTATCATTTTTCTTTCTTTTTTTTTTTTTCCCCTCCCTCTTTTAAATGAATCCTATTTTGTATTCCAACTTTGCAATGGTGAGCGCAGGTCTGGGAGGCCAATTTGAATGAGCTGTTCGCGCTTTATCAGCACGGATGCTGAAATGACTTTGATTGCATTGTTGTAAAATAGCAGTAATTTCAGCATTAACTTGTGGAAGCCCTGTGCTCTCAAGAACAAAGGGAAGAAAAAAAAAGCACAGAATTGAAAGCCATGAATGAAATGAGCGAAGTCCATAACTTAGAAATTCAGGGCTAAATTTTCAGTGGGGCAAATCTGCGTATTG
>NW_009646556.1:37175-67175 GCF_000708025.1 Charadrius vociferus
GAGGATCCGGTCTTTGGCTACAACATTGCCTGTGGGCAGGGGGCTCTACGTTATTATTTATGCCATTTAAAAGATAAACCAAGGCTCAAACAGCTGACAGTTTCAGGGGTGTTCTTGCTGCAGTGCATCCCATTCATTATTTTTCTTAACAATGTAAAGCAGCATGTTGACTCGTAAGGGCTGTATTTTTTTCTAAAGTGCTTTGGATCCAAAATACTTAGGAAGGAAAGTTGCCATTCAAGTCCACCACTGTCCAAAATATACAGACCGTAGTACCTGGTGAAAACTGAAGGGAAACTGTGTAGTAATCTACTGCAGTACTGTACTTCTGCTCTCAGAGCTGCAGAGGAGAGCTTCCTCAGTCATCGAAGCCCAAGCCGTCCATGTTGTGGGCTCAAAACACTACTTCCCCCTTTGTTTGCTTGTTTTTCTAAGCAAGCCTTTCTAGTTTATTACTGACCAAATGATGAAACCTCAGTCATGGTTTTTTGGCATTTCCAGAAAATCCCACGTGATCTCCCACTTAGAAGGCTTAAATCTCCATCCAAATATGAGCTCTGTGAAGCTCACATGAGCGCTTAGCTTTGTTCTGTGGGGTAAAAATAAATTCAAGAAAGCAAAAAGACACCCCCCCAACCTCCCCCTCTCTACACACATCTTTTCGCGTCTTCTCAAATGCTGAGAGAGATTTTGCTTGAGCAAGCGGAGATTTTGAACGCACGTGACAGGCTCTTCCAGCGCACCGAAGGCTTTGCAGTTATTCGGTGTGGGCCAAACCCCCCAAAACTTGCTGTCTGCGGCGTGGGGACCGCGCTGTACCTGTTTGCGCTCTCTGTTTGTTTTTTTTTTAAAGGCAGATCTCACATGCCTTTGATGTTTCTGGAGTGCAAACAATGCTGCTCCAGCAGCAGCACTTTTGCCAGTATAACTGTCTCAGCTTTGTTTAGAAACTGCCCAATATGTTAATTATCTTCTTTACCTCTGTGGCATTATACTGTCAAACTGTACAACAGTCTTTAGAAAATAAAAGCGAACACCCTAAGCTGCTGTACCCGGCTCCCATAATATCTATTCACTGACAATGCCTGAGCTGTCAGATCAGAAGAAGCTTCATTCGAATAAAGGTGGGCAGATGTGTGATAATGAGACAGAAGCATACAGATGCTAATATAACTGTTCAGCAGAGCAGGCTCGTCTTCGTTAGGCAGACCCAGGTAGCAGCTGCAGACTGTCAGACGCTGGAATGCTGCTTTCTCTTGATTCTCATTTAAGATCAGCTTCGTTCGCTGTCTGTCAGTGAACTTTTCCCTCACAGGAGCCTGGACCCCTAGGTGATCAGTCACATTTCGACATAACTAGATGTCAAAAGAAGTTTAAGTTGTATGACGAACTGTGATGCATTCCCTGTGCTGGCTGGCAGTCTCAGCCCTCCAAGGCGTCTTGTTAATGATCCACCTGGAAACTCTAGAGTATTTCCCGTATTTTGTTTTCTTATTAAAATACTGGCTAAGCCTTTGTCAATATCCATGTCAGCAACTGTAAGCTCAAGACAATATTATCACAAGCATAATTTGATTTAAAAATGGAATCGTGGACCTGTGCTGACCAAGCAGCGGGAGAGGCGCGTGGAGCGAGCGGGATGCTGCAGCTTTGTGTTGCTGTATTTTATCCTCATCAATTAAAACAAAATATTTCTGACTTTCTTGGGGGCAGAGGCAGGTGAAGTAAATTTTACTAAAGTTGCCTCGTGCAATGTGTCTGCAGCCAGCCAGCTCGCGCAGCTGATGAACACAACCAGGAATAAGATAATGGAGAGTCTCCGCAGATGAGCAAACAATTCAAATACACAGGAGCTCGGAAACACAAATAACCTGAGATTGTCATTTCACATACTGCCGAAACCTTTGAACTGGGAGACTGAACTTCGTCAGCCTTTCATCTGTTGCTATGAGCTGTTTACCCACTCGCGCTCCCTGGTTTCAGAGAGGAGACAGACTGAGGCTATTTTACATAAAATACATATGTGTGCACACAATGCAGCAAACCTTCCCCTACAATATTTGTGTGACAAGACTTAATATCGCTTGGTGCTTAATCACGTCAAGCCAGTTTTTACTGTCAATCTCAGCTCCCTTCTTACCATTTGAATTGCAACATTTCAATTCTCATTGAGATAGCGAACTTAACACACCCAGGTACAATTATCAGGTTTCTTACGTTCTTAGATTTCTGAATTAAAAGATCACGAGGGAAGAGATTCAAAGAGTTACGATGATCTTCCTTTTCTTGTTCGGGCTGGGAGAATCGCAAGATGCGTACCAGCCCGGCACGCACGTTATAATTCTCGCCCAAGAACAACTGTTACTAAATTAGCGGAATTGATCAGAAGTCCAAGGCAACCTGCTGCCTGATGCGTGTTAAAAGGAAACCTCAGTAGGCAGCTCCATCCACCTTCGGTCTGAGGTGTCCGGTGTCTCCCCGGGGGCTGCGGAGAGGCCACTGGGAGGGTCAGGGTACCGCACCACGTGTCCCTCGGTTTGATCTGGGGCCGCTTCCGCTTGTTACTCGTCCTGCAAAGACAAATCCAGCTTTTACCAGTGATGAAGGGTGCGTTCAGCGATCTGTTTCTTCCTCTGCTTTCCCCATATCAATATAATTCCTAATTAAACACTTCTTATGGCCAGTTTATACTCACTAATACTTTCTAATATAAAACAAGATGTCTCCCCCTAGATTCTGGTATTTAGTAGCCTGAAGCTCATTAGTGCATGTGTTCTCACCCAGGAGTTTTAAATATTTAACTAGCTAGGATTCTTTCGAGAGGTCTTAACCTTATAATTTGTAATAACTTGGGGATCTCATATCTGAAGTGTAAGTTATTAAAAATGTTTCTTCCTTTCACCCTGCATTGATTTCCTACTTCTAGCAATCAAACTAAGAGCTATTAGGCCAAACAACTGCAGCTGCCTATTTATTTCATTGTAGTAAAACATAAGTGATGATAATAGATTTCCTAATAGAGATCGATCTTCCACAAAAGCCAAAAACAAAGCATGCACAGCCTGGGTAGATGGTGTATTTATGCATTATGCACCGTGTGGTTAAAATTGTCTGGCTATAGAATAATATAGGAAGGTCCACAAAAGTGAGCGTACTGACTGATCCATCTTTGCACAGAAACATGTTACTTCTGTTGCTTGTAATGGCCTGAGCATGCGATACAAGTAAATTTTGTCTAAAAATTATCTAAGGACCACCTAATGTGCTCTGATGCTACTGAATGTCAGAAATGTCAGCAGCTTCCAGTAATGACTCTCTGACACAAACAGTAAGGGAGAAATATTACAGTTACTGAAGGAGTTGCGAGGACAAGCATGCATTTTCATGAGAGGTCTCTTTGAATGGCAGCAAGTACTCAAGCAGGCAGCTCTCCCTGCCAGTTAAGCTGGCCAAAGAAAGCACTCTTCCCCTGAAAGACAATTAAAATGAGTTAAATGAATTAAAACGGCCCTGCACGGTTAAATCATGGTCAGAGGTTAGAAACAGTAGTATCTGGATTTATGAAAATCATGGGGCTGCCAAGCCTCAGAAATTGTGTGTAACAAGGGAGCCATTCAAGTAGGAACACAAACAGCTTTGTAAAATTGAAGGCAATATACATAATTCTTAATTTCTGGGAGATGGTTTTGTCAGCAGTTTTGCCATCTTAGGACTGGGGTAATATAGCGATTTTAGAATTTGATTTTTATCAAGTTGCTTTCCTAGGGAGAAAGAGAGATTAAAATGGTATTTGTAAGCTAGGAACAGCAGATAAATGAAATGCCCTTCACTTTGTTATATTTTTATGGTAGAAGAGCTGTCATTAGCTGGCTACATGTGCCTGTCGTTCCTCTTTTTTCAGAAGCACCAAATTATAACAACGAGAGAGAGACAGAGAGAAACATGGGTTGTACTTAAAACATGAAAATGTAAAAGCGTTCCCCCCAGCTCCTTTGTGCAAGAAGATACTCACCCGCAATCAGTTATTTAGCTCAGCTGCTTTTGCAGGAGCGAAAGGTCTGCAGTGATTACTCTCAGAAATTTCAGTATTAGTCTTGCACCAGAAATCCCAGAACGCTACAGTATACTTTTTTACCCATTACATAGCCAAAGTCTATCAGAAAGCATTTGTCTCTGCACTCTTTATTCACTTTCAAAGGGTTAAACAGCCTATTTACCGGGCTGTCAGCAATCTGTATCCCAAATCATGAAAAAGTCTGGCCTAGTTTTGTTCAGCATGGAGACTTGTCTTCTTGGCCTGTTGTTGTTACCATCATGTAATATCCATGACAATCGTGTTGTGCTTTTTAGGGGCTCTGTAGTGCTAAATCTGAGGGGCCATTTTAAGCCAGTAAAGGGCTTTATTTATGTGGATTTGAAAGAGTCTTGTGAAGGGCCTTCCACTCAAAATCCTCTTCAGCAGGTCATCCTGGTTTCAAAAGGATTTAGATGCAGAGGCAGTGATCAGTACTTCTATCACGTTCTAATAGACTGACATGAGCATTTGTGCCTGAAAGACGGAGGGGGGGGAGGAAAGTGATGCAGATTTGCCCTAAATTGGACTGATGCACAAAGCAGGGAGCGCAATTGACTGACGAGGTAACCCCTCGCACCCTTCTTTTACACTTCTAACCGGTGCCGCACAAAGAGAGAGCCGTGGGAAGCTGCACGGGAGCAAAGCATATCCATTTCCATGGACCATATGGAAATTTTGTTTTGTGTACAGAGAAAGTGTCTGATAACAGTGACCTTAACTGCCATATGTGTATGGTGAATAGTAAACAGAGCAAACCACTCAGCTCTCTGACCCTTAGCATATGGACATCTCTACCAAAGGAGAGTTTTCACAGCACATCCACTTTCACTGTCATCTCACTGGTAACCCAGGGGATTTCACTAGATTTGTTAATGAATTGCTCTATTGACTTATATCTGAGCTTGCCTCATTAGAGGAGAAGAACAAAATTTTTATCTATGTTTTCGTGAAGGGGACCAGAATGCCCCTCCTTTGTTAAGAGGTGGGTAATCTGTAGGGCTGTCATCTGTTTTGAACTAATTTATTGTGTCAGTTTAAGAAGGCTCTTCAGTGTTCATTGATGCTCAAGCTCCACTCCAAGCCTCTTTAAATCAATTTTTTCCTTGTGAGTGGAATGTTTTTTAGGCCCCTGCTTGGTTTACAAATAGCTGAACATGTTGTTACCCTGGTGCCGGCTAGCTTTAGAGTGCCAAATACAAGCAAACTCAGTGAGCCTCCATAGCACCACCTGTCATGAAATGGCTTTCAAAGCGGCTACAAGCCTTGTACAACCTTGTACCATTCACCTTCCCCACCCACCATCACTCAAACAACAGCTCTTCATAAAGTCGCCTGTACTGAACCCAGGCGGGAGCGGTACAGAGACCGAGGATGGGCATAGATCATAAACACTCATATTTCTCGCGTGCTGCAGTTAGTGATGGACCATTGCCTTAAGATTTCCAGCGTCTGAAATACCGGCTGGCCCCTGATTCTTATGCTGTGATAGCCATCAATTAGCGTGTTATTAAATAGTACACCAATAAAGAATATATTATGCCTAATGGCCAGTGCGGAATCAGGAGGAATTAGTAAAACGGGGTTCAATAAAACGTAAACCATAAAGATAAGCTTCTGAAGATTGGATCGGACTTTTTGTCTCTACTTTCAAGGAAATAAATGGCGAGTGCGGTAAAGTTTTTTCTGCTGCTCCCCTAACTGCCTGGAACATGCACCATACCGCAGGCGGGACGGACGCGGGGGCTGAGAGCATTGGAGCGTGCCACTTAGAGACAAAACAAAACCTAAACATCACATGATTTTTTTTTCATATCCATGCAGAACACACGGCTTTGATGGTTCTTTTTAAGATCTTGATGAACCGGAGAAGGCCTGTGAGTCCATTCCTAATACGATGCAGGATGGAGTGATGTGGGTTACTCTTAGCTGCTTTCTGTAGTAAAGCGTGCTGTATGGAGGTCTTCTACAGGGTCGGAGGTAGAAATGTGTTTTTACTGAATACAGGCCAAATTCTGCAGTCCTCGCTCAAGCAAAGTTTCCGTTGAGCTTTCAACAGGATCTTTCCCTCAATTCCACTGCTAGCAGTCACCTTTTTTTTCATACCGCTCCCCAAAGTGGAAGGTGTGCTGGAGCAAAGTGGCCTCTTAATTCCAGCTTCTGCAGACAATTCATCCCCGTGTATTTACCATGTAGTTTAACTTTCAGAAGTGGTTGGCTCACGTTGTTCTGAAGTTGCGTGTAAGGCTTTGGCTATGCCAGACTTGGCCTGGAACGCGCTGCGGTGCTGGTGAGCTCTAGGCAAACAGTTCAGAGAGCCGAACTCAAGATCTTCCAAACATAGAGGTTCTACCTGCATGGAAGGAGGCAACCCCAGCTCGTTTCTCTGCAGAGGCTTTTCTCTGAGTTGCCATGGAGTCATTGGCTCACCCGGAATCAACTCTGTCAGCTCAAATGACTCATCTTGCTACCAAAAAATCTATGTGTAGAGATTGTTATTAAGAATCCAATATTAATCAAGCCGTGGTATTGGAGTTGTCATAGTTATTTCCTACTCTAAGCATAGCTAGTAACAATGTTCTAGTATTTCACGTATCACAGTAAAAGAAGTGTGGGTAACTACTAATTTTTTCACAGGAAAAATTATGTTGCATATTGATAAATACCAAGATGTGAAAAGCAATCTGGGAACATACAGGGAACTGAAAAAACACTTTTTCAGGGCTCACTCGTTTGCTGGTTGGTATGGCTGTCAAACACCTGCACCACTTTCCCTGTGTAAATCCTGCATTTTACAATGGTGCTGGACTACCCAAGCACCTGCTCTATCAGCCAGAGAGACTTTTTTAGCTGCAAAGATCTATTACAATTTTTAAATGAAAAACGCATAAGCAAAATGCTTGCATTACTTTCCAATGCAGATTTTTCAAACCTTGTTTTATACGGGAATCAGTTTAAAGCCATTTGGATTGTTTATGTTTATTTAATCGAGGAATCTCTAGGCTAAATCTATCAAAGGAAATTAAAGTAAGTCCCAGTTGCCAGTGCATGAAGAGATATGATGCTATCGCTACACGCAATTAAATGACAGTCACTTCTTACAGTGAAACACAGGTTGGTAATTCTAAGCCTGCAACTTTAAGAGATTCAGAAAACCATGAAGTTAATTCTGGCAGCATTTATGTGCAGCTTCTCCTGTTTTGGAGTTTTCTGCTTTTTAAAAATTGCTAACCAAGTCCACTAACCTTTTACTGATTTTTTTTTTTCCTCCCTTTAAACCAGCCTTTCTTAAAAAACAACAAACCCCACCAAAAAAACCCCACCCCCAAGGCACCTCAGTTACATTTCAGACAAGTTCATATTTGATTTTAGCTGTAAGTGAAAATAAGTGTATCATGTTCTGCCTTCATTCACACAACAAAACAATCCTGCAGATTAGATTGGCATGATAAACAATTTCTGTCTTAAAAGATACCTCAGACTGAAACAATCGGGGTGGGTGCTGAATGTTAAAACTTTAACACCGGTGTGTGGAAAATCTTACAGAGAACCTGCCCCCAGCACGCTTGGCTCAGGCAATGCTGCTTGCCCCTCGCTTTCCTGAGCGCCAGGTTTAAGGGATAACACAGGAAAGTATACAGTTAAAGGAAAAAAAAATAAAAAGAGAGGTGGAAACATTGGAGAAGTTATGACGCCTCACCAAAAAGAAAGTTGCAACATAAATAATTTACTAGGACAAATGTATAACTTTAGAAATTCATTACTTTTCTTATTGTCTTTGCAGAAACAGCGGTACAACAGAGCTCAGAAAAGCAGAGAAAAGAAAAAGGTATGTAACATACTCTAACAGGCTAACTATATATTAATTAAAAATTACAAATTTGGCTTCATAAATTGCAGGTGCCTGGGCTATATAATAGCTTCGAGAGAAATAGCTATAATAATTACATGAAATTATGACTAATTACTAGTATATACTGGGTGTTTTGCCTTATCAGATGGTATATTCACACACCCAGGAACAGATATAACATGGAGTAAACACAGGAATCGAGATTGCCCCACATTCCTTTTCTTATCTCCTGTTGTGGATCTGAGGAACAGATCTATAGGGATCCTTTAATTAGCACTAATAATTGATTAGCAGATCAGAAATAATGGCAACTGCTTAACTGCATTTTGCAAAACCTTCCGAAGTTCTGCTATTTGTTTTTGTTTCACACTGGAACGATAACAAAACCTGTTAAGTGGTCTTGCAAAATTAACTAGCTTCAAATGGTTGGGCTGGCACGGAAAGTGCTGCGTTTTGATCTATTTGCCATTCCGGGAGAGAATTGTCTTTCTAGAGAGACAGCGTTCACGCTGGGCATCAAAACTTTACTGCTGAGAACTCCATCAAAACCAACTTTTTAAAAAATGAAAGTACAGGTAAAGAAAAAAAATATCTGTCTCCCCCTTGGAAATATTCTAAGCAGTCTCACTAGCAAAGAGATTCAATGAGTGGGAAACGGAGGAGGGAAATAAAACATTTTAATCAACTTTGTTGCTATAAATAGAAGTAAAGGACCATTGCAAAACCAATTGACGTGCTTTCACACTGCACCATAAGTCCTCCAGAGAACTTTCAAGATTGTACCATCACATGTGGAGGTGCAAGCCCACAGAGGACTTTTTGAGCATTCTTTGCCTCGTGATATTATTTCCATAAGAAAAAGCTGGAAGTTGAAACCGTGACAACTTGCACGGCCCCATGGGAATGCAAACATCTATCTCCTGATAACACATTGAGATAATGCACGTCACCACTGCAGCCAGCATGAGGACACTTGTCTTCACTCATTTTATATCCACTCTATCCCATTCCTGGCCACACTTCCCTATCTGTCCTTTCAACACACTCCATACATTCCTCCAGTGAAGTGCACAACTCGCTTGTTCAAACAGAACTGGGCAGCGCAATTACGCTTTCCTTACCCCAGCTCAACAAAACCCAAAAGCTACTTAAAACTGCTGTTCTAGAAGGTCAGTTTTTCACACCCTATTATGGGAGCAGCCTTCCTTTTTCTTTTCAGAAGGAGTCTGGCTGTTGGCCTCGAGCTAGTCTTTCCTCCCACAAGACAGAAACACAGTGTTACGCTCAGTCTGTGAAATCTGGAAACCACCCAGAGAAAAGCACACGTGCAATACTCCTTGTTTGCCATCCATTATTCTATTGATAACTTCTCCATTGTGTTGAAACCATAAGCTTATACTGCATCCTATTTGCCACATTAGCCCAGTCTCTAACATCACTGATAGTAATAGAATCCTTATTTTTAGAACTCCTTGACACTTTTTCTGGATACAGTCTCACAGCAAAAATATTCCATTAACGTTTTCAGTGGTGTTGCAGGGGAGCTGGAAAAAATGCTGAACAAAAGCACAAGAAATATTAACAAGAAAAATGGTGTTTTGTCTTCCGTCTGTTCCAAAAGCAGAGAATAGGAACAGAAGAGAGAGAAAGGGGAAAACCCAAACTAAAAATATTTCATTTTGTAGAAATGTATTTTCTGAGCATTTCTGTCACAGGAAAATAAAAACATTATTGAGAGTCATGGGAGAAAGAAAACACAACACTCATGCAATTTTCCTTCTCAGAAAACATCTAGTAGGTTCTCATTGCACTTAATTCTTTGAAATTGAAAAAATTACGTTAGATCAAATTTAATGCTGAGATCAATTAATTTATCGCATTTTATATTGGTTCCATTCAGCACTGAAATTATAGCCATCGAAACTGCGTTACCTTTCTTGTGTTTACGAGCGAGGCTAAAGCAACTGCTATTACCTGTTGGACTCCAGTGCCGTTCCAGGGGACCTTCTCATGTATTTGATACCACTTAAAGTGAAGAGAAAGTCATTTGTCTCTGTTTCCACCTGCCCCTTCCCTTGAGATGATGTGTTGAATTAAACCATTTTTCTGGTGATTAAGAATCCAACCTAATGACCACTGAATTCGTGAGTGTGGATTTCAGTGGGTGTCAGATGTTACCTGGATTTCTCAGCTGGAGCCACAGACTTTTTGCTTTCGGCTGCCGATTTTGTCTTCTCCTCAGGGTCTACTTAACAATGACTTTCCAGTGGGGATAGAGAGTTCACATTTTTGACAATGATGTCACTGATCTTACATCTTTTTAGTGTAATTTTTCTTTGAGGAACCGCCCTCCCTCCCCTGCCAACCTACTACTGTTTATCACTTGTTTTGTGGCTTCTGTGTAGTGTTGTACACAGCACAGTGAATTACTCCGATATTCATCTCAAGAGCTGGGCCATATGATTTGTTAACTACCTGGTGCCAGAATGGATGAAGACTACAAGGCACAGGATGTACATTTTAACTGGAAAAAAAAAAACCCAAAACAAACCAGGATTTAGAAATAAGTAATTTTTCAGTTAAACCTTCACCAGATGTGGTGGTGTGGCACATGCCAAATTCCTGGAGAAGGAAGGAAAACAACCCCCTGTGTCTAATACCAGCCGTAGGAGGGAGCTTCTTCACAGATCTGAATGTCTGGATTTATTTTTTTTTTTAGGGCACATCTTGTGGGTGCAGTTCAAAGGACTGTGCTTTTTTTATATACAATTGAATACAGTGACCAATTTTCACAACACAAATTACACTATCAATTTACAGTTGCTGGTCTAAAAAAGATATTTTCCTTGCACGCCAGCTATAAACGTTCTGTCACCTAAATCACAGATTGATCTGTCTGTGGTGGAAATTACAATTTAAGCTTTATTTATCTGGGAGTATGCTATGCACCTGTTCTAACCTCTAGACAAATTACCACATAATCCAGTGTCTGCTAATAAGCTATTCACAGACTCCAAAACTGAAAATATAAGCCCCTTTTGCTTAAAATCCTTCAGACCTATCAACCCTTAGAAACTAGTCCTGGAAAACAGCTCTGCTACGTAACTCGAAGGTCAACAAGCTGAAAGAAGAACATACAGTGGGTTTGAGGGCAGCAAAAGAAGAGAGACACCTTCAGCTAAATAACAACAAATCAAGAATGCTCTCTGATACAAGCTGCAGAGATGCAACAGAGAATGAAGGAGGAAGGATATATTATAGGGGCTGATGGCTGAAAATTCCATTTTTATTTGTACCTGGAAATGCACAGGCAGCTGGTGAAGTTTGAGAGCAGCCTGCAAGCAAAGCAGGCCAAGAAGAAACCAAGAGAGCAAGAAACTGCTTTGTGCTCTTATAGAATGTTTTCAGACATTCTTCAGACATTGCCTTAGGTACAATGCATTTCAGTAATCTAACTCAAAAGTTAACAAACCCACGAATAATTTTATAACCGCTCATACACAAATTCAAAACACTGCAAACCCCAAGGGTGATAACTTTTGCTAACAGGGCTTTTGGTAGAATTCCTTAGTGTAAGGAGTTTCATTTCTCTAACTTCCATCAGTTGCTTCTTGCTGGAAACCTCCTATTTAAGCCTCAGGTTGAAGCACAACAAGGGGAAGTGCACCATCTGTGCCCAGCTGCGGTAGCCCTCATCCCAAAAGACATTCTGGACACATACAGTAAGTACACACGTTTTCAGAATATGAGACCTCCTGGCCTTGAGGCCGTGGTCAGCAGGAGGGGTGACAAAGCAGAAGCCTGTGGTGCATGACAGCAGTCAGGGCAAATTAACAATTGCCGCTCTATTCACAAAGAGAAAAGAATGGAGCCATTCAAGAGCAAACCCATCTGTCCCTGTGCAGGTTCACAAGAGTGTCAGAGAAACCTCACAGTCAACGGTCTCTAAGTGCTGGCACACAGGAATCCAGCAGGATCGGCACAGATACTTGAGGCTTTATCCACTGGCAGAAGCTCCACTGTCACAGCCTGAGTCTTCACAGCCTGAGTGCTTCCAGGCTGAACAGGACCTGAATCCACCTGAAGGTCTGCACAGTGCTACCTTTGCCAGAAAGCAACAGAGGAAACAAGAGGCAAGGCAAGACTCTTGCTATTTTCATCACAAAGGGAGGGTTTCTTGGACATGAAGGAAACAACCGCTTATTTAACAGTTGGCCAGTTACCATATTTCCACACAAAAGACACTGACAACATAGGTAAGGAAACACCATTAGAACATCTTTATTAGGAACCTAACCAATGCCTTCCTTAAGGCTTTAGATGAACGTGCCTGCGTTCACAGACTGCCAAGATCGGCCTATGAATTAGACACTTAACCATAAGCCAGCTCAACACACCTTATGTCTGCATTAGTTACGATCACTCGGTCAGCTCTCAAAATGTGAATCACAGGTACCTGCATACAGCAACATCTGCCTATAGGTGCAGAATGTGGAACAGACTTCTTGGAGCTTGACCTACCTCACGCTTCTCAACAGACGCTAAGTCACATGCTAGAAATAATATGTCAACATTGTTAACTCGCTGCTCATCAGGGCACAGAAGAGAGGAGGACTGCGTTATGGATATCTGTACAGTTGCTGGGAGCACTGATCTCATTTTAGCGCCTCTAAGGAGTGATGCCACCATTTTCTCCCCTTTTCTTTTCCCCTTCCCTGTCCTAATTTAGTACAAACCAAGTCTAAAAGGCCTAGGAGAATACAACAGACCTCTGACCTCCTTCTGCAGGAATAACTTGAAAAAGGTCCATGAAAACCTATGCCATTCCCTGAGTTGAAGGCAGCAGACACTCTTCATAGCCCTTACGTACATTCAGACAGCCCTGAGCGAAGTCCAAGCCCAAGGAATTCTAGGCGTGCACAGTCCCAGCTGCAGCATCTGCACAGCCTATGTGAGAGGTCCATCTCATCCATGCAGCCTGGAGGATTATGATATTGTCTGTGTCCCATACCAAATCCGAGCGATTCTTTCCTCAAAGCAGATATAATATTGCTCCTCCTGTAGAAAATGCAAACTTGGTTTTCCCAGCCTCTTTAGTTATGCCTCCCTGGCATAACTTTTGAGCATGAGGTCACAAGGCTGGGGAAAGATGAGGAAAACCTTCTTTGTCTCCTCCTAGGTCATGTTTATTGAGTTTTTTATTTTTATTCTATAACTGCTGCCAATGAATTATGATAATACAGATTAAGAGGGTCACTGTGCCACTAACTGAGAAAAGAAAATAGCAGTCTATCAGGCCACAGATAACATATGAAACAATAGCCTCCTTCCATCTGAATTATCTACGGAGTCGGTATTCTCCTAGAGTAGTCTCCTCTTTCCTCCTTCAAGAAGTGAAATCCAACCTCTCCAACTAAGTTGGGAATCGCTATGTACTCTCTCTTCACTCTCAAACAAAATGGCTATGCTAAATGGTGCAGCTTCCAATTAAAGTGCTATTTTTGAAAATATGATAAACCTAAGACTCATCTCTTGCCTTCCCCTTTTTTTACTCAGGCAAAGCTTTTGCTTACTAGTGTCAGCAAGATACGTAGAGAAGCAAACCAGTAACTCTACGTTCCTGAATACTAACAGCAGAATTGCAGCTGGTAGTTCTTTTTGGGAACTGTTCTCTATCTTCGTATTTCCAGCAAACCAACTGGCTTAGCAGTAGTAGCTGATCCATTCAGTCAAAATGCCTCCACAAACCCGAGGAGGTCAAAGCCCCACCATTTTCCAGCCATTAGCACGCAGTCTTACTGTGTGGGATTGCAAATCCCTGTTAAGGAATACTTTTGCATGTGTGTTCCTGTTGTAGGTTTAAGAGCTTTTGAGAAGGTTTGTGCTGGAAGAGCTTCGTGTGGGGCAACGCAACAGAGTCTCAAAGACGCACACACCACACGCCACAGCCAAGGACAGCATTACTGTTAAAATATTGTTTCTCAACAGTTACGGCTCTCCCTCTAGTCAATACAAAAAGTCAATCTCAGTGCGAGCATGAGGCTGGTGCAAAAATAACCCATCGACTAGGAGGAATATTTAAAACTCACCAACTTCCACAGAGGCTGAGGTTTCAGATGGGATGGAATAAAGATTGCCAAGGAAACTAAATGCCAGCTGCTTACCCCAAACCGGCTGCTTTATACTGGCTCTTGAGTATGCCTCACATTTTTCACCATTAAATGGAAAGAGCTAATAAAAAAAATACCAAATAATCAGAACATAAAAGTGTATAACGATCATAAAAGAATACATTTTTCTTTCTTAATGTTTCAGCTGTCTGAAGAATAGTTTTCTGGTGTAAAAGAGATAACTATATATCTTCTGATTTTATTGGCTGCAGATTACACTAATTATCATAAAAAATTACTACCACTAATAAAAATTCTATTATAAGTTACTTATAGTAATCTCTAGGGTACTATACTTAGCTTAGAAAAGATCGTAATTACACTGCATTACAGGGAGAATTTGTTTCCTGAAGCAGCTTTAACACTGTCTGTTTCTTTTAACACTTTAAAGTTGTTGGGTTTTGGTTTTTTTTTTCTCTTTTCCCTTTTAAGGTCAAATGTTGCCTGCTATTTTCACTGTGCAGGATGTGATTTTATCCCAGAATAATGATCCATCTCTGTTGCAAGTGACGCAAATGAAGTTTTAAAATCACAAATATCTGGGTGGGTTTCACCTCCCGAGGGGGTTAGCGCGTCTCAATGGAAGGATGCATAAAAGGGAAGACCTAACACTCTCCGCCCAAAGGGAAACACATTCTGTATAAAATTGCTGGAAGCTAGTGGGTGTTCACAAAAAATACAATGTTCGGATTTTATTTGACAAGACAACAATTGTTATTTTCCCTTTTAGATACTTTGCATTTTACCATCTGTGAGGTTGATGACTCTTAAATGACCTTAAATCATACTGTTGTTAATGGCAGTGGTTACAGGCAAACGTGGAATTCTGTGCACTACCTGCCTTGCTCTGAACAGCACATTAAATAGCTTTACTTTGATAGCTGACACTGTAGTAAATAACCTCAAAGTCCAACTAATTAAAATAAAATTGAAACAGTGGCCATTTCTTTTAGAAAGGGTTTCAATGCTTCAATAGCAGGGCTAATCAACATCTTAATTAACAGTCATATAAAATGAAATAGCCCGTTTGAGTTGCTTTAAAATAGACAACTTATTTATGCAAAGACTAGTGGCATATTAATTGCTAACACTAAGGAAAAAATACGCCTTTGAGCTTTACAGCTTCCTTTGCAGCAAAGGATTTGAGAGCTAAATTGTGGAAAAAGCGTATTACAGTAGTTAATTTTATGACAGACATGAACCAGAGGCGCAAGCGAATGTGGGAAAGTTTTGTGGTGTGTTTTGGTTTTCTTGTAGTTTCTTTTTTTTCTAAATAAGATTAGTTAATCAAAGTAGCCTCGTAATATTCCTATTCTATTTAAAGTCAGGCATTCGGGGTTCAGTCCTGGGAGACACTGACCAAACTGGCTGTGATCCAACAGAACAGTTAACTCCACGCACACGCATCTTCCCACTGTGACCAACTGGAGGACTGGGGAGCTGAAGTGCCTGCCTTCCAGCTTTCGGGTGGTCTACTCGGCACCCTGCAGGACCCAACCTTCTCCTCCCCGATCCCGAAACACGCACACACACTCAAAATTGACCCAGGCAAACAATCCAAGGGCCACTCATTTGAGTAAGCATTTCCAGGATCAGGTCTCAAATGACTCATCTCCTCCAGTTAGTCGACCTCAGGTTGTATCTTTAAATAGCTTTCATTTACTAATGTGTGCGAGGGAGGAGCGGCAGGGAGGAATTACATTTCCTTTCCTAATTACTTTACTTTTGTTGACATCTTGGAATAAGTTTTTACTTTCAGAGGAGAAGACTTGATTTACACTACAGAAAGAGCACAGCAAGCATGAGAAAATTATTTGCCCTTCCTCCTGCCAGGCATCCATTTCCTTTTCACCGTCGCTAACAATGCGCTAACTATTTATGCGTTTGTCAAAGGATCCCAACAGAAGAAAACTATATTTAAATCACTTCACTACAAAGTGAAAACACAAGGTAATGATTCGGATTCTATTTAAGTAATAATAATATTTGTACAGACTGCCTGGCGAGCACGCTGGTAGGTGGCAGGAGCTCAGAAAGGTCCTAAAGGGTCAGCAGTGGCAAGAAATCTGAAATAGCATTTCATTTTCCTCTTTAAAAAATAGGTTTTAATGTAAGACCCTGACATACGCACAAGAATGTGTAGTTTCCCCTGATTAAAGCCCGATTTCACTGCATTTTTCAATAAAACTGAAAACGAGGGAGCTTTATTTGCAGCAGCAGATTCAGGAGGCCCTGCAAGCGCACAAGAAGGAATTTTATTTGTCTACACGCCATGAGTCACTTTGCTTATTTTGCAGGTTTCCACCCTCAATCATCACCTAGAACTAACTGGAACCCAGGCTGCGCATCCCAGCCCAGATGCTTGGGACAGGAGGATGTGGGAAACAAACCGGGACACTGACTTGAGAGTAGGGTGCGACGGAAGCGTATTGACGAGGTAACAAGGCAACATGCCGTACGTGCTCCACAGAGGGGATCAGTCCCTCTCCCACCAGCCTGGCTCTTCTCATAAGCTATGTTACTTGCATCACCTCCTCTCTGAAATTTAGAAACCAAATAGAGAGCCCAAACATTTTCACTATTTGTATAAAGCCTAGTCAAAAGTAAACAAAGACAACACAAAGAATAGTATCTTTCACTGAATTTGTGAAAACAGCAAAACCAGATGGACCAAAACACTGATGCTTATGTGCCCCTTGTTTTGGCCACTGAACAAAATATTTTGTAGTCAGTTTAAGGACAGATTTGCAAACTGTTTAGGAAGGCTGATATGTAGAAAGAATGTATTTAACTCACGGAAAGACTCGCTTCTATCTGCCTCCTCACACAGTACTCACCTTTTGTTTTCAAACTGGGTAACTACAAAGAGTCTGAAGTAACTGTTGTACATTGAGGTTGTCTGAAAGTCTGACCCTCTAAAATCCAGATTTTTTTTCAGCAGATGACAGCTGCAGAAAAAAATACAGACCTGCCAAACTTGATAGCATCCTAAAATTCACAGAATTAAAGGTGTAAGCAAACTTCTATTTATTTACCTACACTATATACCCATCTTTGATCACATTACAAATTACAAGTGACACATATTGTTTTATCACAAAATTCACTTTCATCTCCAATTCAGTCCAGGCGGTGATAGAATCACAGAATCACAAGCTGCCAAAATGGCTGTGGTCTTTCCTCCCCTCTGCCCAGCTTGGCCACGACATGGTAACACCATCCTGATCGAGTGGGATCCCAGTCAGGCCCTGGGATATTGCAACTTATTTGTATTGGGCAGTGTGGAACAGAAAATCCAGCTGCGGAGGGTCCCACTTTGCAATACAACGCCTGGTAGCCACGAGAGAGCGGAAATGAGATCTAATTCCAAGTGCATATAACATTGTGTGATAAACCGGCTAAGAAAATGCAGAAGTCCTGGAGTCAGTGGGGATGGATAATGGAAACATCGTAAGTTGTGTACATCTCAGAGGGAACGGGGAGAATGTGAGAAAAATTCAGAAACCATCAACCACAGACAGCTCCTCCCTATCTCACCAAGAACTGTAAACCCATCAAAATATGCAAATTACCAAGCACAATCACTCAAACTCACCTAAATGAGAGCGCTAACAACACTGGCAGAGCACCATTTTGTTAGCTTCTATTCCTATATCCCCTACAATTTCTTTTTTCTAAGTTTTCTCTGTTGCAATTATTTAGATTACCTTTTTCCATGTTCCTTGTGACCTTCCATTTTCTTTCTCAACTTCCATAAGGTACAAGGGGCTCAAGACACTGAAACTGCTCAGCTACATAATAGCAAACTGGTAATGCTGGTAGGCAAGGAATGTAATAGAAGTCAGAATAACTTTATTAGCTGACAAATCTGAGCTCAAGAATGAATCCATATTTTTCTTTTCTTGGTACAAACACTCAAAGCCTTAAGTATCTTATGGGGTTTAAACAATAACTGGAAGACTATGAACTCACAGAGATTCTATTAGAGCTTTGCCCCAAAGGAAAATTAAGACTTATTCTCTTCCTCCTCAACAGGAACGGAGGATGTGTGTTTTTCATTTAATGCATATGTCAATATGCTTTAAAAAGCATTACTTTTAGCAGCAAAAGCTGTGCCTGGGCAAGATCATTCTGATTAGGTGTGTACAGCTTATCTGAAAACTTGTAACCCCGGTATGTACCTGGGTAATGGTAGGGAAGTTAAACAGTCAAATGCTTTATCTTTCACCTGACCAAAGAGAAACATATAGATAATCCAAACCTGTTCATTTCCAGCAGATCAAATGCAACATGACCTAATGCAATGGTCTGCAATAAACAACCTCGTATGAAAGAAGCGGGGAGAGGTGAGGTATTTTTCCTGTTCCCTCAGGAAAAAAAAGACACTTGCATATATCAAAATCAAAAAAATGTTAAAAATATCTTATGAGGCAAGTACCGACTCTTTGATGGAATACTAATTCCTTCAACTTATTTCTGTTTCCTCTAAGCAGTTAGCAGTACAATGCTATTCACATGATGTGAAAACTCATCCTGTTTCAGAAAAATCACACACGGATTTTTACATCACCCTTTTTTTTTTTTACCCACAGTAAATCAACAAAGCGATATAAACAGAAATCCTGACAAAAAGAAATTCCAACCCTCCAACACAGCACTTAATCACAAAGTACACCCTGCGTGTAAACTTCTCCTTCCTTCAATCCAGCTATGGCATGAAAACATTGTGCATCGTATTTCTCAGTTTTCAAACGTGAATTTCCCCAAATGGTAACCTTACGAGTCAGGGGAAGAGAACGGTGGGAGCGATTTCCCTCATGAGCAGCCCCTGGCTCCCAGGTAAGTGCTGCCGGGGGTTTTACACGCCGCGGAGGAGCGAAGCTGCAGTCGCAGACTTTGAGCTCCTGCAGAACGTTTCATATCACTCACTTCTCATTGGGATGCAATTTTGTCAGCTTCAGAACAAATCTGTAGAAATCTAGCTAATCTAACAATACTAACAGGGCCTTTGTTTTGATTGCTGATTAAAATGTATCTGATTCCAGCGCGAAGGAGGAAGTCTTTTTAAAATGATCCTCTGTTATGCGTGGTAATGCGAGGTGAGGTGGGACCATCCCCAGCTTTGCTGGGGCTGAGATCCTCCCAGCTGCTTTCTACGTAATGCAAAATAAACAAATTAGCTTCTAAGAAGTGGAACGTTTTCCAAGGCCTCTTTCCCATAGTGCTCATTAATTGAAAACTCATTAGTTTCAAGGGACTTCCTCAGCAAGTCTGGAGTACCATCCCCAATCTGTCACACCCCACCGAACCCCCCCGGTTTTACTCTGCATGCATGTGCTACTTGCCTCCGAACAACCGTCTTCACGTGTAGCTTGGGCTTAATTCAAGTTTTGCACCCTTCAGCTTTGTTCACTTCTAACCGATTCTTGTCTTAAATGGCCAAAGCAAAGATCTCAAACTTTCTTTACCATGTAACCTGTCACTGTGATAAAAACCAAAAGCCTTTTCCAACTTTCAAGGAAGAGACAAGACTTGTTTAGTTTTCCCTGGCAGTTACTTCTGCTTTGCGAGGCCCATTCAAATGTAGACAGTTACTTTTGAACACTGAAAGTAGGTGTTAAATTGAGATTATGGTAAACAGCAGATTTCTTTGGTTGGTGAAGAAATTATTTCATGAAGACACAAGAGAATTAAGCAGAGTTTCATGTCACTTACTGTATGCGCTGATCAGAGAGTGAATGATGAGTTTCTTGCTGCGGACAGCTGCTCTGTGGAATACTGTGCAGACTTCAGGTGGAAGAAAAAGAAATTCATGCTTTAAAATGGAAAAAACCCACCCCTTCTTAGCCCTTTTGTGCAAAAAGTAAACAGATCTTTCTCACCAGATTTATTATTCTATTTACATGTTGCCTGAATGTGTCTAAGAACATTCTGAAATTTTTTTTTCTTCTGTATCTCATTTCACTATTACTGTGACAGCTTCCTCCTGTCAAAGAGAAAAGACTATCTTTGTCTTTATTATATTCACCAACGCTGAGATCTAGGACTTCCTTAGTTTGAAGGGAACGCCACTTTGCTTGATGAGGTCTGTATCATTTTAGCTATGTTGGGTACCAAGTTATGAGTAGGCACAAGAGATTTTAAACATTACTACTCCACTGTAAGAGACAGAGCAAGCAGGTGTTCTCCACAGTGTAGGTTTTATTTCGTAACGCTAATTAGACAGCAATTATAGCTTCTGTATGTTACTTGATAGTTATACTTAATAGGCAAAAAGGCAAATGCTACAGATAAGATCTTCCATGTCAACATAAAAAAGGTAAGATGGGACAAACTTTTCTGACAACAGCTGACGTTCTGGTGGGGCACCACCTCCTCCTGCCAAGCTGGAACTAAACTCTGTCAGGTAGGCAACCTGCAGCTCGAAAGCAGAAAAGCGCATGGCCTCTAAGAGATGCCTTAGGGACTAATGGGAAAACAGGCTGATACCGTCTTCTCTTTGACCATACATGCAAAGCTGTCCATTTCTCGCTTCTCCAAAGCAGGGGTTGAACGGCCAGTGCTTTGCTGCCATTGACTCCCTCTGTTGGCTGGATCTATGTCCTCCAGCTCCTGGCTTTCAGATGGCATGCACATATGCTATTCAGAGCAGCACAGACTGTCATCTGCTTATCTAGTGCATTATGTGACTAGTGAAGTGCCACATGGTTGAACACCAGGAAACATATTGCTTGCTTTCACTATCAATGACCTAGAGGGAAGAATATGCGAGAGAGGAAATTTGCGGTGATAAACTGGGGTTGGGACTGGGAAGCAGGTCTAAACAATGAAAGAGCTTGACAAAAAAAGTGACTACTAACTTCAAAGATTAAATGCTTAGCCCGCACAAAATGGGGTGCTGCTTATTTAACACCAACAAAATATAAATAGACAGGGCTAGGGCAGCAACATGACCAGAAAGCACAATATGAAGCTTTAACTGCGGTTAAAAAGCTGACATTTACAGAAGTGAATGTCTTTCTACTTGTCAAAACTCTTAGCAAACCCTGTGCTTTCTCCTATGTTTTCTGCACCATTACACACATGATGTCATTTCTAAAAATGAAGTTCAAGCTGGTTCCCAGTCCCAGGCATGCAGTAGACACGTAGAGACCCAACTTCTGCAGGACGATACGTCCTCATTGTGAGAGGGTCGCTCAGGATGGTAAAACAGCACATGACTTCAGCATCGGTTTCATGAGGTGGAAGACATCTTTGAGTGCACATCACCAGCCTTCGACTACAGGTGCAAGGCAAAGTCATGAAGGAAAGAACCCCTCCTGTGCCCTAAATTGCTAATATAAATGCACACATTGCATCAGGGCCATCTGAGAGGCCCCACCACAGTGATACTGCTAATGCTACTTATGTTCTATGATCAAATAATATTAATAACCAGACCTAAATTTAAGCCATCTTAGAGCCCTTGTATTTCTATTTTGCCTGCAGTCACTTACCTTATGGAGTAAATTCCACCGCAAAACATACTGACGTTCAGAGAGCTGATACTCCAACCCAGAATCATCCAGCCTAAGCTCACTGATTTTACTGGGAAAAATGATCAATTTAGATACTTCAGAAGAATGTAGGTTGAAATTAGAAGAATATGAACCTTCCTCTGTAGAAAAACTTTTTGTCCTTTTTAATAAAAAGTACTGGCAGAACATCATATTCAAATGCAGAAGATACTTGGACTTTCTATTCTCTTCTGTTATGCAGTTATTAAGTAGACACATTATTATATAGCTATGCTCTCAAATCAATTTGAGGGGCTTTGTCTAAAACTTGGAACCCACCAGAAGATAAGATTAGGTTATCTGAACCTGTATCACGTATTCAGTTTGCTCTCTGTGGTCAGGATTCAGACCAGAGGCTTAATTTGAAGCGGAATTGAATTAGCCCATACTCAAAACTAAATGCCCTCTGAAATGCTTTCCTGAATTGGATTTAAACCATGCTTCAGTGCTGTTCTGAATTGTGGTCCTTGCTATTAAGAAGTCTGTTCAAGACAATTCAGATTTAGCACAAACAAGTCCATTTGCAAGAATTTTCTTGCTACTGAAACTCCTTACTACTATTTAAAGTATTAGAGCTGCATTTATTTTCTTATACTGACAAAATAAGTATAGGTGATTAAACCAAAGGAAGACAAGCATCTTCTTTTGCCAGTGATGGGGGTTCATTTGTCCCAAAGTACGATCCTTTTTCTTTGTTAAAATGATATCTTCTAGGCATGCATCTTGGCATATTGAAAAAAAAATATTTGAGGTTGAGGCTGATTAAATCTGAAAGTAAGCCTTGATCTGACACGTTATTTTGATTGGGTTTTCAAAGTTCACATAGTTCTAGTTCTAATTTATGTTATGTGTGGTATATATCTTCTTGGTTGAACAATTACATTATTCTAAACAATTATATTGCTATGATACACATAATGCATGGCTCCTGAGCATAAAGTTCTTTAATGATGGCAGACTGTAAAGTGGTACAGTTCACTTTTAAAAGGTCATGCATCTTTTTTCAGTAGATTAACATTTTATCTTTTAATGGTGTTAAGAAAAGGTCAAAGATTCTAACAGATGGAATATGGAAAGCTTCTATTGAAGAAGATCAATGTGTTAAGCATCAATCTAAGTCCAGAAACACAGCCATTTAATGACTGTTGTTCTTGTTTTATTTTAAATTACCGCTGTCTTGACTGTTTGAATGCTAAAATTACATTTTCATATTTAAAAGAAATGGACTGTCACCATCTGACACAGATATCTATGTTTGTGTTGTATTTTCAAGAATACTTCTTCATTGTACAAAACAAGGAAAGTTCCTTAAATAATTAGCTTACCCTTAGGCTAATGGCCTGTCACTTTGACATCCAAATAAATGCAGCAGAGTGATCCCCAACAGCAACATGGAAGATAATTTTATATTGGTTTAGCTGTGTAAGTTTGCAATAATTTAAACAGATATATGCTCTCAAGTCAAAGTTTCTTTTGTATAACATGCTGATGAACTTTTAATACAGATGCTATTATAAACTTACAATGATATTTTTCAAGAAGAACATACTTAGGTACTAGATCTTTCCAACATTATTCCAGTACCATTTTTTGACCCAGATTCTGTTAAAGAACAAAGTCTAAGCATTTCAGTTGTCCCAATAACTTCAGACCTCAAGGGAAGAAAGTGCTCTGTGTTTGCAGGAGACTGTAAGCCCTTCTGAGCTGCTAACATGCCTCTGTCTACTTTTATAAAATTACTAGTATGACAGAGTAACGATTGGTTTTCTGTGTGCTAAAGTAAATACAAATATAAAAAATAACAGTAGGGGGTCAAGCTGCTGTGTAGAAAGTTATCAGACAGCTTCTAAAGATTGTCAAGCTTACGTGTGTGTCGTGTATATGTGCATTTTTCAAAGTTCTATTATCCCCCTGAGCCAGGCCTGCTCCCAACAACAGGGTTTCAAGAAGGTGGTAATACTCTAGTGGAATTTGGGATTGTCCTCAGGGTCCTTGGACGTAACTGCTATTAAGGAACAGGAAGTGAATTTGCACTTAAGTCTCCATCTCGGCTTACGTGTACGTACATTTTAGGAGCAAATACAGTCTACAGATATGACTCTTCAATTGCTACACATGAGAACAAAATGGTGAGCGTTGGGAGTCATCTGGCTCTGGCTGGCAGTCGTCTTCCTTCCAACGGAAATGCATAACGATATTTTGATAAACTACTGAACAAGCTAAACCAGACTCAGAGTTTAGAAGACTATCTATATTTTCAGAAAAATTACTAAGCAATATTAACTGGCTATATTTAAGCACAATCCATCCACACACACAAATCAATAAAATATTTGTTGCTCAGGCTACAATAGCTGAAGGGTTATTTAAAAGACAAGTTCAAATAATTGTCTGCTACTTTGTGGTTTAGCCTCATGTTAGAAGGAAGCTTAAAAACTTCCAGGTTCTATTTTAAGACAAGTCAATGCCACTTCTCCCCTCCGCCCCAAGGATTTTTTGTAAATCTCATCCTGCATAGAGTTAGTTACCTTGTAAGTGCTGGGACCTAGGAGGCAAGTTATCCTTTAACTGGATATAAGCTCCATACAGTTGCCTCCCGTACATCTTTTTCACTGTGAGTAAGTTGGACAGAGAGCTCTTACCCTTCCAGTATGAGGAAATTACCCCATTTTCTAACAACTAATTGGAGAAACAGAAGTTTTCCTCAGAAGAAACAGTATGTTCAAAACGGACTATGTAAAGTGTAATTATGAGGTTTTGCTTTTATTTATAGATATTTACTTTAGAATTGAACTGCATATACTCAAAGGTTATAAGTGCTATCGCCATTAGGTTAAGACTGTACTCCCTTAAAGAAAAGCCTAATTCTAGTTCCCAGCTGAAGAATAGGCATACCCTGAGGCCAATACAAGTTAATTTTTTGGACTAACGCGGGCAGAAAATTCCAAAGCTGCCAAGAGGAGCTGCTCCTTCTCTTCCCAGTGCTAAGGACGTTTCAGCAGAGGGGCTGGTGTTTATTTCAAATACTACAGCGTGGTGTGTTGATAGCCTCTGTTTTGGGCAGGACAGTCTTTGGGAATTCAGTAACCATAGATTCTATTTAAACTTTTACTGCTTCAAAGACACACAGCAAGGTACTGGACTAATTAAGCAGGCTGCTATATTCCCATCAACTGCAGTTCTACTGGATATAAAATATAGCCCCACAAACAGCTCTGAAAAGGGGACAACTTCAGTGCAAAAAGACAATGAAAGTAACCAGCAGACACTGCTGGCTATCTGATCATTTAGTAGGAATTAGGAATTTAAAAGGATGGGTAAAAATTGTCTTTTAAGTAGCTGAAATAGTCAAGCAAATCTTCTTGCTCCATTGCTTGCTCTAACCACTGCATTTTTTCAATGGAACATAAGCCCAAGTCATTCTCACGGAAGCTTCAGTGTCACCTTGAAACTGAGAAAGAGAGACAACTTCTCTCTCTGGCTTAGACAAGCTAAAGCCATAAAGCCGGACCCTATGAACACGCTAAAACCAACATTCAGCCCGTAACTCCTTGTGAACTCACTTCACAGTTTCCCAAATGGACTGCGTAAGGCAGCCAAAGGAGGAACTAACCCTCAGAAGGGCTTGGTGGGAACAGAGAACTTCACTAATCCTCAGAAGGGCTTGGTGGGAACAGAGCAGAGTCTCTGACGGGCAGTGCCATGCGCTAAGAGTCCACGACATCCAGGCAGAAGATAGCTCCCAAAGTATGATAGCTAGCTGGACAATACAAAGGAATCGGCACTCTGCTTTATTCTAAAAAGTGGTAACCAAAGATAAAAGCCATAATATTTTCCCGCTGCCTTTGAATAGTCAGAGATGATGTTAATCTGAGAGACAAGTTTAGAAACCCAGAATGCCACAAAATAATCTACTGCAGCCACAAACTCTGTAAGGTAAAATGTAAGTATGAAAAAGTATAAAGTATTGATTTACTCTGTTTCAAATAACTATTTCATTATGGGTTTTTTGTCTATGGCATTTCCACGTGCACTACAGGATCTGTGAGACCAAGATGTTTCCTTTCTGTGGCTACCCACTAGCAGTAGAGACCAAATTCCATTCCTGTAAACAGCTCTGGGATGCTATCATTCTCCTTGAATTTGCACAGGGGTAAACACACAGAAGCCTAGAAAAGAGTGCTAACGTATACAGATTAAATGGACTCCAACCTGCTCTCTCTCCTCTGTCTTTGCTCTGCAGAGCTGGCAAGAGCAGAAGCAGTAAATACTTATGTTTTGTCACTTGAGTCAGCACATATAATTCTTCATACACGTAGGAACTAGCTCTGCTGCAAAAGAAAATACCATTTTCACAATAACTTTTCACAGTGGAACTGTGCCTTAAATCAAACAAGCAAGTACTGAGTCAGCTCAGTGGCAGAGCAACAACAATTTGATCTGCTACGTGGCAAGCTTTGGTTTGGAGATACAAAACAATTCTTCATCCCGGGCCCCGGGCTTGTAAGTATGATAGAAGATGATGCAATGCGTTCAGACTCTGGGGAGAAAAGGAACAGTCATACCACTCTTGAGAAACCCTTTGTGCAGAAAAATTTATTGTGTGCCCCCAGGTGCAAAGGCTATGGATGAAATGCAACTCAATAAAGACAAGCCAAGGTGTTTCAAAGAGAGCTAATGAACATTTTGGTATTTGCACTTAGTCAGATAAAGCAGTGTTTCCCAGTTGAGCAAGGAGACAGCAATCATGTGAGTGTGATTTCTCTGTGATAGCAAACGCTTCCAAAGGTTTTTTTAAGCCCCTGTGTTTTGTTTTTGCTCGCTACAAAAATGATCTTTTTAAGGAAATCTAATCACTTCTCCCACCTTTATGCTTCCCTTCTTTATTTTTTTTTTAAATGTCCTTTTTGAGAGGAGCTGTACTTCTTTTATGAGGGCCATCTGTCTTTTAAGCAGAGTAGTAGTTTTGTATTTTCTACATATACAAAGCATAGTCTTGCATACTCTTCCCATTCTATAAAAAGGTAAGAAAGCCTATTCAGATGTACAATGATTTTATAATTTATGTGTTCTGTTTGATTTCCATGTTCAAGTGCAGCTGATGAGACATATAAAAGAAACGGCTAACGTCTTGTTGCCCACAGACAGAATACCAACATGAGCACCAGGAATTCGTAACACCTATGGAAAAAAGCATTACATACATGCAATGAGATATGAGAGAATATTTTCAAGGAATGCCCCTTACAGCACCCAGTCAAGCTCCTGAAAGCATTATTCATGATAAACCATGCTGGCTCGATAATGAATTCTGATAGAGGACATGATATTAATTCAGCTATTCCTTTCTCTTTTACTCTTGGATTTAAAAAAAAAAAATATTATTTTTTTAGCCTCTGAGTACTTCTGTGATCTGATTTCTTACACCCTGCAGGGGACAGCATTGGGTAAAGAAAAGTAGAAATCATATGATAAAGAAGCATTTGCTTTCAATTATCAAATTGTACTTTGTTAATTGAGACACAAAAAAGTATTATTTTTTTTTTTAGGTTGGCACACATCCTCTCTATCGCTTCACCCTTAAACTCTTTTGAATTATTAATCGAAATTATTTTGGTTACATAGTTCATTCTGCTATCAGCAGTGAGAAAGATTCTGAACAATTTGTAGTCACCAGCATCACTAAGGATGAAGAAATGCTGCACAGTATTGCTATAACTTGGGACTTTCATCTCATGGGAGGCTGTGTACCACTGCTTTTCCACAGCTCTATTGAACCCCCTCTACGGTGTCAGCACAGGTATCAGTTTGCAGGGGAAAAAAAAGATTGCTTTTACACTATTGTCTTTCATTAAAATATATGTGTGTGCGGACACACACACTCCCATGTATGTAGTCTGTAAACGTGCACATAAATGCAAGCCGAAGTGTTTGCTTTTCTTTTCCTCAGCCATTGTTGCAAAAATAAAGGTGTTTTCTCCCCCGCAAATAAGCCTGTATTTAAAAGCGATATTGCAAAAGGTATATGGTAGCCTTGTTTATTTTGGACAGATGCAAAGAAGTATCTCTGAACTTCTGCCAGTGATCAAAGGAACTGATGATGTAGAACAGATTCATGGGCCATGTCCTATCAGCCTGCACTTTACCCGTCATCCATCATCCAAACCCTAAGCCTTTTTCTGAGTGATGATTGCACCCTAAACACATAAAATTAATCACCACTCTAGCCTGGCCAGGTGTCTTGCCTCCAGAAATTATCTCATTGCAGCAAAAGAACTGCTAGAATCTGATATCTGTACTGTAATTTGATTTAGAGAATACTGCATAGTAACACTAAGATTGATTTACATATCTGAAAAGTTTTTAGTTTCACAAAGCCAATATAAATTCTTGGAGAAATATGTAATTGGAAAAAAACTGGTTGATCATAAAATCAGGGCATCTGAATATTTATTAGCTTCTGGAATTTTCAGTTGATGCTTTCTGCCATGACTGTAGCTTAACGGAGGTTTTAAAATGCAATTTGCAAAACTAGACAGGCCAGGTATTGGAACCAGTACGAATTTGGTGTTGGACTTATACCTAAGTGAAACAGCAGCTCTGATTTTACTAGATTTACATAAATAGCACCTATTTTGTTTTTCACAGAGCTCATAATTTTTATGTTTATGTATTTCTTCTTTCCCTCTTCAGAAAACAGAAGAGAAATTAAACAGCAGAAATTTAAACTAAGGCATGCATGCCTACTTTTGAAAAGACAATAGAGAAGTTGGGGCTAAATTTGACGGTGGCTAATAAATTAGGTCAAATAGATACCGTATTTGTGAAATGCAGAATTAAAGATACACAGGCCCTGATGTACTTCAGCTGTTCTCCCACATGTGAACTCACCGTTTCCCATGCAGACTACGCACGGCATGCCTGCGTTTTACATAAGTAGGCACAATTATAAGTACAAACATGAAAATAATCTCCACCTAAAGATAAATGGAAATAACAGGCTATTTCAACTATACATATTAATGAGGAGAGAGGAGTTGGTTCTTCACTATAAATATACAGCCTAACTCACAGGCAAATTCTGCTAGTGTTCTGCTTCACTTCTGGATTAACTGCAAATCCTAATAATTTGCTTTTAATTGGGAGCTTAGCTCCTATATTAAATTATCATAGGAAAGCAAATGTGCCCAAAAGATATATTCTTAAAATAAAAATAACACAATATCCTGGTTTAAAAAAAAAATCTTAATTGGTGTAGAACCAACAAGAAGAAAGCATCTGAAAAAGAAATCTTAATAAACGGGAAAAAAAATTAAATGGGCCATTAAATTACCTTAATTCAAACAACACGCTGCAGATTTCACTGTGATGCTTCTACATAACGTGGCTTCCCCTGACTGAGGGCTCTGCATATTCCCAGCGTGTTTCTTTTGCTCTGTACTTTATTATAAATGTGCATGTCTCACTGTCTTATTGTTTATAATAAACACCATCACATAGAATATAATGCAAACCAAAAGGAAACAGAGCATCTTTGGGGTCTGTTGTATTGATATTAGCATACTTTTCTGTCTTCTGCGTTCAGTGCTCTTCAAAAAACCAAGAGGTGTATTAAGCATGTGAAATCACTTGTTTTTCTCACCTAAATCAGGAAAGTGAGTCTCCATAATGCAGAATTACATAAAGATTTATGTGCACAGTCCCATAATCCCCATGAAAATCAACTTCTTGGGGTACACAAATGAAGTAGCCTCCACAAAATAGTCTGACATTTCTAACTAGTGTGTGTATACATTTAAAAAAAAAAAAAAACAACCACAAAACACCCCACAACAAAAAAAAAAAATCAAGGGAGAAAATATAGTGGAAAAAAGTAAACAATTAAATTCTAGATAAAACAAATATCAGAAACTGGAAAGAAAACCCATCTCAGAATTAGAGTAATTAGAAAGAGCAAGAAAGACAAACTGAAGAGGTGACCTAATCTTCTCCTGTCTCATGTAGGACTGATTGTTCCATTCGGTATTGTGTGTATAATGTGCAAGTGAAAGTAAATAAGAAATAGTTTTCTTCTTGTTTTTGCTGCCGAGAACACACAGTCATATGACACTATTAGCTTTTATTAACTTATTGAATTATAATACACAGAAATATAGGTGTGACATTCCGGTTTCAGCTCAGAGTGAGTTCACAAAGACAGGTTCAGAAATCAATACTGCATCTGATATGACTGGCGTTATTGCAAAGTGCAGTTCAGTGCTCGCAATAGGATAATGCTTACACAGCTGGACTATTCACTGTGTCACTTCGTTCTATGGATGAAAAAATTCAAGATAACACACGTTAAAG
>NW_009646556.1:72952-86893 GCF_000708025.1 Charadrius vociferus
CATTCCACTAATTGGTGAGTATCTTCCTCGCTCCGTGTGTTGCCTGTGATATGACAGTTGCCATAGTAACTGTTTATTTCTATCAAATTACAAAATAAACACATTCAAAGAAAACCAATATTTTTTTTTCCTACGAACTTTCTGCCCAGAGTCCCTTATTCCTTTATTTTATATTTTTACATTTAGCTTGTCCGTAAGTAAGCGTTATCTCCTCTTTGGCTTATTAGTTATACTAATACCCAGGCAATCAAACACACACTGTGTGTTACAACAAAACCGTAAAAGGAATAATTATAGCGTACTTCAGAAGCAAAAGACACTCGCTGTACTTCTGGGAGACAACGTAGTGCAAGGACTAGAGGGAAGCGCTGGCAGGAGGGTGGTGGCAGGTCCTACCGCCTTCAGGCGCGGGGTACGAGACCAGCGGTGCCCTACAGGAGGTCTGGACGCTGCAGATGGAGTTGGGGCACCCATCACGATGAGCTGCCCACGTCCACTACACTTTATACTTTGGTCTCGCTGCTGCTACAGCCTTCCGAGGCTGCATGAATGATTGACGTCGGTTCCCGGGTTACGGGGTGACGCTGCTTGCTCGCCTCTGCAAAACACCGCGAGGCTGCAACGTAGATGGTGCTGTCTCGGTTCCGTGTTGTCACTGCTATCGCTGCAGGAAATCAAAGTTGTTTAGGTTGAATTTTGTGCTCAGGTAAAAGCAGAAACCGAGACTAGGAGAAGGTATGGACCCGTGACGCGACGATGCCTCTGCCACCCAGGCTGCCCTGTGTGCCGAGAACTCCTGAAAGCCTGTGAGGGGCTGCAAAAGCAAGGCTGGCACCTTAACGCGGGGAGGAAACGATGGCAAAAGAAAATGAAGCATGAGAGGTTTCTATGATAACTTCTCAACATTTAAACATGGAACTACACAGTCTGCCCCTGGATTTTTTCCCACCAAATGCACGCTAATACAGGAAATTCCTTATGGTTTTTGCCAACGTGCTGGTGCAGGCAGGAGTTAGAAAAGGCCCTAGTGGGTGCCGTTTTGTCAGCAAAAGCAAAAAAAAGCCATTTACCTATATATTATTATGCATATTCCCATTCACAAGTCACAGAAATACTTAGATCCTCGCATGACTGTTTAGGATCTTCTCCTGCACCTTCGTACGAGCTCTACAACTGAAAAAGCCTCCTCCCTTTCCAGCTGCAAGGGCCCAGGCAGGAATATCTGATTCCCAAGAGAGCTGGCTTAAAAATAGGCCGAGGAAATAATGACAATGTGAACTGCACAATTTATTGTTCCATGAGTTAATAAGGCTGTGGCCTAATTAAACCACTGGTTTTCCACCTTGCCATTCCTCTTGTGTGGCTGAGCAAATTAATTCTGGCCGGACTTGGAGACTGCACGCTTGCTGTATTAACTTTGCCTGAAGTTCTCGTCAGAGTAGGTAGGATTATATTATAAGCAAACGTTAATGTAAATGGACACCTGCCACCCTTGAAACATTAAATTTTCAGAACTGTTTGGTAAATAGTCTTTTATTCTTTAACATAGAAGTTAGTTACACCATGGCATTGACTCAATCTAACAACAAATAAGATTTAAGTGTATCCAGTGTTTTTAGGGGAAACGTCTATGTCAAACAGATTAAATGCCTTGGCACTGGTTCCACCGTAGGATTTTGTGTTCAGTAGCTAGCATTTCAAGTCTTAACATTTCCAGTACATTAACCTGACTGTGGAAGGGGTTTAGAGTAACTATTTGGGACTTCCAGGCAGTCTTTCAATGCAAAACTATGGTTGCTATCTGCACTGGGACTGAACTCTCTGTAAAGTCTGACCGAGTTTGTTACTTTTGCACACACATTTAATTTTACAGCCAAGAAGACTTATTCAGCAGAAGTACCTACCACAAAGTGCGTATCAAGAATAGCATAAATATTTGCTGGACTAGGCCTTGTCTTTATAAATGTGCTACCAGTGTAGGCTGAGTTCTGGCAATAAATCTGTATATAAATTGACCCCTGTACCTCAGCTTGACTTCAATATCTTCTAATCCCTCTTCACAAAACAAATTGCATCAACCATGCCCACATTTAGCCAACTACAGTTCACATTGTTTTTGTTCCTTCTCATAAGTTCTTCCTGCAGATTAAATGCTGATGCACTGAACGAACTGCTCTTGGCTGAAGTGGGCAGGTGTAATTTGATTAGTATAGATTCTGGAATTGGTAAGTACTGTATCAGTATCCTCCCTAGAAAATAGGTGACATGTCATGGGATATTAAATATGGCCATTTAATGTAAAAACTCAGATAATACATGAGTTAAATGGAGAAAATGAGAGAAAGCTTTTAAGCATTCTCCCAAGACAGATTGCAGAATAATATTATTGTACACGCAAGTAGTGCTGATTGACACAGTCAGAAGGCCATTATACTAGTACGGTATAAAATCATTATAGCAAAAAGCATTTCAGAGCTGCAGAGTGATAGTAGCAACATATAATGAATTATCAATAAAGAAGTGGTGATTCAGTTACATTACATATGAATAGAAAGCTTCCTGTTATATAATTTAAACCTGCCAGCCTGACAAGTGACTTGAATATTCAATTCCTACTCCAGGTGTATGAATCATCCTTTTAACTTTACCAGAGACTGCAATTTTGTAGGGTAGGCCAGAAACGGAGCCGCAGTAAGCAATGTTTTTAAAGAAAGGTTGGTTAAGCAGATTTCAACAAGGCAGCCTCTGGTGAGGCTCCACGAATTCTCAAGGAAAAAGCATCAGCCTTTGAGATGCCAGTATTAAGTAAATATTTCTTCTTCTTTGTGGCAAATAAACACAAAGTACAGTCTTTCAGCAAGTCAATGCCAGCAATATTTTATGGCTTTCATTTTGTCTTACGGTAAAGTCCTTGAAGTTTTTATTGTTGCAAACTACTATTAGTGATGAAGCCCTGACAAAAAAACCCACAGCCTATCAGGATCAAATCCCTGAATTTTTAAGGAGGCCTGTCTCAGACTTCCCTCCTGCACGAAGCTCCTCCGAAGGCAACTACAGACGTCAGATAAGTGTTGGAACATGATCCCATGGGAGGATTAGGACCTTTGTGAAAATTACAAGACTCACCTTTTCCTTTTAAATCATTACTTAGTATTTGCAGTGTTACCATAATACCTAAGTCAAAGATAACTGCACTGGAAGCTTAAGAGTAATTAACTTTAAAATGTGGGGAAACGAGGATTCTGTTTGAACGCCCTCAGTGCTGGAACCAAAGTTACAATCAATAAACAAGATAGAGCAGTTGAAAATGATCCAGCTGTGATAAATATGGGTATAATATTATACAGTCCACATTCAAAAAATAAATATGTCTACGACACTGTCAAACACAAGTTCTAACTTGCCTTCCAGCACTGTTAAGCTCTTGCACGTTTAAGACACAATTTCAGACTGATTTTTATAATAAATGGAAATAGAGTTTTCTAAAATCAGGTGATTTCATAGATACATTATATTCTATTACACTATTGGAATGTAATACTACATATATATACACACACACACATATTAATATATCCCAGTATCACCAACACTCCAAGAAATTTGACAATATTGATAAAACTGCTCCACTAAGTTTTCTTCAAGTTATTGTCTGGATAAACTGATCTTTAAAAAGGCATTCTACTCTATGTTTGCCTAACTGCGATGGCCTGCTCTTTCAGAAGTCCTCAGCATCCAGCTGCTCCCATTTCAGTCATTTCACTTTCTGTTTACTGCCTCTCTCTCCTCCGTTAAGGATGGTGCATCTACACGTGACAGAGGAAACATCTTCTCTTGCTTTACACCTCACCTGTTAGGAGCCCGCAGCTGAAGACATTTCTTTTTACTGCACTGAAAGCTCTTGGGAATAAAGGCAGCTCAGAAATTTAATCACAGGCCGAGAGCTAGTAGTTAGATTGAAGCTTGAAAAGGCCTTAAAGGAGGTAATGGAGACATGGATTACTGCCTCAGAACCACTAATTAGTTGATGAAACTTCAAGAAAAGAACTGGGGGACATTTACGTGAATTTTCGCTGCCTCCAGTGACCAGTGGTGTACGGGATTTTTATTTTTCAAGTGGAGCTGTTTAGAAGCAAATCTTCACACGGCCAGGATTCTGTTGATCACAGAGCAGACTTGGGCCATTTTAAGGCTCTGTTCTTATCTGTTTTAAAGATGAAATAATTCTTGAGACTATTTATACGGTTTGGAGGAAAGAAAGATTTGTGAGCACATGACCTGGCAGTCAGAAACAACCAAATACTAGCATTGGCTCTAAAACCAACTCCTGGGCAAATTGCAGTACAAACCACTCCACTTTACTGCCTCAGCATTCCTAACTTTCAGGCAGAGGTTCAGCTCATTGCTCACCACAAGGATTCTGTAAAAATTAATTAACAAAATGGCTATAAAGCACTGAGGATGAGAAACGTGCTAAGAGCTAAGCATTATAATTAGTGTTATTTAATGCATCTTTAAAAATCAAATTATATTTTTTTCTTTTCCTTTAATAAAGGAATTACACAATGGCTTTAAGAAATGACAAAGTAATTTGAAGTAAATGACTGCCCTGTAAAATTGAAACACACCCTTAAAATGTGGTTATTATAGAATAACCACACACCCCGATAGTTAGCACTGCTTGAGCTGTGCATAACCTTAACTTAGTAGTGTATTATTAAGTGCGGGAGGATCAGCAATTAAAAAAGGGAGAGCGAGTGCTGATGCGTGTTAAATACACGTTACCTCTTTGGCATCAGCAGATTTGGTGCATCCATTCCTGGCAATGAAAAGCATGCTGGGCAAATTCGACTTGTGGCACAAAAGGATTAATTAGGGTACAGCTAATACAAGCAATGTTTAGACATGAATCAAGAAATTTAGGACACGGGGCTTACGGTGCACTGAATAATTGCCAGCATCGTAAAAAAAAAAAAAGAAAAGAAAAGAAAAGATGTGAACTAATTTCACATTTATGAGAAGCAGAAAGTTCTATCCCAGCTTCTACTTGGTAAAGAATTACACATTGCAGATTTCTTTTGAAATACTTCATATTACCACACAAAATGTTTTCTTGTGTTTATGCTAGTCACCTCTCATCGTATTTAAGCGTATTTTCAGAATAAAAGGAGCTATTCAATGGCTAAAAAATCAAGTAGGTGCTCCCTCAAATACAGCAGACTTTAAAGGCTTCCCTTCCTTCTGTGCTGTTCTAGGTCAGAAACTCAATATCTATACCGCAGGTGACTTGACTTTCTATTGCACTTTTCGCCTGAAGGAACATTTGATATCAATGGGTAAAACAAGATAGGAGACAAATAAGACAGTGGGGAAGTGAGGAGGCTAGTGTGGGCGCAGGAGCTGTAGCTTAACTCAGATGACGACTGCAGAAATGCACGCACACAACACAGGACGGAGCTGCACAGCGCTTTCCAAGCCAGCTTGCTCAGGCACCACAAACTGGGGAGTGCTGTCAGCACAACTCTCCTGACTAACTCCCTGCTCGGTTCATTTATCCTGCTTTTTCTGAAAGAAGAAAAGGTAGTGCAGGCATCTTCTACCCGGCAGTGCTGCGTGGACGCAGCCTTCCCTTTATTTATCTGAGTGCCCCATCTGCGACTGTGATTCCCTACCGTTCACTGAAGCTGTTGGAACGAGAATTGCCCTCCTCATCTTTACTCAGAAACAAAAAACACAGTTCCTAAAACATTCACGGAAGTGCTAAGCGCAAGAGTTCTCAAAGTTTTGTAACAGCAGCAGACCAAAGACAGCCAAAGGGAATTTGCGGTGTCCTGACTCCTGAGCCCAGCACAGTCAGGAGAAGCCACATTCAACTCACAAAAAGACCCCTGTGCGAAAGTTGCGTCCATTTGGTCAGTAAAATACAACAAATTTTTTTTTTTTTTTTTTAGTATTTAATATCTCTTAAGTATCTCTTAAGTATTTAATATCTCTTAAGTGTACAAAAAAAGTGTTTTTTGAAATGAAAAAATATCTCAAAATGTTTCTTGTGAAAATTTCCATTAAGTTTATCCAGAATTCAGCTAGAATGCATTCTAAAATTATTTTATATCTTTCTTCTAGTCATCTCTTATGAAAGTCGGAGGCCAGAAAAGCACTCTAAAACAAATAATTGAAAGAATAAAACAAAAATGGGGAGAAAAGTAACCATTTTAAGAAACCATTTTTAAACCAAACGCTTCCTCAATTCAGTCACGTTGATCATATTCCCTATTCAGCAATCAACTGTATGTCACAGATTCCTCATTCTTCCAGGGAAAATGGAAGTCTTGCTCGCTGTTACGCAGCCTGTAACATTGTTCTGCTCCCGAACAGCGCAGCAGACGCAGCAGTGTACACATCCAGGACACACACCCAGCACAGCAGCCATCAGGGCCAGTCCTCCGAGGGCTGCGACAGATGCAGGGCATCTGAGCTCCCCTTCCATGCAGGGGTCTCCAAATCACTGGATTTACATATAAAGTTTCTCATCCTTAGCCATGATTTATTTTCAGAGAAATTAAGCCTTATATTCAAATATTGGTTTTCATTAAATCACTTTAAATTGTATTTAAATAATTCTCAATCTCCTCTTTAATTAAACATACTAAGGACCAATTTCCACCTTTTACTCAGGAAGCTTGACTTTCCCAAGGTCCTAAGACCCACAACACAGTACGGCTGAGAGTCCTCTGTTATTTTGATTCCTTCTCCTAGTTTTGTTTATAAGCCACGATTTCTGGAGAAATGAAAAATCAGCTCGTACAAGGCCTCACGCTTTAATCACTTCAAGTTAACATGACACCCTAATGAGAAATCTCCCTTTCCTTTCCATCTCACAATTTGCTCCACTCCACCTGCCAACTCAAGGCTCCTCTAGGACCACTCATTGACCTTACACTCCCTATTACTTCCACCCCCTTCCCTCATTTTGAAAATCAAATTAATTTCGTTAGAAATAGAATCAAAATTTGCTTAAAACACTAAGTAGATATAATGTATTTATTGCCCTCGGTGAATCTCACCCAATTCAACCAGTGTTTTCAAAGTTTCCATTTAATTAAGGGTAATATGCTTTTAAAGGCTCATCTAGTTAGTTCTGTATTTGTTGCACTTGAATTGCAATAATTAGTAAAAGCCAAAAAGCATCGCTACGAGACAATATAGAGCTGCCAGAACTGTTTCTGTTAAAAAAAAGTTAAAAAACATTGCTTGGGAAAGACCAAAGCTGTTAATGCAACTGGGTCAGTTTAGCAAACAACTTTTTTCTGCAGGTTCAGTTCTAAAAAACAGTTTCTTAGGTTTAAAAACTGACCTGAAGTTAAAAAAAAAGATGAAAGTTTAGAAAAGAAAAATTAAATAAGAAAGAAACCAACTATTTCATGATGAGCTGACATCCCACTTGTAACTTCTATGCCTCTTCTGCTCTTTCACACAGACCTGGTGTGAAAACTGGGGCTACTGGTCAAGGGTGAACCTAACACGGTGAACCTAAGCTCTCCTGCTTTCACAGAAATCCTCTGGTTTCTCCCCTGTTTGGCTTCCGCTAATCTGATGAAATCAGAATTGTAGCTCCATTTCCTGCACTGTTTCTTCCTCGGTTTAGCTCCCTGCTGTTTGTTTCTAGGATATTCTCATCCCTGCTGGGTGTATATTTTACTCTCTTTAAGAAGAGCCCTGATCATGTTTCTTTTTCTCACACTATCTATTACTGACGCTTGCTATGGGAATCTCCCAGCCGGCGGTGAGACCCCAGTGCTTAGAGCATCTGGACAGTTATCATGAACTAATACAATCACTTCAGCAGCTCATGTTAACAGTGAGTGATTGGTGGGTTTTACTCCTTCACACTTCCTTCTTTCTTAAAAGAACAGGATTGAAAATAAGCATCTTTTGTGCCTATGAGATGGACTAAAGTTAACAGTGATGAAAACAAGGAGAAATCTCCCGAACTACAAAAAAAAAAATGCTTGGCAAATTTAAGAGAAATATTCTTCTCCTAAATATATCTTTGTTTATTGTCCAGGCTAAATAGATTGTGCCAAGTGACAGAGGTGCTAGTTCATTTCTGCTCCCTCAGATGGGGAGCCCCTGACGAACACGCGACTACGAAAGTAAAATTTTATTTTTGCAATGAAGTAAAACTGAGCAGGTGGTGGCTTATCCCACTGCCAGGTCAGGGATGGACTCATTGCCTTTTCCTGCCGCCTTGCCAGCCAAGGTGTCACAGCTCAGGGACGACTGTGTCTGGAACTGCTGTCCCAGGACTTGCCCAGTTGCCACCACACACTTCTCCAAATTACAGGTGAAGCCTGCAACCAGCCTAACCATGGCTGCAGTGGGGGCTTGAAAGGGGGAGGCTGATGGGCTTCTAAGTCGGTGTATTTATTATTCATTAAACTGCAAGAATGGACAGACCAGCTTTCCAAATCTGGGAGGGTAACCACATTCCCAACCTCATTCCCCCAAACCCGAAGAGATGGGTGGGAGAAGGATGAAGAATACAACAGGCTTCTCTGTAAAACGCTCCGTACAGCCAAATGACTGCTAAGCTGCACAGCCAGAAGCCTCCCAGTGTAGTTCCTAATAATTCCTACCTCAGTCTCATTAACTAATTTTCCCATCTCCACCCAAAAAGGAACATGCAAGAGAGGCCGTCTCTAATTCAGCTGTTCTGCTAAGTCCTGCTGTCCCAGGGTCATGGGCGGCTGTCCAACCAAGAGAAAAGATGCTTTGGTTAAATATTTATCGCTCCTACCATTCTGAATCCATCACCCCTTGAGGGGATAGAGGTTTTTCCTCTCGTCCCCTTCTGCTGCATGGCTGGACAGCTCGTGCCTCTGCCTTTAAGCCACACGGCCCCACTGGGGCAATATTTAACTTTGCAGTCACCAGCCCCTCACCATCTTCAAACACAACAGAGTGGTTCCCAGCAACGCCAGTCCAACGCTTGCGAAGCCGGCAAGGTTTCTACACGCGTGTAAGGTCTCTCTTTGCTCAGGAACACCTAATATGCTACTTGTTCTGGAAAACTCCCCCAGGCAGCTACACTCTTGTGAAAAAGCCAAGTTGCCTCTGGGGCAATGCGCTCCCAGGCCCTGGATCTGTCTGCAAATGCGCTGTGGAGGGGGAAGAAAGGCTTGTCACCGATCCCAGCGCAGCTGGCAGGGCTGCAGCTGAGCTGCGAATCAGCTACAAATTAGTCCAACATTTAAATGCTCACTTCTAAAGATGAAAGCCTCTCACAGTAGCTTTTCCTAAGGAATGGGAAGTGTCTCTAAGAATAACCGTAGCTGCTGCAGAGCGGTCGGGGTTCACAAGAGCCGCCTGACATCACTCCAGGAAACTCCACGCTGCAACGCGATACACTTTTAGAAGCGACTTCGCTGCCCTGCTGGTTACCGTTACCAGACATCACGGCATCATCCTCACAGACAGAGAGCCCTTTATAACTCCCATGTGTGCAGCCAGGTTTGCCTGCTTCCTAGAGATATTAAGATGCCACCTAAAGCTCCAGCTACAGGACCACTTTGCCGCGTTGGTGCTGTATGCTTTGACATTGTTATAGCCACTTACCTTAGAAAAGCGGTGCCGTGGCAGCTGGGTCTGCGTGGATGGCTCTCCCCATCCCAACACCAATCGGCAGAACAGGACAAAACGACCAGAAACATCCTATCAGGAAGAAACAAAATGAGAACTTAATCCACGTAATCCAGTCCTCAAGTGATTTTGATTCCTAAACACTTGTTTTAAAGGAACTGCAAAACTAAGTTAAATAGAAAATATTGAAGTTCTGAGTGACAGAAGGCTGAAGTGTATCACTGGAATAAACACAGAATGTAGACAACCCTCCTGTACAGATGTACAGCTTCTTCCTCACACATTTTTCCCCTGTGTACTAATGTATTTGATTAAAGTTCTTGTGCTTTCGGCAAAAAAACCCAAACCAAAACAACAAAAACGCGCAACACTGGGAGCAATGTTTAAAGTATACAGTTTATATGCCTGAAAATGTTTGTTTTGACTTCCTCTTACTGAGACAAAAATGAAAACTTCTAAGAACATTTTATGAATTCTTGCCACTCTGTATAACCTGTTCCAACTCAAGATGTACCTCCAAAATAGTTTTTTCAGTATAAACAAAATGATGTCATATTGACGGAGGGAAGAGCAAAACTTGGCTGTTTAATTTGGAAGATTGCTAAAAGTGATACATTTAACTCTTCTTGTCTAACAATGAAATGTTTTTATAGTTCACAATACCTAACACCCTTGTTCACATAAAACAAGTCATCCTGAGTTCCTGTTGAACTAATACACATCCTATTCTTTTTCTGTGTATATTGCAACATTAGGAAAGAAAAACTAAATATGTATCAAAATAAAATCCCATTTTCACCCAACAGCAAGAAACACATTCAACATTTTAAAGCATCTAGAGAAGCAGATTCTCCACAGAACACTTAAGAATAATACAAACGCTTCAGGTATGCTCTAGGTGTATCATGGACATCTCCAGCCAATACAGTTTTCTCTCCAACGTTTTTTTCCTCTGCTTGTGGTGCACAGGTTGCTCCTCCCATTGTTTTCATTTTGCAGATTACTTTCCTTTTCCCTGTCCTCCCCCTTCCCTAGTTCTCTTTTTCTGGTTTTGGTGTCATTTTTCCCCCCCTTAACTTTCTGTATCTCTTACACCATTTCTCCGCTCCCTCTGCATGGCTCACCGTTATCCTCCAAGGTCCCTTATTTTCCTCTCCCCACGCATTAATTACACTGCAACCTCTTGAAGGACAACAGGTATGTACAAAGCCCAATTCCTGATTGGGGCTTCCATGCGCAACACACCCTCTCACCCACATATTATAGTTCATTACATTACAAAACGTGTTGATCTTTTGAAATGGGAACACTGTTGATAAGAAAATCTATTCTCACAGATCGTCCTCTCCAGAATACCAGATCAGCTATGAGAGCTCTCCATGTTAGTACCCCATGGGCTGATCAGATGTGCACCATGTGGAAATGTTGATACTGAAGAACTACGATGGAAAGCCAAGCCAAATAGTTATTGTTTTGTATCTGCAACAGCAGTTACCTCCTTCTTCAGTAAAATCTAAAAGGAAAGAATAAGGACAAGTACACATTTGAAAATACTGAAGGCATACAGTGAAAGTTTACAATTTAATAACAGTGACTATCTAGCCTGTTAAAGGAACAACATTCAGAAAAATCTGTTTCATCAACATCATGGATTAAATTTGCACAATGTTGTCCCTAAAACCAAATCAAACCAGAATACTAGAAATGATAAGTTGTTAACAATCTAGTTAACTACTAGTTAACATTCTCATTTTTTAACAAGCATGAATGGGTTCCACTAAACATGTACACAGCCAGTAACAAGTATGAGAACACCAGAAGTTTAAGTTTAGTAGACTTCCTCGCCATTGTACTCCACATCTTTCTAGCAATGCCCAGAAGGATCTGTTTGAAGGAGGAAGAGTAGTTCAGTTTTCAAAGCTTATTCAATCATTTCCCTTTCCACTTCCATTGTAAACTTCAGCTTTTTCCTGAGACTGCAAACATCAACAGGAAGCTCATAGTACTCACGCAGTATGAAGGGCTGCACAATAATACTTCTGCACTAGATACACGATCTTAGTTTAAATGGGCTACCCAAATAACTTTGCGATGATTAAAAACTGGCGTGTTCACTAATAAACCTTTTATTAAGTAGAGATAATGAACATTTTGGTTAAAAACGAGCAGATGCGTTTTTCAGAAGGCTAGAGAAGTAAGAAGCTGTGCAGCTGTTTTCCACTTCAGCCAATTCCCTCTTGAGGGAAGTATGTTGACTTCATGTTGGACGGGCAAAATAGTATGTGGACCAGGGGCTCGGCACAGCTTTTCTGACATTAACACCTGCTGGGATATTAACAACTTGAAGACAACTGGTGCTCTGAGAAAATAAGTGTATAGGTAGAGATTCAACTGAAGACCACAAATTTAAATAGCTGCCATTTGAAAAGGAGCCAGAAGTAAATCACCACTTACTCTACTAAGAACCAAAGTAAGTACTTGAGCATCACTGAGATTCTACACAAGGTTTGTGTCATGTGTTTCATTCAATAAGGCAATCAAGATGATTAGGGAGCGTAGGAAAGGCTCATTAATGGTCATAGCAGACATTGAGTCAGCCTTTCATTTATAACCAGTGCATCCGGACAGTTTTCATTTATTAGCTTTTTAATCTAAAGAATAAAATTTATGTGGACAGACACACCCCCATGTGTTGCGCAACTTGTTCTTGCTTAAAAGCTGCCACTAACTTTATTGAAGTAAGTGGTACTGGCAAAAACTAACAAAAAAAAAAGAAACAAAAAAAAAGAAAAGAAAGGAAGTGCTTCACGATTTGCATGCTTTAGTTAGTTCCTTTACTTTAGGTTCTTAATAACAGGGTAAGAATTTAGCTCGGGATTTTATTCTTAAGATGCTGAACAGAACACCGAAGGTATAACTGATGACAATACTCAAGAGTATGTCTTTAGCTTCAAAGACAGAGAAATTCTGCATACTAATCACCGGGATTTTGGAAGAAGCAGAGTTACAGAAAGCAAAGACAAGAACTATGATGGAAATGCATGCAACTTGCAACCTCAGCCAAAGTTGTTGCCAAACAACACCCTTTTAATGAGAACAACAAGGAGTGCAATTTGCTATTCTGTCCATTTTAACCAAACAATCGTTATCTAAGGACTCACAGTTACCAGTAAGTGGGGAATCCCTTTTTCCTATAGCCTTCAATGCAGATGTAAATTGAAAATGTGACGTTTCTCACTTTGTTACACACAGAAGTTTCACTGTGTGCCCACACCTAAGCAAGCCCAAGCATTTCTTTCTGTTTCTGTAACTTGAATACAGGCAGTACGGTTTGAAACAAGAGCAACAAGTGTTGCACAACATTGGGACCATACAACAGAAAAACATAGACTAGATTTCCTCTGTAAATGACATTGGTGTGATCACAGAATTACCACCAAACAGAAATGAAAAAATTCAGTTGAAATCATGGACCCATGCAGTAAAGATTCACCTGGCCAAGACTAAGTCTTCACTCCTCATTAAATAGAAAAGATTTCTCTACAAAAATTGACTAAAAAACCCCCTACAAACCCATAGCCACACAAAAAACTGGCAATTTTAAGTCCTGTATGCAGTAGTTATAAAAATGAAAAATAAGTGAACCACAAAGGAAAAAATAAACCCACCACAACAAACAGATCCTAAAAGATATGCCTCCTTGACGATAAAAGCATGATGTTCAGATCCTCAGTACTGCAAATCAATTGTTCCTGTCATTTGAACGGGAGTTTTCCAGAAAAGATTGCTTCATCTGGTGCCAACTACCCTTCACAACATGGCATAGCCCTTTCCTGAGCTGTGCAAGAGGTCAGACGGAGTCCTTTGGTAGTACCTCCCAGTTTCAAAGCACCAGACTTTTGTTTACCCTCATTTCCCAGTCCCAGAGGACACAGGAGAAAGTCAACTGTTATAGCTTCCTTAGTACAGAATCAGTCACTCTTCCAGAGCACCAGGAAGGTATAAGATAATGATTTTATGCATACCTTGAGAAGACAGGAATTTAACGGCATTGATGTTACACTGTGTATCAGTAAGCAGTGCAGGACTACTTCAAGGCTTAACAATTGAATTTTCCAGATTTTAGAATTTAGACCTATGGTAGAACCAGTCACAGACAGCTCTCGGGGAAGCTTCTTGTACTGAAGAAGCATATGCAGCACTCAGCTGTCTGCCCACCATGGAGGAACAGTGTAGGAACAGCAGAGCCAGACCCAGTGCCACAGTTGGATGACAGCGATCAAGAAAATGCTGAGTTTAACA
>NW_009646556.1:86966-126942 GCF_000708025.1 Charadrius vociferus
GGTCTCTGTGTACACCAAAGCTCCTCTTGAGCTCTCCAGACTGAATCAAACTGGATCATTTACAGACCTCTCCTTGACGAGGGCAGCCCATTATGGGTCAGGGCACGAGCTGGTATCGCAGGAGGAGACCAAGACTGGATGGAGTCACCGCTGAGTGGGGAGGGTTCTGGATCACACTGCAGACAGAGGCTAAGCAGCAGCTCATTTGGTTATTGCTCATGCCTGTCACAGGCCCTTCAGACTTTGTAATTTGTCTGTGGGAGGAAAGAGGAGTAAAGGACGGTAAAGATCTGTACAACACAGGTGGCACAGTGGTACATTACAGGAGCTCTCCCTCCCCCTGGTAGCTCAGTATCTCCTTGTGGTGGAACGGGAGTGTTTTATTTTTGTTTTTCTTTCCATTAGAGGATGACCTTTGCTCCAACCAGGTTGATCTGCTGCAGAGCCAACATCCGCCAGCTTCCAGGGCTTGTGCTTCCCTAACAGCAGCAGATACTTTGTGCCGCTCCGGTCTCCTTATTTAATCATGCCTCCATAAATCAAAAGCGATTAAAACTGATTTAACAAACATTTGGGTGAGAACTCAGAGCAGCTGAAGAGTGACCGAGACCGAGTCATTGCCTGATGCAATTTCAAACAGTTCAATTGTAAGCACAGTTGAGCTTTTTGTTGTGTTAACCTCCCCCCTCAAAAAAACAAAAACCAACCAAAAGATTCTTAATTGCAAGTGCATCGCTGTGAAAATGTGACTAAATGCCAAATGAAAGATGTATAGAGAAGCATATTTCTTTTGGAAAATGACCAAATGAACATCTGGTTGCTGGGTTATCTGGAAAAATCCATCAGAGGATAATGACAGCACCATTAGATGCACCACCATAATTAATACTATGTTTCAACGGGTTTAAACATGCAAAGTGCTGAACACTGCTGTGAGATGCATTCTCAGATCCCACCTAGTTCAGTGAAAAGTGAACCACTGATTATTGGAAAGATATACCAGGGAAAGGATGACGCACTGCGCTTACACTGATAAGCATTCACTGCTAGGTAGAGTCAGATAGCAGGACACAACAGAAGGACACCCGGTTTGACCCTGTATGGTATTCATTACCTTTCAAAATGTTTTAAAATTATCAGTGATGACTTTTAAAGCTGAACTCTGAAGATGAACACAGGAAAGAATAAAGAATACAGAATTTCAGGCTGGCCCTGCTGCAGAAAGAGTAGAAACTGCTCTCTTGTAGTTTGATGGGTTGTTTTGGTTTGGTTTTGTTAACAAAGCTGATAGGATGCCCATATAAAAGTAGGCTTTCAAACATATATACACAAGGGGTTTTAATGGTGGATTTCAACAAGAAAACAAGATTTTTAACATGCAGTATGATTACTGTGCTGTGGGAAGTGAGATCGTTATACAATATACAGCTTTTGTATTAGAACCATGGAGTTTATTTCACAGCAGAGTTATGGCCCCAGTACAAAATCATTGAAATTCCACTGAAAAAAATCACTCACAAAGAAAACTCACCTGCAGTGAAAATCCCACCTAAATAAATTACTTCTTGTTACTTCTGCAATGTAGGTACAGACTAACACAATCATAGAAATATTATGGAAGAGGACTCCAAGGTTTCTGCTCCAAACTCCCCCAGAACTCTCGTGAACAATAGACGAGCCAAGACTTTGTCTAGCCAGGTCTTGAAAACCTCCAAAGGTCTCTGGCTAACCTCTTCCATTATTGCCATAACTTCCTGGGGGAAATGCACTTCTCCTAACATGCACTTCAAATCTTCCCAAGGCTCGTCTTGTGGTTGTTGCCCCTTGCTAGATAGTCTGCCACTGAGCAGTTTGGCTCTGCCCTTTCCTAACTACCCTTCTTGCTCTCCTCCACATAGAAGAGGTGGAAAGGTGAGAAATGACACACAGCAAAATCCTTCAAGGCACTGTAGCCCTAAACAACTCTTCATCCGTGTTACAGCTTAAAAACTTTGAAGAAAGAAGACTTTTCTACTCACCTGCATGTTCTAAACTGATTTTTTGCTACGCCAAAAGCTACTCTAAAACATATCTGAAAAGTTTTCTCAAACTATGCAAGTAAGTCAGATAATATTAATAAACGGAAGAACAGAAAGCAAATGTTCTCCACAGCTCAAGAACATTTAGATAGGGGTTTTGTTATATATTTTTAACAGGAGATGCATCTGAGGATCTGTTTTACAATATGCTAAAACTACAATTTTAGATCAGTAATACCAAATAAAAAGCACTGTAGTCACAAGATGCAAAGAGACATTGCAGAAAAACCTCACTCTGCCATCTTATGTTTTGTAGCTCATTCAAAAAAAAACCCCAAAAAGTATCAGCAGCAGATTAGACATTGCTTGTCCTACCACAACCAGCACAAACTGCACATTGTAAGCTAACCTGAGTATAGAGAAATGCAGTCACGTGCCTTCCCTTTATCCAGATCAAATTTACACCCTGAGTGCTTTGATAGCACATAGATCGGATGTTAACGATCATGAAACCACAGCCCACATTGTCAGACAACTGCGTAACGCAGCCAGGTGATCTTATAGATACTTGATTGTACCTGCATAAAACCTCCAACATCTGTGGAATGTGCCTGACAAATGTGCTGAATCCTGAAACTCAGGAAAACATGCATATCTTTTACCACTCACTTTCAGAACAGATTTTTGGTTTTTCATAGTGCCAAAAATGGCTTAGTTAATCAAATGAAAGTTTGCTAAATATTTAGGATAGCTTACAGACTGCTATCTTCCCACATTTAAAAATTAAAATGGCTTATTTCATTATATAGAAGTCAACTGAACATGCAGTTGTGTCATTCAGCAAGTGATTCAAAAGAATTATAGCTAAGTGGTTTGCACAATCTATATTTAGTGATTCTTACTTCCAAATACTTAGACTCTAGATCTGTCCTTAAAGTATTCCTAAAAGGATTGGCAAGTATGTCTATGTGTAAAATATGATAATCCTATGTTAATTCTCCTCCTTACCACTCCGTAGATGCCTGGGAACAAACCATTGTAAGTATTAAGCTTGCTTGAGTTTGCACTGCATTTGTATTCATTAACCAGGCTAGTAGCCAGAGCATTTTAGAATTCTAACTTTTCTGATAGATGCGTATGTACATTCACTGGCTGTATTATTTATTTGTGTGCATGTCCATCCAACCATCCATCCGTCTGCACTCCTGCACGCATACAGATCAATATGTGTCTCTGTATATTTACGTCTTTCACCATTCTCAAGACATTCAGTCTACTTCTCTGGCACCAACTCCGGGAAACCACTGCTTTAGCTAATGCCCTTACAACTGAAAACAGAGCTCAATGCATCATAGACAGGAACCAAGGCAGAAAAGTAGAACAAACAGATGGAGGTGTAAAAAAGGGAAGTATTTATGCTAAATTCAAGAAAAATAAAGGGATTAAGGGGATGTCACAGACTAGATGATTTAAGAAGGGGATTTCTTCTGAAGAGGGGATATTTCTCTTGTAGAATAGAAATCTATCATGTATTCTAACCAGGGTTAATTCTAACATCTAGAACAAATCTAAACCTTAAAACCAAGATTAAGAGTTGGCTAGTGGTGTCTATTATATCTGTCAACTGTTTTACAAACCAGGGAGAAAATATTTTATGTTTGAATTCAGCCAATACAATAACAATATTTATAGGCTGCCTTGGGAGCAATAATAATTTTACATGGTTTTCAGTATTCAACAGAGCATTTACAGGGATTTGAATTATTGTAACATGTTCAGATTGTTTTTTCCATCCTCTTTCAGAGATCCTGGATTAAGGAGCCGATCTCCCTTCTCCTCTCTGTCAGTCTACTATATAAGCTGTGTATTTGTAGGGCTATCATAAACAGTGGTGCAATTCTTTCTCTAAATCTTTTAAGCTAACTGTGATGCCTCCTCCGTATTCTCACGCAGCAGAGGAAAATCATGCTCCAGACTTAATACCTCATCAGTATGTTGGTCTAACACAAGCGTGCTATCCCAGTGGTTTTATCTCCAAGGGGTCTGACCACTTGTGAATAACTATACCTTTATTTTAAACTAAACCAGAGCACTAAAATTTGACAAAGAAAGCCCTGTGGCCACGGTGACGTCATGAAACAACACCTGCCTTATGTTTAAATCAGTGATTGAGCTCCTCTCCCAGTACGCCAAGTATTTCCAAGAGAAAATGGCTAGCGTATCCAAGGACCGACTGCACTGCTTTATCCCACAGGCACATGTAGCATGGGGCTTACACGGAGACTCAAAAGTTATGCCAATATCCATGCAAAAGAACCATACTGTTAAACGATAGCTTTTATCTGATCCCATGCCTAACACATCCGTGTAAATCCCTAGCGCTACTAGGATAAACATCTCAGGAAACTGAAGTTATTTATTACTAGCTAAATAATTCTTTTCTTCCTCACCTGTCAGGTATGAGTGAAAGACAGAAGCTGAACCACACATGCTGAATAAGGTGATCTGGGTTGTGTTGTCAAACTCATCACCAACATCTCGTATGACTTGGAAGAGGTCACTCAATGCTGAGATGTTCCCTGCATGCGGAAATCCCCCCTGGATGGCATTTTAATGGGAAGAATGCTGGGTTTGCTGTAAAATTCTGCTCTGAAATTACAGAGAAAGGGTGAGATTTGCTCAGGCTGTAGCTGTATTTGTTATAGGGTATTGCACATCTAATACCTGGAAGGTAAGAAAAGCAGAGAGAAGCTATAAAACTGCAGCAAACTGAGTGTAATGATAGCGACTCCGGTGATGTTAGAGAGAAAGCACCAGCGTTACTATCTACACAGCATGAATGCAATGGGGGAATCTAGAGTATTTACAGCTGTTCATCAAACAGTAAAGCCTCGTTGCACTCCACTTGGCAGAGAAACAATTCCATTCACACTTCTCATGATTCTTTTATTGTTGACTTGGATTTAGCAGAGTATACTAACATTTCAGCCCTGATGAAGGCGCGAGACTGGGAACATTGGCATATTTTGTGAGTATAATTCATTTTTTTGTTCTGGTTGGAATGCAGCGCAGTGCAACGTTACTGCTGGATGAACACCTGTAGTTAGAAAACACTGGTTTGCTCAGAGGGCCCAAAGCAAGCCAAACTGTTCCCTGGGAGGAGATTTGAAAAATGAGCATTTTAAAAAAAAATAAAAAATCCTCCCATGCACAAAAAGAAATAGAAAAGCAGGCATGAAACTATTATTTCAGCGCCAGATGTCAAAACGACAAAATCAAGAATTTGAATCTCTTGGGGATGAATTTCAGCTTTGTCTGTAGAACAAACTAAGGCTTATCTCAAACACTGTAGGATCCAGTTCCTCAGAGCACCAAAATACATGCTTATCCCACCTTCTCAAAGTACTAAAACGCATAAAAGTCAATGAGACCAGTGCAAGGAATGATACTGAAACCTCTTTCTTTGAGATGGATTAATTTTACTTTTATGGAAAAATGCCATTTGGAAAGGAAAAGTTCTTATTTCAAACTGTCAAAACATTCCATTTCATTTGTAAAATATCAAAATATGATTTGGTTGCAAATATTTTATCCAGTTTTGATTTAAAGAAATGCTTTCCCTCGCCCTTGCACCTCTTTTTAAAATGTGTTCTGAAAATTTGACTTAAAATTGCAGGTAGTCTCCACCATCATGAAACTCTCTTTTCAGAGAGTATCTGTTTCTTGAGAAAAAGGACTTGAGGACTTGATTTTCATGCCAGCATGTTAAATTCTGCTTTCCTATACAAAACCATGTTCACACCCACTCTCCTTATCACAAAATAAATTCTAAAAACAAAACACATCATTTTTGCCTTCTCCCTACCCAGATCTGGTTTTCTATCTGGCTTCTGAGGCATAGCAGACACAGGATTGAAACTTATACAAATTAATTTTTTGTACAATCTACTTTTCCTTGCTTTTTGTTGCTGTTGACATTATGAAACGTGAACTCCCTGATGGTGAACTGCAGTAAAATAACAGGTATTAGTAGGTTACATGCTCTTGAGAATTTCCATTCAGAGTCCCCAAATCCATTTTCAAAGAGTTCCTATTGCTGTCCCCATATTACAAACTGGTAAAATGAGGCACAAAATCTGTAAATCATTTCCACAACAACAAACAGAGGCTGGAGTTTCTTCTCATTTGTTCTACTCCCTGAACGATGTTATCTGCCATTAATTTACACCAAGTTTTCCTCCCTCTTTTACTTATCATACAGTGTGACAGTCTGATACTGATCTTCTAGATGATTCCCCATCTCTGTCTCCTTCCACTGCTCTACCATGCAGTTTGCCCTCCAGGCATTTTACTGTTCTGTTCCATTTAGGTTTCTCTCCTGCATTACCTCTGACACGTCACCCTTTCAGTGGTTCTCCTGCAGAGATTTCCTTCCATGCCTTTTTCCATGCTGCGGTTAAACATTCCCAGATACAGCGAAAGGGCAAGAAAATAAAACTTCATTTTTATCACCTCAGCTTCATCCACAAAGCAAAAAAAACCACACCAAAACCAACCAAACCAACCCAAACAGAAAACCAACAGCCTATGAGAAGTTGAGACATTTAAGCAGTTAATTTAAGTATCACAGTCTAACTGTGATACAGCTAGATATATACAAATATTTTGAATTCTCACAAGAGCATAACGTACAGTTATTTTGTGATCTAGGAACACACATTTGACAAAGTCCCTGAGACGCCTCTCCTGCAGAGTGGGGCTGTCTGGGCTGGCTGATGTTTCCTAAAGGGAGCTTCTTACAGAATCACAGTCTTTGGAGCAGATTCCCATCAGCCAGTCACTGTCCTAATGCATTCCTTTACATTTAACTACATTTTCTGATAAGCATTACGTTCATTTGAAAGATGAAATTTATTGCAGATGAGTAAGGCAGTAATGGCTCAACAGGATAAATGGTGACGGATTGTATTTCTGAGACAGGAATGGTGTACTTACATCTGAAATCAGAATTAGGCCCTCTATGTAGCTGTACATTAATTTGACCTATTCTTTCAGCACATAAGTTTGTTATTGCAGGTTTACAGTAAATAGAAAACAATACTAAAAATCAAAGTGTTTACCAAATGTATTAATCTCCCTAAACAATGCTGCTAGTTAATGCTGAAACACAAAGTTTCCAGAGAAAGACTCAGTGGAACTCTCTTGTTTTGCTACCATTAAAGCTTAATAAAGCATTCCTCCGTGAAGGCTATCAAGCACAGCCCATAATATTTTTGCCAGTGTGTGTCTATATGAAATTGTTGTATTGCTTTGAAAATAACTATTTAAGAAATATGCTTGCTTTTATGCTCATCTATTACACTAAGGGTCTTAGTATAAGAATCGCCTCATTAATGCTTCAGAACACACTATAAATACTCATTTCAGAAAAAAATATAAGGAATAAACCAATCAATAATGCTGTACAAGACTAGTCTAACATACATTGTGATTCTGTAAATGCAATGATAAAAGAGCAGATTATTTCCCCCCTCATTTTTTACAATAATCTCGTGTAGTTTAAATTATCTACATCTATCAACTCCACACACTGGCCAAGGCTGGAACAGTGTTGACCAGATCCACAGAAGTCAATTAGTTATGCCAATTTGCTCCAGCTGAGAATCGATTCTCCGTTGTCTTTATACTTCCTATAGAATATTCTGTAGGAAGCATTGCTTTAATGACGCTTGGTCAGAATGTATGGGAAATGTCAACATGAAATTCTTTCTCACCATCTTTTGGACTCCTTAAAATAAAGAGTTTAAAAAAATCCAAACCACTAGCTAGAAAACCACAGGTTTTTCATTAAAATAACTTTAAAAGAAGGGGCTTCAACATCAAAGACTTGGGAAAACTATTGCCCTCTTTTCCTTTGGCAAGTTTTCCTAAATTTGCAATTAAATCATTAAAAACACTCTCACCCAGATGCTGTTGATGAGAAATAATCAGAAGAAACACCACAAACAATAGAAAGATCACAAAATACATTAACTTTTACTAGCCACACTGCCGTACATTAGCATTTTTAATAATGACCTCATTACCATTTAGTTCAACAAGCAAACAAAACCTGTTTATTTGATAATTTATTTATTCTGAAATAACGCAACCTTTTTTATGTGCCCTTGTTATGAGCTCACCAACGTTAAAGGCACCGCTACAATCAGTTAAGTAATTATCATAGGATAAAAGCTTTTACCATGAAAAAGTTTTGTTTGAAAAAGCATGAACTGCGATCCTCATTGATAGCTTTCACCAAGTGCAGGATTCAGTACATTGTAGCACAAAGGCCTAGATTATCTCCCTCTGTTAAAGGCTTAAAATTCTACAACCAGACCATGCCAGTTACCAGTATCAGATTATGATAACAAGATCATGTTCAGTTATAAAAACAAGTGTCTAAACTTTTCTCATGTCACTTTCTATCTAAGTCCCATTGCCAGTTGTGAAAGGGCCCATCTGAATGTGTGTAGAAGCTCATTTTAAAGCTAGCTCTTTGAACTGGATTCATGGGGTATTTGCATAAGAAGATTTGGGTAAAAAGAATGGGCTGGTGCTGCATCTGCCCATTAATATGCCTGCTAATTCAGCACATTGTAAGCCTATTGATGTATCACAAAAGGCTCAAATTCAAGGACAGTTATCCTATTGCCATTGTTAGGGTTTGAATTCAAGTAATATGTTCACTATAGGAATACAGTTGTTACAATTAGATATTTTTCCATAATGGTATAAAGAACCGACGACAATCAGAATTACAATAACGCTGATAAAACTTTAGAATTCATGAATTCTATTATTTTAAAAGATGCAGGTGCTGATTAATTTTGCTTTGCATAATACTTGGACCTCGAGTACTGGAATACTTAAAGAGCGGCAGCAAATTGTAGCAATATAACCTATCAAAGCTGGCAGTGTCCCTTTAGTGCCGATGCACATTTATCTTGCTTACAAGAGTTTTAATAAAAAATTAAAATACTAAACTGCGTTTCAACAGAATGGAGGAAACCTACATCGTGAGCGCAAGGAGCGGGTATTTTAATCCTGCTTATGAAAAATGCAAAAGCGTTGCTCGTGCTACCAGGGGATATCCTACACGGAACATTTTTATGGTGAATATGAATTGTTTGAAAACACTGTACACTCACAAATGGAAGAAAGAGCAGAATCAGTGATTCATGCAAGGAGCGCAGAGCAGCCGCTGCACCAGCTCCACAGCGGATTCAAAGCAGACACTGAGGCAAAGCAGTGAAATAAAAAGCTGTTAGCTGAAGCGCTGTAAAGAGTTTTTAAAGCACGCAACACAAATGGAATACTAAAGGACAGACTAAAGGAAACACATGCAGAAAACTGCAAATTAAGCCTAGCTAAACTTCGTACTTCAAGGGTCCTGAGTTTGTCTGCATTTGAGACCACAGTGCCTGTCTTGTACGGGGGGAAACAGGAGAATAAATGTGTGGGGTTGCAAGGGTTTTCCATAACGGCCTCTCATGGCTTCCCCCCGGCAACACCCGGCTGGGCGGCAGGGACGCGGGTGCCCTCTGCTCCCACCCGGGCGCATTGTCCCGCTCCGGCCGGGCGCTGGGCATGGGGGGCACGGCGGCATTTTCCTCACACCGCGTCCCTCAGAGAAGACATCAAAGACCAGAGAGATGTGCTCTTTGTTTTGTTTGGTCTCTGACTCTCAACATGTGGTTTCGCAGGCCCAAACATCGGCACCTTTTAACCTATTCTGTTCAGCTTAGGCCTTAGCTCCATTTGAGCATTAGGGAAACTATAGTAACCGATAATCTGCCTGTTCCTGAATAGAAACTATGTACCTTGTCACACAAGAGCCCCGAGGATCACCATTCGGGACAAGTTCCTTTACAGGCCCTCGGCTTTCTTAAAAAACCCGGCCTGACCTGCTGAAAAGGTGTCAAAACCCTTTGCCTTTTTGCGACGGGGGATCTGTGTTAATGTTAATTTATATTTAACAAATGGGATATTGTCCCTCAGAATGTATCAGTATTTGATGATCTATTACAAATGTTTTCATCAAGTCATAATCGAGGGCCCTTGACAAAAGGTGAAGGGGTCTTTTAGGAGAGCAAGACGGCCACTGGGAAGGCAGAAACCTGTCCTGGTGTGTGTGTGTGTGTGTGTGTGTGTGTGTGTGTTTCTCTGTGCGGGTCCACCCCAGCACAGGTGACCGGTGACACGAGCTCACCAGCATGGTGACACACAAGCTCACCAACTCGCCCCTCAGCTGTGGGTCAGTCATGAAGCCCAATCAACATGCTGAAACTCGGCAGCAAGGCTGGCAGAGAAGCTTCTTTCCAGGCCCACCTTTGCTGAATCGAAAACTTTCTCCATCACCACGTTGCAAGCGAGAACTTTGTTGGTTGTTGGTTTTATTTACGTATGTATTTTGGTAGTGATCTGATCTCCTGCTTAATGAGCCTCGCCCCAGGCACAGGGAAAATGTTATCACCAGTCCCATTTTTCACTCGCTCAATCTCCGATTCGGCACTGCACTGTCTTGTTATTAGCAGGAACAACAACAGCAGCAGCTATGTATATCGTGTAGATCAGAGCCAGAAAAGAAAGGAACAAATGTCAAGGGTTTGAAGAAGCAATTCAAGCCCAGCTTCATTTCATCTCTGTCACTCTCTCCTGACTCTGTCACGCAACAGCCGCCTGCTAACATATTTCCCTCCAGTAAAAATGACATTTTTGCTTCCTTTATAATAGTTTAATATTAATAGGGAGGGGAGCTAAATTGTTGACGCTGCAACCAAAATACTGTACTGCAAATTGAGGTATTTGGTATGAAACTCAAGACCTTCTGCATTAAGCTCTCTCACAGTGACCTGACATAAACTGGCAACTGGCAGCCGTCTGCTTTTGGCAGCTTGGCATATTTGGTCATTTATTGGGTGCATGTGAAGATCAAATGGGTTAAGATTCTTCTCCTTAAACAGCAGGGAAAAGAACATCAAAAAGGTGTAAATTTCATTTCCCCAGTTTTGATTAAGTCAAGCATGAAATGAAATGTAATACTCTCAAGTGGCAAGGGTTTATACTATTGATGTTGTTACTTCTGCTTCACAAAGCCCAATCAGCCGACAGCGAGTTGAACAAGCTAACAGAGTTTTAGGGTGGCCAGATGGAGGGTTTTTACTATGGTTGAAAAGACAGCTTAGTGCTTGCCTCTTCAAGCCAAGTCAATGCCAACTGTGTGAAATCCTGGCCATTCTACCCCTTTTTTTTTTTTTTCTTCCCTCTTCTCAATGCTGGTGGCTAGCACCATACAGGCCTGATAAAAAACAATCCCTTCAGCAAAACAATGTGTTGAATGAATATTTTTTGTCAGAAGTGTTGTTTATCTTCCCTCAAAGTGCAGAGATTTCTGAATTCATGATGCAGACCAATCTCATTACAGTATTTAAGCAAATGGGAAAACACACTGCATTTAAATGTTATCTGAAAGGAGGCCTTTGCAAGAATTTGGTAGTTTCTCTGAGATTAAAATTATGACATTATTTGTTTCCAATAGCGTGGCGAAGAAAAATATCTACTCACGTGCTTTGGAAATAAATGAAGATTTAAAAACTGTACCTTGTTCATCTATTAAGGGAAACCGGAGTTAATTCAGAACACTTCGAGATGCACATTGAGAAACTCTTTAGTTCTAGATACAAAAGTAACAGGTCTTAAATTGAGTGTGGTCTTACTTCGTTAGGAAATTTGTCCTTTTTTTATAGGTGCTTTTTCAGGCCCCTTGTTCCCACTACATTCTCAAATTTAATGCTCTTGCTACTATACAGCTGGACCAGAATAGAGTGGCTTTAGTAAAGACTTAATAGAATCTTTAATGCTTCTAACAATCCACTCCCATTGAACTGCATTAAGTAGATATTATGGAAGGACAAAGAGCTAAATAGCTCAACATCAACCTCATTAGGCATGCAGGCAGGCCTTGAACCATTTTATGGGCAAGCCTATTGTGAGTACACTCACCAGGTTAGCTTTAAATTGCAAATGATACCCTGAAAGGGGAAGAGAAGTTTTGGAGAATGGCCTCACAGAAAGAAAATCATTTTAGGCTATAAGAAAATGAAAGGCATTGTTAAAATTGCTCTGACCGTAGCAAATGAAATACATCATGGACCTGAGAAGCTGAATGCTACACTTGAGGGTTTTTTGTTGGCTTTTTTTTTTTGTCCGTTTAGGAATGTGGTGTACAGCAGAATATAAACAATATACAATCTGTAAGACTTAATAAGGGTGGCTCAACATACTATCCTTTGTCTGAAGTTAAACAAATGATAAGGGCAACAATAATTAAGTAGAGGGGGAAAGACAAAAAACATCCCATTTGAATAAAAGGCAAAGTGTGGAAAATCTTATGTATAAACACTTTCCAGCTTTGCAATTCTTAATCAATAAGGATTCATTTAGTCTTGGCACTTCTGTGTTCAAAAATATTTATATTAAAAAAAAAAAAAGAAAGAAAAAGTCTCTCAAGAATTGTTTGCAACTGCAAAGTGCTTTAACAACTGACATTATGATGCTGCAAGTCTGGGAACATATTCCCAAGCAGAGCCCTTCTCTGTCACCTTAGTGGATGAATAATTGTGCCTTTGCATATTCCTTGTCATAAATGGCAGGAATGAAGGGACCCTAAGGACCGCACTGGCAGGATTGGTGCTGTACAAGCAGAGTAAATTAAAACAAGGATTAGAGCAAGTATGATTGGGGATGACAAGCAGGGCAGTTGTCGCCACACAATGTGCCTTTTTGCCCATATGGTCTGTACCAAGCTTACACAGCAGAAACCCTCTAACATGGATGCTTATTAAAGCATTCCTTCTTGATCAGGACATAAAGTCCTTATAGCTTCATGTCATAGGAGAAAAACAGTATTTCTTTCACTACTCAGGCAGCAGACTCAAGCACTATTATTTATGAAGTTTTACATACAACTGCCCAATCTTTACTTTTCATTAGATTACTATACAAGAAAACCCATAAATGTGAAAAATTGAGGTTACAGTCTGCAATCATAGTTATGCATTATATAGGTTATTAAATGCAAAAGTGAATTAACTGACAACGGTATTCTAAATAAAAATCAGACACCTGAGATATTTCAGAACTTCCTCCCAAATTATGGGTTTGTAGTATACACAGAATTTGAGTGTTTTTCAGCTACCTTTAAGCAGATAATGAAGGTAAGACAGAAGCTCAAAACAGAAGCTCAAAACAACATGAGATTCATGCTAGGGAAATATTTAAGTAATCGTATATGTATTGTTATGAACAAAACAAAAGAGTAGGGCAGCTTTCTTATAGCTTACAAGAGCAGAAAAGAACAATTTCGTCCCTAAACACTTGTGTTATCTCACATGACATGTGTCATTTTCTGTGCCTCAGTTACCCATCTGTAAAATTGGAATAATTACACATTGTAAGTATATTACACATTACAATGTGTAATATACTTACAATGTGTAATTATTTTTTTGGGTGTTTTTTTACTGTTTATTTGTTTTTTACTCAAATATCATGCCACTGGTCCTACTTTACAGAAAGATATCCAGATTCCACAAACTCCCAGGAACAATTTGAAGTCCCAGAGAAGAGTTTTGTCTATAGGGAGATACTATGATGATGATGATGATGATGCTTTCTCAGTACCTCAATAAGCTACTCAGATAGTGGCAAGAAAGCAGACGTGAAAGACTTTCTATTTAAATTTTGTTCTTCTGTGTTCCATAATACAGCTTTATCTGACCACAAAGCAATGTCAGATTTAGAGTATTCCTTCCAGCTTGATCTTTTTCTGAGCCAGAACAGCCAGTTCTGCAGAATTAATGAAGTTAGGAAAGCTCCCACAAGGAGCAGCATGCAAAACACAACATTACATGGGAACCAGCACCAACATTAGCAGTTAGAACATTATCAGCTTCTTTGGGAATCATCCAAGAGTTCCTGCTAAACCAGACAGAGGTTTCTTACAGAAATCCTGAGGCCTTTTGGTAAAAGTGTCACAGTCTGAAGCAGAACCTGCTAAATTGTCCTTGATGATTATAACTCCTCCCAAGCTTAAGCCACTAGCGCAGAAAACATTTATATAGGTTAGATCATTACTTGTTATCACTCCTACTTTTGGATGCTGGGGTCAACCTCCAAAGCACTGGGATTGTTCCTCAAAGCCAAGCCAAAGGGCTTGCCAAGGGCCAAAGCCCTCCTTTGTAGAGTAAATAAAATGAGTATTACAACACTCACTGTATCATAATAGCCAAAAGTCCCCACTTATCAGTAAGCCTTGGCTACTGCAGAACAGCCCACGCTCCATGGATGCACTACAGCTCTCTCACTTAGCAGGTAGGCAACTCTGAACCTTTGTCAACAAACACAGTCCCAAATAAGCCTATTTACAAGAAGTCCTGTGGTCAACTTTGATAAGTCTAGTTGTCTAGCTATGGTGACATAAAAGATGTACAATTCTGACAGCGTAAGATGAGACCATTTAGCAATAACGAGTCAAAGATCAGAAAAGAAACAATTTAGAAAAAAGTCCCAAACACCTTCTTCCCATGGAAAGGGCTATCTGAATTTCGGCTCTCTGAAATTTAGCCATTACGCTCCACATAACATGCCCAAGGCATCCAGGAAGTGCAAGCATTTGAACTCTTGCAGAATCGATTTGTCAACCTCTTTTTGGCTTGGGTTACTTGCAGACAGTAACCTGAGCATCATATGTGACAATGGTCAAGCCTAGAGTTCAACCACAGTTGCTTCATGTGGGTATCTAAGGTTCCATGATGTGCATTTGCTTATAGTAATTTAACATTTGAAACGAGCATTTTTTTTATTTTTTTTTTTACTTTCTTAATTACATCCTCTGTAAAAATACAGCTTCTGAGGACCAGCTAAAATCTCCAAGTCTTCCATGAAATCAGGCAGGTGAGAGCTACAGTTATGATTCCCGTCTTGCTGGCAAACAGAAATTAGAAAGGGGCTGAACAAGTATGTTTAGCTACTGGCATAAAAACTAAGTAAACAGTAATCAGAAACGAGTCGCATCAATAAGCCTATTTGACTCCAAAACTTGCCTGAAAGCTAAAAAGGGCCGTTTAACCATTGAGATAAGGATCCTCTGAAGAGTGAAGCTGAAGACCAGAAGGGATAGTACATAAAGAAAAGGTATAGCATATCAGGTTTTTAGTGTACTAATAATGATGTTTTATTGCAACGGTTCCTAGATCCTATATATACACACATATTTTTAAGCTGGCAAACAACAAGCTGAAAGACACAGCTAGCAGCACTTAAGTGATGTGGGCTGCTGACCTGCTTGGTCATTTGTAGTCCTTCCTATCTTTAACTTACAGGCATCTTAGACTAGGTCTCCCCCCTAAAAGAATCCCCAGATTTTTGCGTTTCTGCACACAGTTTCTCTTGGGATCTACTGGCGAAAGTGCTGAAGAGGATCACAATAACCTACACGTTAACTTTACTCAGCACCTAAAAATCATAGACAGGTGTGCTGGAAAACATGTAAGATTAACAGATGCTACTATATTAACCTCCTCTTCCGAGTCCAAAAATCTTTGAACTATTAGCTTTCTTATTTTAAGAACCATTTGACTTAGACTACACTGCATCAATCACACGTGCCATTCAAAATTATTAGGGCTTCAAGGGAAAGCAGACCGTAAACCCGGACTTGGCTAGCCATTATTTGGATGGATGTATTCATATTTACTCGGATGGCCGGAGGCCTCTTGATTCATGTCTAAGTTTTGCTAGACACTGAAACATATTAGAAAATACAAGGTATGCCACGTTATGGGTACAAGGGACACTTGGATCACTAACCATGAACATATTTCATATCTCCGTTTCATCTACTCCACAGTAAGATTTGGGCATTCATCTGCAGGAGCACAGTTACAGAAGAGAGTGGCCCAGTAGTTAAACCATCGAGCCCAAGATTTGGGAAACCCAACTGAAATCCCCATTCTATGGGAATCTCTTGATCATTTAGGTCGAGATACTCAAACGTATTTAGAAACCATACTCCTGTTATGCTGCTAACTCTCAATGAAACTAAGACAGACTTCTAAATTTTTGAAAGAAATGTACTAAGCATCTAAATGCCTTTGAGGATCAGGACTCAGGACTTGAGACTCTCTGTGCCCTCGTTCCCTGACTGTCAAACAAGGACAACTGCATTGCCCTACTGGGCAGAGATATTCTGAGAGTAAATGCCTTATAGACTTGGAAGTGCTCGAGGTTATAGATACAGGCACCAGATAAGGACTGCAAATATGCCAGTTTAAAGAAACATGGTTTAGTATAATTCTGTTTCTATATTAATAGGGTTGAAAGGGACACAGCTTCTTAGAAATGCTATGTTGAAGGCGTGTTTTATTCTTACTTGAGAGATTCGACGGCAAATCTTGTGCAAGTCTGGGATTTTATTTCAAAAACTCTGTAAGCGCTGATATGATCATTATTTTAACCACGATTTTAAAAACTGCTTCTAATATTCTTGGAAGTTCTTCTAGAAAGAAGAGAAATAAACAGATTTTAACTGGAATATTTTAGACAGCTACTCAAGCTTTCAAAACGTGTACAATTATTGACAAGCCATGAAGAGAGAGTCAATGAAGTAAATGTGAAGTACTTCTTATTTCAGTCTTCTCACTTAAATTCTAGATTGAGGCTACAAAATTAAATCAATAGATTACACACTTGAGGATATTTCATATGAAGTGACTTCTGCTCAGTCTGATCTAATCTACACTGAAATGTAAAACAATCAGTCTCTAAGAACTTTAAAGCATCACCAGCTTCATTGACTTCATATTACTTAACGCTTTAAATGCATTTGAGAATAAGCCAGGAGAAATTCTGTGAAAGGAGGACATCAGGCTTAATGGCAAGGTGATAGCACAGTACAAACCTTTAAAGTAATTATTACTGCTCTGATTTTAAAGGCAATTTTCCCCTGCACTCCTCCCTGCCCCCCCGTTCCTCAAGATTAAGTAATATTTTTCAGCAGGCTTCATACCATGTGTAGTACATTTCATACTTGTCCAGATGATGTCCTGAAATTCTTATACCCCCTGATGTCACCATTCCTCTGAAAACAGGTGAGCTGTGTATGACCAGACAAAGCAATGCTCCGATCTTGCAAAGGATAATATGTGGTTAACTCGACATACTGCACATAGCCCCATAAATTTGAGTACGTCTTTGTGGGCTTGGAGCCTAAATGAACATCCAGCTACAACTTCCACTGTATTAGGATTGAGTTTAGGGTGGGTGAAGACTGCCAACAGGTTTCCCTCAGGGTCTACCTAGAGACAGAGCCCAGATCCCCAAATACCAGTTTGTCATTTAATTAATAAAGCTTTCATGTGATATTTTGACAGATAATTGTTCCACCTGCCCTAGCAGAGTTACAAAACGTATTTCCATCACTTTGCTTTTCAGCACTTCGACTGACTTAAAACAAACCTTGAGCAATGATGAGCCTTAAGATAAGGGAAAAAACAGAAGACAACCTGAACACTTTTTTTTTTGTGGAGGAAGAGAGAGGAAGGGATAATTAACTGCAGTGTTCAATGATCTTTTTCCACTTTAAACAGAAACAGGATAATAAAAAAACTTTTACCAAAATACATATTAATATTTTGTAAGTAAAAGTATGTGTGACATAATAGTAGCTTATTTGTTTCAATGAGGACTGACTGAAACAGAAGTTTAGTTTCTTAGATGAAGTGAAGGTAGCTCCTATCATTATTAAAAGATAAACATGTAGGTACTGAGAAAACTAATTAAATTTTGTTGAGTTATCATGAAGTCCCTTATGAATATCCTCTGGGGTAGGCTCTAATGTGAAGAGATCTCAATTTTGTGGTTAAATAATTTGAAGAGATTAATTAGTAAAGAATAAGCATTAAAGACAATCATGAAAAGATAAAGGTAACAATTTTTTTACATTTACTGGTTTCTTCCTGATGAAAAAGCTTTCATTACATAAAGCAACTATTAACAAGATAGTTCTCTGAATTACTTTTAAGCATTTAATTTATTAGCCATAGCGTAGAAATAAAAAAAACATTCTGAGATGAAAACTTAACTTTAAACCAGATTTGCATAAAGGATTAAGCTTCTTCCAGTTCAGAACTACTTTTCAATCTCAAATTGGGAGAACTGATCTTTATCCTGAATTTCTTTTTGTTCCTCTGGAAGTTCAGTTTAATCCAGCTTTCTTAATTTTCACCTTCTCCCTAAACCTCCTAGGCTTGTTACATGATAGCTAAGGATCATTATCCACCCAAGCTGAGGGGGTTTTCCCTTCATTAATTTCTGTAAGAAGATTACCAGTGCTTGTTTGTTGTTGTTTAAGCAAATGATTTCCCTAAGCTCTTTGTTTTTCCAACTGGTTTACACTTTAATGCCCTTGATTGAATTTCAAACAAGAGATCAACTTGACCAACCAACTCTGTTTAGGGGGAGTGGGAAAAGAAGAAAGTAGGGGAGGGAGAACTTCATGTGAACTACATAAGCAAGAAGAGTGCTTAAAAACTTATTCAGCCATTTAGTCAAAGAGATGCATCATAATTAGCATATCATTCAGGACTTGCTTAGTTTTTAAAGTCAAGGTGACTTTCCTTGAAGACAAAATTCTCTAATTACAAGTGAAGTGTGTGTGTCACACCTAAGAGGGGTTTTTACTGATTTAGTTCTACATCTCCCCCCACCCCAAAACATGTCTTTTCATTGGAAAGGTGTCGATCTTTTGTTCAATTTGAAAAGGGATGTGTGGAACAAACAATAGGAAGATTGGGTATGTACTGTTTGCAGTTTGAATAACATTCCTACTCAAACAGTCATTTTTAAAGGAATGTATTCAAGAGAATTGACTGTGATTTAGTCTCACCTAAGCTTTTATGCAACAAATGCAGCATTTAAGCACTCTGGGCCCCTCAGTGAATTCTGTATATATAAATTTGTACACACACACAAGCTAAGTAAGATACAACAGCCTAGGTAAAATATTCCTGCGTAATTGTCTTGATTTAGTTGATATTACATCATTTTTACATGGGCTAAGCATCTGCCTCAATAAAAAAAGACCCTTAGTCAAGTTTAATTCCCTCAAACCTCACTAACAGTTTGATGATGTTTGCCTACTAGGTCCAGTTATGCAATCCACATCCATGCACTGAAGTTTTTTTGGGTTTTTTTTTGTGGGATTGCAATTTATATACAAGGAAATCTGGCAGTATTTGACTATTTCTAGCTTTAGATTTTCTTTGCACAAGGTAAATTGCACACTACCAGAAAGTGCAGGTTCTGCAGATTGCAGACCTAAACAAATACAGATACATAAATGTTGCGCAGAGTTACATACATGTTCCCAAGTTGGCTATTTTGCTAAAAGTTGATCTACTTTTCCTGCTGCTGGGCATGTGGTAGTATTCCAAAATAGCTCCTCTGTATCAAAAAAAGCATATTAAAATTGAGCTCTTTAGTTGCATTCTAGGACTAAAATTCTAGACAGCACAAAAAGTGTAATCAAGCACCCTCTGAAAATCAGAATATTTGCCTCAGGATTAGAGTGACCATTGCCAAGTATGCACCACCCCAGATTTGCCCTAGAACCCAACTATGACGTGACTTCTCAGCTGGTCTGTCTTGCCTGTTCCCCTTCCCAGGAACCCCATCTATTTTACTGCTAGACCAATTGAGCAGACACCAGAGGGCCTGGGAGCATATTCCCTTGGTGCTAACAGAGATAAAGATTATTTTATATATCTATACATAAATATATATATATATAAACTGCACAGGAAGAAACTATTGAAAACAAACACAAAAAACAAACAAAACAAGAGAAAACAAACACACACAGAACCCCCGACCAAAACACACCACGAACACCAAGAAACCAAAAGATAAAAAAGCCTAAAAATCATTGTAACTTAATTCACAAGACCGAAATTACAATTATGGCACACAGAAGCTTGCAGAGCCCCCAAACAGCAGCATTGTCTCTCTCCAGACTGCACCACACCTAAGGAAGTACCCAGAAAGCACCGTACACAGGGAGGCAACTGCAGTTGCTGCCTGACAGCGCGAAGGGATTGGCACCCACAAACACTTTGAGGAGAAATGGACAACTCCGTAAATCCCAGATCTTAGTAGAATGGGAATTTTGCACCAGCTAAAATGGTGAGATGCAAGAAAAAACAATAAATTAAATGTGAGTGCTAGTCACTATAAAATTATAAAACCAAGGAAATATAGGGAATGAAATTAATAGCAAACGTTCTAAATTGACAAGTGAAACCCATTGTTAATATACAATATGGGAGGTTCAAGGCCTTATAAAGTGTGCACCCTAAGCAAGGCTCCTGGTCGTGATTCTCCTCTGTGACTGACCTTACACACTGGCTACTTTACATTCCACTGGGGTCTATGCCAGCTGACTACCTTCGAAACTTTGAGAATATAACCTTATACAAAGTAATTGTTACGAGGGCGTATTAAAATGGGAAGCCCGTCTATTTTAACCTTACTAGCAACAAACAACACTCGTGGATTCAACCATGTCATGCTATCAGCATGCCATGAAAACTACCACCGATGTAGATGTCATGCTGCATGAGATTTCCTTTCCTTTTTTTAAAAAATAAAGAATATCACAATATTTCTATACTTTAATGTCACATGGCAGATCAATAAACAGGAAATCATTAGTTAAAACCCAGGATACTCAATCATGAGCATCAAGTTTTGATTTGACATTTATTCTGCCATGAGTGTGTTCTTGTTAAGTGTTTCAATAATCTAATTTTAAAATTTTTTGTTCTTCGGGATCCCTGGATTCTGACAGACCCTTACGTATATCCAGCAACTTGTAACAATGCCACACTGACATAACCAGGAAATGAATGACAGCAGTTCTGATTTTGAGAGTTGGAGAGAAAATTATACTAGTCTATTTCTAAAGCAAATAGACTTCAGAAACAATGAATTTCTGCATATCAAAATTCAGTACTAAAATGAATAAAAGAAACATGGTGTAATCCATTCTAATCAGTGTATTCTAATTAATCCACTTTAAAAATTGCATGCAAGCCATACATACCAGTTGCAAGTACATACATATACAAACAGCGCCTATACGGTATAAAAAAAATAATCTTACTAATTTAGGAACAGGGTACACCAGGAAAATTAGTTGATGATGATGTATAGAATTTTAACAAAAGAATGTTGTCACTTAAAGTAGCATCCACATTTTAATATAGCTTTTCCCAATCTCACCTCCTACTGTCAACACCATCAATTTCAGCAGTGCTCCTTCCCCTATCTCTTTCAACATCAAAATGCGGTCCTTCCAGTATCATTATTATCAACCTGAGCAAACTAAATGTGAAAAGGTGCCACTAATAGGACAGCTTTTGACATCACATCTTGAACCAGAATAAGCAAACAGGCAAGTCAAATCTTCAGGGTCAAGCTTTGAAGTCAATTTTCTGACCCGGGAAATCATGTTCTGTGACAGTGATGACAAACGGTGAACACATGCCTTGTATAAATATGTCTATGAATGTTGCCTTACAAACATTCAGTCACCAGTGCGCTGTAGCCAACTATGAAAAGAAAAATGGAAAGTTTACACTTTGAACATCCACTGTTTGACATGCTGCTTTAACAAAAAAATCCAAGTTTAAAATTGCCTTCTTTTCTTGAGCAAAAAAAAAAAAAAGAAGCGGTAATAATAATAAAAAAAAGTACACATACACCTAATTTTCAATTAACCTTCGCCATCCAAATAGATCCGGAGAACAACTTAATGTATACAGTGCAAACATTTTGCTATTTGGATTCCTATGCTGAAAGCACTCTCTAGCAAAGCTTTTCTAGGCACAGGACTGAAAAGTCATTGTTTATTGATTTCAAAATCTAACAGACTAATTATATATTTGTAGATGACTTGACAGATTTACAAAACTGCTATACGATTTTATAATGGAACATGCTCATGTTAATCTCCATCTATGGAGATAGCTAGAGGGGGCTGACCTTTATCTCATATTTAAAACACAAGCAATAACTGAAACTCATTTTCAATTTATTTTCCAATCATATAAAAGAAGGGGGAAAAGATTACTTTATTGAATCTTTTTAGCTGGTAAAAGGTTGGAGACACACGGTCTTGATGCCTTCCAAGGAGCTACAGGGATGGTCTATAGGGAACAGACTTAATCGAATAAACTAATCTTTGCTGTGGAGATTAAGTAGATGGCTACAGCAGTAGGGTAACAGCGGAATGCAAAGTATCAGCGGCACCATCAGCTGCTCGAAAGGTGCTGTAGGCAGTAGGAGAGCTTCCCTGTTGGGTCCACCCTACTGATCCTGCAAATTTGGTAAACTTCATGGGAATTTAATAATGCTGCTACATTGTGCCTGCCTGCTGAGCAAACAGCCTGGTGCTGCAAGGCACATATGTGACAATTTACAAGGGTTTTTTTGGAAGATACAGTAACCGCTGCTACTCAAGCCTGGGGCCTTTAAGCTGAAGAGAGCATATACAGTGTACATCCTCAAGGTAAATAGGATCTAGAGGTAAGGATGTGTTTCAAAGCAGTTCCTGACAGTTGGTAAAGTGCCTTACTTTGTAAGCACATCTTTTCAAACGGTCTTTGATTCCCTATGCCAATACTCACATGAAGAACTGAATTAGGCTGGGCTAGAATCTGTCATGATATATGACTAACATATTTCTGCGCTTTTATGTGAGCTTAAATAAAATCAAGTTATTTTGTTGGGTTTCTTGTTTGTCCTGTCTCTTCCATTTAGCACTGTGAGCTGGAAATCCTGACTAATTACAGACTACACTTTTCTGAGGAAACGGCAGAGATGGCACCCTCTCCCTGCAGAAAGGATATTTTTATTATGGCTTAGAAGCAATCCAAAACACACACACTGTTCCTGCACTTTCGGCCTGGCAATGAAAAGGCAAGCAAAGGAATGATCCATGTTTCAACGTATACAATGAACTTATTTAATAATAATAAAAAGAAACATTTCAAAAACAATTACTGCAGCCTTTGGATCCTGTAACTTGAAAGAAAACCGCAGCCGCTCTGCTCATTCCAGCAGCTTACAGTTCACAGGGTAAGCAGCGCTCGTCAATATGAATCAGCTGTGAAACGCAGGGCTCTGCTAGGACTTCAGTTTAAATTGGCCATCTCTGCAATATTGTTATTACAGTTAATAAAAACTGTTGCCTAACACTTTGACCACAGACCAGCGGAGCCGGGGTGGAGTGGGACTGGGGAAAGGGTACGTGCCAGGGGGCAACACTTAATGTGAAAAGTATTTGGATGAAGCTGGTACTGTGGGTTACTTCTAGAGGTGACAGTCTTGTTCAAATATTGATTCCCTATGTGACAGAGAATGTGAAAGAGATTGTAAATGCATTTCCAGTCTGCTTCGATAGCAGTTTAGCAATAATAAGCAAATAGTGAGGGTAGAAGCTCTCTTCCTCTTTGTCAACAAGATAGGGGCTATCAAAGGGAAAATAATAAACCAGAAAAGTAAAAACATTTACTTTTTTTTTTTTTTTATTTTTATCTCCCCTTCTTTGTTCAGGCCAGAAACCAGAATTCTTTCTATGGCTCCCACACCACCAGTGTCACACATGAACTCCTCTCACTAGACGCCATCTATGTTCACCTCTAACTTAACTCTCTCCCATCCTAACTCTTTTTTATAACAATCAGATTATTCGGGACTACGTAGAGAGGATAATTACAGTTGCTATTATAATAACGTGCTACAGTTACAGCACACACCAGCGTGCAGCAAGGCTGTAGTACCTGCAGGGCAAGGATCCCAGTAGGGCCTTTAATACAGAAGACCCAAACGCACCAGCATCTGTCTTGTCTCTCAGGTTCCCTGGGCAGTCTGAAGTGGGGCCACAAAGAGTCAAAGGCTACCATCAGCCATCTCCTCTCTGTATGGTGTGCAGCCACCCGGGCACAAACTGAGCACACCGTCAGAACACACAGTTTAGCCTGAAGCAACAGCCCACTGTAGAGAAAAAAAATGACTTCCCCAAAGACAGAGCAAATCCAACAGCATTGTGAAAACAAAGAATGGGTGCTGGAAGACAACCTCCTACCAAACTAAAACAGCATTGATCCAATACAGCCTGAACTGCTTATAAGCCGTGGTGTGTCAAGGCACAGCCCACTCTGAATGGAAGTTTTGCTCTCAAGCTTTTGGGAGGTATAACTAACGTAGCCCCATGATCTCTGCTCCTGCCTCCACGACACTAGACTGTCTCAAAAATGTCGGCATTTCATGTTCAGAGAGGAAAACAAAGCAACGATGTATTAACGGAGAGGGTCAGACTGTGCATTCCAGAGGACAGATAGAAAAGGCAAAGCTGTGAGGACCGGTAAAGCCCCTGTCCCAGGAAGCAGCAAACCAGAATTCAAACACAAGAAATGTCAACTCCTTTAAGGTAAATCTGTGGAGAACCAGGCTCCACGCCAGAAACAGTGCTGCAGCAAAGCAGCTCAGCTCATCAAGAAGTACGTTTACATGGCAGTCAAAGGGGTAGCTGAAGCATGTTGAGCTAAACCAGAGCCATCTTTAGACTTGCCTGCTCGAGGGCTGAGCTGCAGCACAGAGCCCAGTGCAGCCCAGTGCTCACTCAGGTGGGTGCGTTTTGTAAGCCGCACCTCACACCAAAATGGCTGGATTGCTACCAGTCCTCGAGCTACTGATCCAAACCTTACTCAGCCATGTCCAAATCAGCTGCAGTCACCTCTCTGACATCACTGTGGATGTAACCTTTATGGCAGGAAGATATGCAATAACAAATTAATACTAAAAGCCAAGCTGTTTTCCATGCCACAAAACAAGCAAAAGAATAAATGTTAGTAATAGATTACAAAGGGCCGGCAGGTATATTTTGCAGTGGGAATTGAGCGAAAATCGTCTACATTTCTTCCAAGAAACTCTAGCCACGCTGATTAGTTGGTGTTCATTAAATAGGTGATTTTGACTAATTTTTGTTACCTCATCAATATTTTTCTTTATTAGAAAAATTAGGCTGGTTTAAATGCTATCAGTAGGATTAGCTATAACCTACTGAGATAATAGTTTTCTATGCTGATGACAATGCGATCACTGTGCGAGTTAAACGACCTCTGCCCCTCGTCCCCATGAGTTGTGTAATGAAAGAATGCATTTAAGAGACAATTATTAGGTTAATTTCCTGACTTCAATGCAGGACATTGATGCTGTGCTCCTGTTATTAGACCTAACTCCAGGTAATAACAATGCGAGTGAAATAAGACAAGCTAGCCGGTGGACACTGCACCGGAAAACTTCAAGTGCTTATTATTAAAGGGGGAAAACCTGAGTATAAACAAAAAAAGTAAAAAAGAAAAAAAAAAGAAATTGTTAAACAACACAAAGCTATCAAAGAAAAATCTGTGGAAGTAGAAGAATTCAAAAATAAGAAATTAAGAATGAGAAACCAGTGGTCATGTGTGGTAAGAAAACACTATGTCTGGAAAACATGCAGATCAAATAGCTAATGGTCACTTGGGCTGCAGCAGCCCCCAGGAGTTTATTGTCCCAGAAAGTATATACAGCCCGTTAGGAGATGGTGAGCCTTTACGCACTTTGCAATTTAAGGAGGCAAAGAGCAAAACCGCACTTGTTCAAACTCCCAGAAGTGTCCATGTCACAGCAAGAACCGAACACCAAAACCCAGAGTCCCAGTCATAAACACATGGCCACTCTCCGTAGAAGAGGCTATTCCACATGAGACCAATCTTTAAACCGACTAAAGCGATGCACAAAAAGAGAACTGGAGAAAATACAACATTTAGCATGGTGTGGAGCTGCCAGTTTCTGATTTAGACAGCAGAAATAGAGCCATATCATCTGAAAGCACACATGAAGTTATATTAGGTGTGGAAAAGCTCTCATTCCCAGCCCAGAGGTGTCCGTGCTGCCAGCCGTGCCCACACACCACACCACTGGCTAATGGGCCAGCAGGTGGGCTGGTAGAGGAACTTGCTGCCTCTTGTGACCTACAGCCACCACCAGAGCTGGACAAAGGCTTCACTCCTGCCACTGGTTCTTTGCACCATCTGACAGTAGAGGCCCCCAGCGCTTGCAAGCTCTTCACTGCCAGCTCTCTGAGCACGTAAGCACACCACACTCCCCTGGGCCATCAGAGTTATGCCCCATTACATGTGTCTACCTAAACCAGCGCCTCCTTCAAAGCACAAGAACCAGAGGATGTCCCCAGTTTACTGCTGGGGGAGATACTAATGGCATAATAGCAGAGCATAAGCCAAGTACAGAAGCAGCAGACCAAAATTTTCCTGCCAGAAGAACCTCCTCATGCACCTATCCACTCCTGTAGTCTCTCCTTCCCGTACACAGTCCCTCCATCATCTGTGTATACGAATAATTTTCTATTTAAGAACAGAAAGAAAAATGTGACTGACTAAAACACCATACCCACGTACACTCCCAAATCGCTATAGCACTGCGACAAGGTTTCTAGCTGCTGTCACTATCTGTTTATTGCCAGTAAAAGAGCAACGGATTGCTCTTGCTTTCTACTGATGGCCTTCTATCCCCCAGGGGAGAAAGCATAGACTAATCTGGAAGATTAGCAGGCTACGGACCAGGCAATCACAAGCTCCCACCCTGTCTCTAGCACGCTTGGACCAACGGCTTGCCTGGCAGGGAATTCTGATCCCACACATCTTCTTGTCAGGCCCTGAAAAGTCGAATCCCACGGACGCAAAGATCTGCACTTTTGTCATGGTGACAAGCAGCATCCATCTCATCCTGAGCAATCCCACACTGCTAGCTGGGTTGAAACAAATGGATGCAATTTTTCTCAAAAGACCCCCCAAAAAATCTCTAAGTCCATTTACTTTTATTCAATGCAAAAGTCATACTTGGTTCCGCAGAGCAGGGCACATCCTTCCAACAGGCACGTTTCCATCTTGCCCCAAGCACACAAGCGATATAGTGCTACACTCAAGCAAGGAGAGCAGTATCACCCTGCTGACACTGCTCTTGAATCAGCCAGCAATGATCAAAGCTCACCGTCCTCACTGGAACAGTGCTATTTTCAGAACCTTTAGGCATAAAGAAGAGATAGCGCACTCGCCGGCCAATGTAAAGCTCTAACTGTGAACCAAGGGGACATTCAGATTACTTGTAACTCTTACGTATCCTGGGAAGCCCAAGTTGCTTTATGAAGCAAGAAGGTGCTTTACTGGCAAACTGGTGGCCGGTGCAGTGCTCTGTGCTGAGAATATGGAATTTGAATATTCCTATTTCCACTCCGCCAGGCTGGTGCTCTGGGGTCTTGAACACATCTCCTCACCCCTTTATCTGCCTTGGATATAAAGATGTTGGGGGCACGAACCATCTGGCAGGTAGAACAATGAAATCCCAAACTCAGAAATAACATGTTGATAGTTACCTTAGAAGCTCTTTTTCTATTAGTTTTTAACTTAAATTGTAATACTACCAATTGTCTTGGTATCTCTGGGATTCTCCCTGTCACCCTGGTATTTGCTCTGGTAAGAAACATGGAGTGCGGTCCAGATCCCACTGACAACTATGACAAAACTCTTCCTGAAAAAAGTCACAACACGATTTAAAATGCTCATTACTGCTAGCAAAGAGAAAAAAGAACCCAGAATAAAAACTAACCTGTGTAAATTTGAACTCTGTACATAATAAATGCCACCAAAAACTATTCCCCTGTTTTTATAATGTAGAAATATTGTCTCCTTTTACTAAGGCACCAAAATAATTGTAAAAAACTTTAGAAATGCATCCATTTGTTCTATTCTATAATTATTACTGAAAGACATGAATATAAATATGTAAACTCATTTTACACCACAATTATTACATTTTAATGCATAAGAAAAAAGCTTTTTTCACATCTATATTCATATGCAATATTTATTTTTTCACCTGCAAATTCTGAAATGGCAAAAGAGTAATACAGTGAAAATCTGAGTTTGCACAGAGGTTTTTTCCTTACTGTTTTAGCCCTTCAACAGGTATTAGTTTAAGTGGGTTTTACTGTCTATTTTATAGACATTCCAGTAGAAAATGAAACATTTAAATATGCAAGCTTTAGCTAATCCTCCAACACACAGCCTATGGACTTGGTAGGATTATCCTTTATTATAACGCTGTTAGAACCGATACAAAATTGCAGTTTGAGATTAAACACAAGAATTTCTAAAAATGCATCTCTCTGCTTTTCCCATTTTATCCTGTAAAAATATCTAATATTTTGAAGCATTCCTTTAAGAGTCTCAAACAATAATCGGTATAGAATTCTAACATTTATATAATCGTGCAGCATTATATAAATTTATGCAGTAAGCACTATGCCTAACAATTAAAGGGAGCATTTTCCCCCTCAATCTAATGCAGCATTCAAGACATTGAGGAAAACAGTGGAATATTTGAATATATTTTCAGATTTGTTAGAGCAACCATCATATGTAGCAACAGTATTTTACTGTTTTCATTTAAACATTTTAGAGCTGCTGTATTATTAAAAGCTTCATCTCCTTCCCTGTCATTCACTGCTAAATTTCTTTTCAAATATAATACTGCTAGTTAGGGATCCACTCCATTGAGGGACCCAAGTTCATTTGCATCCATTGGCTATGCTAAATGCTCAACCTAACAGATGGGAATCTAATTGCAGACCTGTTGTCTGGACATTGTTAACAAATGCAGAAGTAGCAATATACAGGGCTTTTTGGAACTGAATTTGGGCTGGCAGCAGGGGAACTCCAGTTAATTACCAGCATCTGAATTTCTTGTTTAATGCAGGCAAAGGCAAAAATAGAGGTACTCGGACTGAGGAGGACTGAAAACTGATCAGAATAATCATAGACATTAGATCACCCAAAGCAGCGATTCTGGAAAATTGGGATGAGGGTTCCATGTCCGTACAACCCAAGAGTCCATTTTTGTGAAGTAACATCCACGAGAGAAAGTGAGACAACAATTGTAAATACAATCATGTAAAGAATGTTTAGCTTGCGAACAAAGACATTGCCTCAAAAATGATACGTAAACTGTAAACATCATAAATAGAGGCATTAGTACTGGACTGTAATATGCAAGATTGAGTTTATCCTGTGACTTTGCTTTGAGTCTCAGAAATAGCAGGGAGACGAGATTGCCTGCAGAAAGCTTTTAATTACCAAAATTTGTAAATTTTTTGACGTTTTGTTTGTTAAACAAAGAGGCAGTTGCTCATGTAGAAAATTATTTCTTCTGCTTTCACCCCACCGCCTCAAAATGCTGAAAGAGAAACAAAGACTATTGTTGCAATGTTTGCAAACTACCCAACACACCCTTACCCATTTTGTTGTACAGAAAATGGACACCGATTTTCTGTGGTATTACTCTATTCAACTTGCTCTCTTGAGGTTGCCAATTATACATTTCCAAAACTCACTCGACCCTCTCATTGTTTAACAATTTGCCTTTCCTGCAATTTTTTTTTTTTTAGTTTTTTGTTTGTTTGTTTTAAAGTCAGGGAGCTAGAAACACACCAAGGCCTATATCCATCTCTGTTTCAGTGTTCGTGTGCTTTTACGCAAAAGGCCTATCAGGAACCTGGAAAACTATACAGTGTTGTAATATCCAAGAAGCACCTTTAATCAATTGAATTTTTTTTTTACTCTTTGTCAGATTACATTTTGATGGGTGACAGGTAATAGAGCCTCATAAAAGAACAATACAGAGCTGGCATTTAACAAATCCAACAGCCTAGTAATCATTTCTTTTTCTCAATGACAACACTACGGAAGAAGAAAACCAGGTTGTTTCCATGGAATTAGTAACTGGATCACAAAGATTTCACTGACTGACTGCTAGACGGCAGACGAAGGGCCTGATGCTGACACCCACAATGGTAAATCCACCCCTTGCTACCAGTTGATAGCGGCTGCACTTGAGCTCTGAAGGACTCTAAAGGCCAACAGTCTGCACAATAATTGACCCTGGATGGGATGCTTACATCAATTTCACTGCCTTTCTCTTCTTTTCTGTATTGTTTTTTTCCTAATAAACTAGATTATAATATTATATGTAGATATTTCTGGTTTCAATTAAAGAATAATTGCTGTTCAATCTCACCCCTCGCTACTGCACCACTTTTCAGGCATCAGTGGTATAGAAAATGACAGACACTTCTTTAAATGACAGAAAAGCGATATCAAGAAGTCATGTGATGTTTCAGAAAACGCAGTTATTTTTCATTAAAGATTTTCAGGTTTAAATATCATTTTGAGCTGACTGGAGTGGTTCTGCCAAAGACTATTTGGCCAAAACAATCTGATAATTCAGGTAAAACACAACAGTACTTTGTCATGGTAAAAAAAAAAAAAGCACACGCTGGAGTCGATCCAAAGCCTCCACAGTCAACGGAAGCACGCTGTACATCATGCGACATACATCAAAACCTTCTGTTGTAAGGATCTGTTCCACAATTTAGGATTTATATCTCATCAACTCATTGGACCAACTTAAAAGAATAGCATAACCCAAAGAGGTATGCATCATAAAATTAAAAATAAAATGGGATATTATAAGTACACATAATTGTCCTGTTTCCTTCTTTATTCACATCACTTTCTATATGAAATTCACAAACATTTTGTAACGTTCTTCCCTGAAAGGCATCAGTGGTACCTACTGCAGTCACAGACTGCAGTCAGTTAAAATGACATTAAATAAATCCAAAGTATTAGAAAATTAAAATAAATATCCAGTGTAAAATACACATATAGGAGGAGGAATGGATAATCTAGACTAGATTCTTAAATAACCATTAAGATTTGTCACTAAAAATACATTTTGTTACCCAACATATTTCATTTAATTTGACTAACCCTGCTTGGCTCTAATGAGCTTTCATAAGAGCACAGGGAAAATGAACTCTGTCACAATTAAGAGAAATTTTTATTTCTTAGCTTGTGTGGTTGAAGTCCCTATTCTCAGCAGTGCTTTTGCTCTTTGATTTTTGTATTTCCTGAACACTTCCCTCCTTTTAAAAGTAATCCATTTCTTTATCGCCCCTTTTTGAGCTCAGGCATGCTGCAGACGTTTGAGTGATGAAGATGACGTGGATTGGAGGTGTTTAGCTTTGTAATTTCATCCTTGAATTTTGTGATTACTAACAGGACAACTTTTTTAATTTGCTCTTTTGTCTCGATTCCCCTGGCTGACAATCTGCTCTGTGAGCTAGGCTTTTTAATCAATCACCTAGATAATCAAATGTCACTGGCTATCTGCTCCGTGTAATTACTTTTGCAATTAAAAATCAACCTCAAGTTGCCTCATCTAATTAGAGGGATGGGCAGATTTTCATCGAGATTGATTTTTTAATAAATATTGACTTAAAATGCCATAATCTCATCATATTCTTTCATTTTCTTTGTACCAAAAATCAAACAAATGGAAGAATTAACAAGCAGAAAGATTCATAGGACTTCAAAGGCTTTTGCTAGTTCAGACATACAAAATTGTGCTATACAGAAGCCCAGCTTATCTCAGTCTAATAACACGCAAAAGCTCCTACCTTTTATTAGAAAAAGAACAAAGCAGTTGCACCATTACATATTTCACTTTCTAAATTAGTCCAAATTAAATGAATAAACTCTATACTATAATTATCTGGCCTGCATATGACAGAAAATATTGCGTGGGTTTTACTGAATTACTCTGTATTTCAAAAATCATTCACTTTGAATAAATAATAATATTGGGAATTCCTTTTCTCCAACACCTACCCAGAGATTGTGCTTTTATTTTCTTTCCCTAGAGGAGTTAATTTGATGATGCTTTTTAATCACTTTGCATTGATAAGACAAACACAGCAACATACACTATTTTACAGCAAAAATAAATACTGAACAACGTGAAAATAAGGTTTGCGGCAAATAGCTGTGTGTAGAAAAGTAGAAGCAATATCCTAGAAAGAAATAGAAGATCCTACTTTTATATGTAGCAAAGGAGTACGTTTTTGAATCTGTTCAAATATTAATTGTTAAAACAGAAAAGGAGCCTGGAAGGTATCACGGGGAACAGATCCTACCTTCTTTTTCTTATTTCTGACATAGACTTATTCACTGTCTGGCCTTGAACACTATGAACTCATTGAACCTAAAGAGGAAGTTGCAGCAGCAGCAGCAGCGGTTACTGGTGGTGCCAAGACCAACGTTGCAGTAGGTGAATCACAAGCCCTTGTGCTTCGGGGAGGCATTACGCTCCCTGGAGTTCCCTGAACTATTGAAGCAGCACATCTCCTTTTGTGCAGCTGCAGACCCGCGTTAGGTGGGAGGGACAGTTGCCCGCTTCCTTCCCACCCCCTGTGGGAATTGTCAGTACCTGGGGCAAACCTGTTTGCCAAAGGGATGCAGAAATTTTGCCTTCCTTGTTATCGCTGTGCTTGGTGTTGCCTTCTGACACTTCCCAGGAACTCACCCGTACTTTGTTTAAGTATACAAAGATACAAATGGCAAGGCAAAACTGTACAGTGACTCATCCACAAACACAGGAGAAAAATTGCGCCTGTCAACAGTATATGAATTTTACATCTTATTTGCTAAAAGAAGTTAGGTTGCTTAATAGTTGTTGATGACCCCAAGATAAGCTCTTTAATGCACGTATGTACCTCAGCCATCCAGATCTCTACAAAGCAGTTATTAGTGTTGTAAAGGAATGAACAAACTCCAAATGTGCTATCCTATTCACATTATAATGATGGAACAGGATACCATAATTACGGTTGCTGGACGAGTATGCCATACTTTATACTGCGACCTGGTACAGTATACAGTATTTCCACTGGAAACATTAGCAACTAAAGAGCGCTTCACAACACCTGTTGAGATACTCATTAACCTCCGATTTGCTACCAATAAGACTATATAATTAAAAGATGCTTTCAACAGACATACTCGTGGTATTTTCCACTGTAACACAGAGGCTTGAACTACAATACTCTTCTCAAGTGAAACACTCAGCTCCTTGTTCCCTCCCGTTGAGGGTGAGCTACCCTAAACCAAGAGAACAATAACCACCAGATTCTGAAGGGGATAAAGTGGGAAGAAAGAATATAATCCAGTTCACTTTAGATTAACTTCATGAAGTCCCTAACTATTAAAGTAGTGCTACCAGTCTGATAACAATATCACAAGTGCTTTACTGTGAATAACAATGCTGTGTTTGTGTTGAGCGAAACAGCACTGGCAGCTATGTTGCCCATACATTGCCAATGCATTTACTTTTGTTGGCTGCAAAACAAAAATAAAATTACAGCTAGGGGGGGAAAAAAAGAGAACACTCTGCAATATTCTGAATCATGTGATGTGAATCAGAGATAGGCTGAGCATGCGCTAGCCAAACTGGCTCCTTGTCAGTGGTCAGGAAGCATTACACTGGATCAGCCACGCTGGAATAATTTCCCAGCTTTTCTGTCCAGAAGGGCTCAGTTCCTGTCCCTCCCCGCTGTGACCACGGAAAAGAAGTCGTACCTGGCACCTTTGGTCTCTTTATCAGACACTGAATCTCAGTCTGCAGAGGCCTGAGGAAGAGGATAGAGAAGGCTTTGGACAGGGGAAGAGTAGTTTCAGGAGATCTGCAAGCCATTTGGTCCTCTGTTTATTTGGGGAAAGGAATGCAGATGCAAATCAGGCTCTTGGGTTCAGCAGCAGATGTGAAAGTTGCATGCAAATACTCCTTCTCTCTCCCCCTTGCTAGCAGCATACATCTTCCACACAAAGGCCATCCATATTTACTGAGGCTGCAGTAGGCCTGGAATTCACATCCTCATCCTCAGAAAGGATGGGCTGATAAGCGCTGTGTGCTCCTGATGGGGGATATTTCAAGGTCAGACCCTCCCCCCACTATTTCAGGCCTCAAGCCAGCCAGTTTCTAATTTTTAGATTTTTTTTTTTTTTTCAAAGGGGGGAATCTCGCTAACTTCTTCCACTTCAGTTTAAAAACAGAACCAAAAAAGCCAACAAAACAACTGCAGCTTCACATACATCCCCCACCTCTGTCACTCGTGGTAACTGCACAAATCTGATCAAAATCATGTAAACACCTTAAGTTCTAACTGCACACAAAAAGAGCGAGAAGGATCTGCTCAGAAGAAACATTTTTTAATTGGCCAGAACAACTCCTCTTATGAAAACAAGATAAATACAATTCCCTGGAAGACTTCAAGTGCCTTCTCTTGCGTACCAATATTCCATCCTTTCACAGAAGTCTCCAGGTAGAAAAAGCAGGGTAATGTTCAGAAGCATCTGAAAGTTTAGAGAAGTTCCTTTTCCATGGTGATGCAGACTTTTTAAGTTCATAAATTCCATTTATTCCTAAATCCCTAAGTGCGGAAACATTCTGAAAATAGATCTGTGCAGATAAGGACACCCACTCCTGTCAGATGTGACTGACTCCGCTTTTAAACTGAAGCTACAGCAGCACACACTAAGCCCACAGGTAAGAAGACCCATCTTTAGGTAATTAGTCTAGATAGCACATACTTTTACTACAATTACACACGCCTCTATCCTGGCGCTGCATTCCCATGCACTATGCAGACTTGCTTTGCTGTTACCCGGTAAGCAGTTAATATCCTTGCTCTGAAAGTAAACTCTATGGCATCTCTTAAAAGTGTAGAATACAGATGTAACTCAGATGACTTTTCTAGAATTAATTCACTGGAAATTGCCTAATGATTTGAAAAGAGTCATTAAAAACAAAGATATAAAAGTTGCAAGCTTCCATTTATATCTCTAACAGTGAAGTCCTTGACAAGTTCTTAGTGATGCACCTTTTTCTTGGTAGACTTTAGAGCATTTGGTGTCTCAGAAAAATCATTATTATAATGTGTTACGTAAAGTACTTACTCTTCTTGCATTTGGCGATAATACTATAATTTTTCTCAACACGGCAGCCTTCTAATATAATAAATTTATGGCAAAATAGAAAAGGAAGATTAAGAATTGTTTTACATTCTGTGGTATAAGATTCCTAGTTATATTAGCATTTTGAGGAGGATTTATTTGGAGATTGAGGATTAATTCCCATGAAATCATTATACAAATTTCAAAATGTCAACTACTTTGATAGAGCTTATGATTTTATCTTCTTATTTTGACAGGCAACTGTGTAAAACAACTTCTCTGTGGAAGCAGCACAGGAATAAAGCAAGGGTAGGATAAATAAAGACAGAATGATCCTCACAGGTTTTCCGATCAGCTGTCTTTTTATTCTGATTACTTGTAGGACAGAGCAGTAATAGACATTTTCCTTTGCACAAAATAATAAGAGCAGTACTTATCGCTTGTTGCCTACAGCTAGTGGCAAAAGGAAATTAGAAAAGTCCAATGAAGCTGAGTAGTAATTAATCATCATACAGTGGGGCCTGTCAAATCAGAGGGGTCTTTCCAGCTGATAATGCTGCCCAGCACAATTTAGACTGATAGAAATTAGAATTCTTTTTCCTCTGGCAAAAAACAAAAAGACTAGAGTTAGCACAAATGTGGCCAACTGTTCACTTCAATGACTGCCTGACCCATTTATAGCCGATGTCTGCATCAGGTTTAGCTCAAAACAAAATTGAAGGAACACCACTCATTCCTCACAGCAAGAAATAAATAAAGAATACCATTCATAACTACTCTACCTATAGAAGTTAAACAGCACTATACAGCTGGGTATTTAAAATGCAAACATTTAAAATCTTGGTCAAAAAAGAAGGGAAAAAAATTATCTTTTTTTCCAAAGCAAATGTATTGCTTTTCTCCAATGTGCAAGATGGAAGCACCAAAGCTCACAGCAGACAACCCATTTCAGGTGAAATAAATAGTCAGGAGTGTCCTCCTCCTCTTTTTACTGAAAGGCAGTCTCAGCACAGCCAGTGAGAAATAGAGTAATTAAGAGAATTGGGAATTCATTTTTCCCAATGAAGCAAAAATAGTTTTGCCACCAACTTTGACAGAAACGTTATTAAGTCTTGATGAGGAGAGGACCTGGTTTGGAGCCGGTTCAGCCAGGAGACATCTTGTATAACCCAAGGCTCCCCTGCAGACGCCCTGCGCAGGGCCCAGCCTGCTGCCATGGGGGCCACCCAGGTACGGCAGGGACAGAACCCATCAGCCAAGTGTCCCCCGGGGGACAAGGAACCGCTCGGGGACAAAACAGCAGCCAGGGGGACGAAGCTTTCCCTTGAGTCTCTCATCCCCTGTCCCGGTGGAGGTGGGTTGGGCCGGCCATGGCCGCAGAGGTTACAGGTTTTCCGCAGAGAGACATGGCTGCCTGCGGGCCCGAGGGCACAACCAGGCCGCAAGGGCCCTGTCTGGCCTGAGCCGGGGCCCACGGTGGCAGGGCAGGCCTGCGACCCCCTGTCACCACGGCCCTGCGCCTCTCCTCCCCTCCACCGAGCCCGATGGAAAAGGGAAAACCAAAGAAAGGCCTTCAGGAATGAAAGGCCAGAGAAAATTAACAAACGCCCTCATTCATAAAACGTTCAGGCTCAAATATTTTTGCTGTGGCTATCTTAAGACCCAGCGAGGTAACGTTACTAAGTACATATGAAACATGGCAGAGTAGATGACAATGGCTCTCAACTTAAGGAAGAGTACCTTTTACATTACATACGGGCACGCTGCCATAAAAATACAAGTATAACAGAAGCTATTGGGCTTTGTTAGAGAGCTAAAACTCTGTGTTATGCTGCTGGAGAAAGAGCAGGGAAAAAAAGTTTTACACACAAAGAAGGGGCCAATTTATTAGGGTTCACATTTGAATAATATGGCTGTATTTCTTCCTTTTCTTCATGGAAGGAAGGGATTCCATATTGTTACAGAAAGCGTGCATGCATGGGTACCTCTCTGACAAACCGTCTTTGTGAACATAAAGGCTCTATAAATCTGATTCTGTGTATCCCAACTTTGAGGGAGTGGAGGGGAACACAGTATGTGCAGATAACAAAATTAACATCTGAAAAACACATTGTTTTCCTTTCATCTGAGGTATAACACAGATTCATTAGGAGATCTGCATGCTTCTGTACCTTTCCCCTTAATATTAGAATGAATGAGTGCTATTTACATATGTCATTAGTGGGAAAATCCCCCACAGAGGAGCGTACTGAATCCTAATTTGCAATGAATAAAATGCTTTATGATGTAAGACTGTCAGGCACCCCAGTTAGTGCAAATGAATGTTTAATAATCACAAAGGGTTAGACACGACATAGTACAGAATACGTCAGACAGAATCACAGCCAATATGAACTTCCCAGTGCTCAATGACTCTTTGATCAGCATAATCAGAATGCATCTCAGCAATGGAAATGTTGCAAAAGTAACAAAATGATGTCTTGTGATCACAAAAATTAAACTTACTTCAAACACCAACACTTGGTGAGTGCATGCACGACTTGGTGAGTAAACGCAACAAATCTAGATGCAATAATGGCAGCATTTCTTGTTTTCCCATCACGATTAATATGAACCATGTTCCACCGTGTGGATGGGATTGATGAAGAGAGCTACAAACACTTGAGAGACAGAACCCTCAACCAGTCCTTTTCCTAGAGGTTTGCCATCATTGGAACTACAGACCTGCTGATACAACCATGCGTAAAATGATCAAAACAACAGCGTGATCTCAACACACTGTTGCCTATACGCTGGATGATAATTTTTCCCCTTGGTATTTTGCTTCTGTCTACATAGAGCTATTATGGGGTCCTCCTGTGACCCTCATCAAATTCTGTGACCTGTGTAATACAGGAAATCAGACTGCAAGGGTTTACAGTTGCTGTTGACACTAAAACAGCAGAATCCCCTTACATGTCAGATAGTAGCCACGCTGTGTCATCAATGATAGCCTTGACAACAGATAAATCTAAGACAAAACCCATTTATTCTCCTATGAAAAATTCAGTGTTAAAGAAAATAAGCAAAAGCCATGGCAGACCTTTTTTATCTTCCTTACAGGGAGAGCTTAATGGTACCAAATGATGCTGAAAGAAATAAAAAAAAAAAAACCAAACACACACACACACACAAAAAAAAACCCAAAAAACCACAAACCAGTGAAATACTCTTGTTCCATGGAGACTTAATTCTAAAATATTTGGGTTTCCTAATTTACACTTTTCAATTGTTTGTGATTCCGCATGGCCTGGAGTTAATTATCAAGTTCTTGTTGCTTCCACTGGTACCAGATCAGGACTATTATTTGAAATTTATCCCTGTGAAGAAATCCAGGGCCATCTACCACAGACACTGTAATCCTGAGATGTCGGACCGCCAGCAAACAGAACATGGTTCTCTGCACAGGATGACCTTCATCCCCTCTGAACTCTGAGCTAGTGATTTTGTCTTCAAATAATACAAATTTTCAATATTGAAATGATTAGTTCAGATTTCATTATTTACACAAATCTGGAAAATAACCACATATGGACTTTCATATGCAAGGCATTAAAGCAAAAACATGTAGTCCTACACAAGGCGCAAAAAAAGTCCTCAAATCAATAAAAGATAAGGAAAGAAGACCTCAGCCATTATTCATTAAATGCACAGATGTTAAAAAAAAAATATCTGAAAAGCACAGTATAGTGGCATTAAGAAAGAAACAACACAGTGTTTCCAGAAAAACCTCTAAGACTTGGGGGGAAAAAATATTTAAACAGCCCAAGAATTTAAATCAGGATGTGAGACGTTATTTAGGCCACCAGAAGATAAACTGCATATAAATCAAGCATATACACTCTTCCCCTGCTCTTCCTAAATTAAGTATGCACTTAAATCCCACCAACTCTAGGGAATGCATTTCCAAGGCAGGGTTGTATAGAAATAGGTGCACTAGACTGATAATACACCATACTCATAAGTTACATACTGGCTTAGCTGTGAGGCAAAGTAGACTTCATTCTGCTCTTGACCATTCTGTCACTGTAAGTATTCATGTATTTAAAATCAAGCACATACAAGCATTTTGCTGAACTGGAGCTTTACAGCAACTTAGGATCAAAGTCTGAGTATCATGAAAGCACATGGCTCCTCTTCCAGACTGCAGTAGCTTAAAATACATGCAGTTTAATGCTAAGAAAACTTAATGGAATCCTTCTAGGGGAAAAAAAAGATCACCTCAGCCCTCAGAAAATGTAAGGTCTGATTGCTGTCTTGTCCTTCACATATCTTCAAACTCCCTCCATTCCTTCCTTTGTAAAGTCCCACAAAAGGTTTACTGTGGTCGTTCAGATGACACAGGCAGGACAGTGAGACACTTTGCTCGTAGCAAATGCATCCAGAAGAATTCCCTCTCCTCATGGATAAAATGGAAGGTGTTGCTATCCTTCATTACCATCTCCTGGTCTGATGCTACTGAACTGGGTATTTGGAAATCAGTGCTTAGAGCACTTACCAGTGCACTGTCTTATTCCAAGACACAGACAGAAGTTTATAGTTTCCTGCCCAGGGGAAGCTCGTTTGTGAAGGCAATGGTTGCCAACATCACAGGAAAGACAGCCTTTTCCCCTGTTCAAACATATTCTTTGAGTTTTGATTTCCACACTGTTTCAAGCAATACGGCATGCAGACAAGAGATTAAACATCTATGGAAGTCAGAATCTCATAAATCATTAGCTGACCTGTTACTGTCTTACTTCATCCTTTCCAGGTGTCACACAAAAATCAGCAACCTTCAACTCAAACTTTCTTCCCGTTTTCATGCTACTACTCACTCCATCAGGCTTAGCTGGCTAAAAAGAAAAGAGA
>NW_009646556.1:126982-200632 GCF_000708025.1 Charadrius vociferus
ACAAAACACAAATTTTTCTCATTAGGAAACCATATAACGTTAAAGTAGGCAGCATCTGAAAGCATACATTTATAATGATCCAGTCTGCGTGAATACCATCTTTCCTTCAGGATACTGTTAGCCAGTTCTCTTGTATTCAACTCTACATTTACATATAGATTGAACCTTTCTAGAAAGCAATTTTACGCATTTTGTCTTAATATTTTTCTCATTAACATTGCACATAGATTAAGCTTCTTGAGAAAGGAAAGGCATACCTGGATATCATTGGCACAATTTCTAGAGATCATGTTTGCTTTTGAAGAAAAATATGTAATAAAAGACTAATAAACACAAGACTGGTCACAAGTGAATTTTCAAGAATCAGATAAAAAAAATTACAGAAATTGCTCTGGTGCTCTTAAAACAAACACTTCCTTAATTACCTCCTCTGGTGGGAAGTAACAATAGAAGAAAAACAGCAGCAAAATTGCCTGTAAAACAAACTTCTCTCACAGGGCTTAGTACTTCAGTGAGCATCATTAGTTCTAATCAATCAGAGCATTTAATCATATGCTTAAGTTTAGGCTTACAGATAAGCATATGCACAGTCAGATAAGGCTAGGTATTGTGCTCAACTGGGGCTGAAGTACTCAGCATCCAGCAGGATTATGCTGCACTACTGAAATCTAAATTTTCTTCATGTCTTATTTGCAGACTGGGTGTAGGATTCAAATTAGAGGGAGGATTAAGAAAAAAAAAAAAAAAAAGTCCTCATGATAGCAGGGCCAGGCTAAGCAAACATTTCATATACACACCAGAAGAAAGATGAAAGGAAAGCAGCTGCCCTTCCATGGTCAGAAATTCTTATCTTCTGACCGAACCTTTGTTGGTTTGAGAAAGCACAAGTGGTCTGCATTGGCAGAGGGTTCAAAGCCATTTTTTTTAATAGATAATGCAATCAAAAGTCTGTCTATCTGTTGAAATATTTAGAAGAACAAGATATCACTTTGACCTCCCTACACCTGCGACCTTTGTCAAAGACTTTAAGAAGTGCCTTACACTTGTTTATGTTTTTTATCTTTAATAGGCTTCTGCATTTTTCAAAGATAAACATTTTGTGAACTCCTTTGAGCACAAAAAATATACTCTGTAACTTTTAGCCAGTATTTCTATATTGCCTTCATCAAAGGAGTTGCATATGCACGTATACTACCAAAACAAAAATCAACATGAAAACCACAAGTCAGCTGCGGTTGTTGTAGAGGAACATAAAGTTCTGGTCTGCCTATGGCTGATGCCCATTAAAACCAAAAAAATGAATTAGTTCAGGCAACTTACTAGAGAGAAGTGAGAATGGAAAATAGTGTGTTTCTGTTCTATCTGGTATAAATTATCTCAAGATTTACATCTTAGAAAGAATAATATAGAAGCAAACAAGAACTCCATAAAAAATTTACCTGTACAAATTTTAACATTTTGGCAACAGTGAATGGTTTCTGAGATTAAATCATGCAGAACAGCGTCTTGCAAGTTCCCAGGACAAAAAATGAAATGGGATGAGCATCTGCTACGTAGACTTCTACTAGCGAAATCTGCGTACAGGGGAGTAGTCAACTGCCATCTCTTTAGTCTTGTATTTACAATGCTGGGAGGGATCCAGAAAAAGTAAATTCAGTTCCTGGGTTTGCCACCTCATGCCTGTACTTACAAACAGGGACAGTGCTGCATGCCTTTCCTGAGAAGTGGCTCAAGTGACAAAGAGCAGTAAATGTTACTCTTCTATTCTAGATCTACCACCACCGTTCGTTCACTAGCTGCTCCTGTTATTGAGTGTCACCCCACTTTTTCCTTTCATCCAAACATATTCCAAATACATTGATTACTCTGTATACTACTTTCTATCTGAAAGACCATGCTTTGGTTTGTTGTTCCTAATTAATTACACAGGTGTATTCACTGGCACTGATCCATTCAATACACTCAACATACCTGGCCCAAGTTTTCTAAGCTATTAGCAGCAAAAGTAACTCATTTTTTTCCATAGCTCATAATCTTTTTGAAGGAAGTGATGCCATAGCGGTTATCCTTCTGCCTTTTGTAATGCCCTTGCTGGCTCAAAATTTATAGCGTCTCAGTGCTTTCTATCTCCGCTCCTGAAGCCAAAATTTGCTGCTACAAGCAAGTATAGATCCCCCTGAATCCATTTATGCCAAGGCTGAATTCAGCCCCTATGCCAGTAAAATTTCTATTTGCATTAAATTCTCTACTGCATTGGAAAGACACGTGAGTTGGAATTACTTAGATTTTTGTGAGTATTTCTTCTCTGATGGGTCCTCAAGCCAGATTCATCCAGACACCAGTACAGTCGGGATCAGGCAGCTTGTGCACTTACTATCTGTGGCTGTGGACTGGTTTCACTACAGACTTCAACAGCTGAGGCTGTTCTCAGGCAACTGGTGTGGCCACATGGGTGCAGAGAACAAGTCCGACATCAGCAGCGTTTCTCCCTGAGGATCACGGAGCAGTGTTATCTTGCTGATGGACCTTATATGATGGCTACATTACCCTCAAAAAGTGAAGCGAAGTAGAGCTGACTTCCCCCCTTACATCTGAGGACGGGAAAATAGCAAGAGAAAAAAGTCCTGAACAGAAATGTTTTATTATTTCATCAGCATTAACAGCCTGATCAGTGCTAGGCAAGGTTCATTTATTTATAACCTGGGAAACAGCTTACAGGTTTCTAAAGGCCTTAGTTTTGTTCATGCATCTCTGAGTCTTGTCCCAGCGTTACTCAGTCTGACCCAAGACAGAGTCAGTCTGCAGGTAAGTCCTTTTAAAAGAAACCGCCTTTCTCGAAGACAAATTAGGTATCAACAGAATATACAGATCTGTCTCAGTGCTTCACCAAACCTACTATCCATCTATCTCACTTCAAGGACTCATCTTTGCAGGAGGATTAATGTCAGTGAGTTAGTTCCTGACAGAATGTGCAGTCCGGTTTTATTCAAAACCAAGAAACTTTCTCCTGTCCCCTGCAGCCCACTATGGGAGTACTTTTAGTCATCACATTCACTTTTTTGGAAGCCAGAGCTGGATCCTGCAGCAGCAGATAGGCCAGAGCAGCGATGTTGGCAGTAGGGATGCTGTGAAGCACAACAAGCTGCAATTGCAGGGAAAAAAAGGGGTAGAGAAAGAACAGGAAGATGGAGTTTATAGTTCAGCAGCAATCACAGGAAAAATGTTAGTGTGACAGATTTATAGACTTAATGAAAAAGAGATTATGAAACAGTAACAAAAATACAGCAAAATAGACAGGTATGTAGGATTTTCTTTCTTTAGGTTTAACGGAACGCTTAGACTAACGTGATTCTTTTGTTATACTAGATAATATTTTTGAGAAACAGCATTACAAAAGGTTAAACATAGAACAGATGTAAGTTATAAAATACAAGCTGATCAAAGCTTGGATTTTGAGACAGATATGTTAGCAAATGATGATAAATCAGTCCCACTAGAATTGTAAGAAGCAGACAAATGTAACTACGCAAGAGTGAAAGTCAGGAGTTGAAAATAGGGAAAGGAAGAAAAAGAGTGGAAACAAATGTTGAAGTTAATTCTAGATAACCTGTACAGAACATCAACTGACTATATTCCGCAAAAAGAGAATAATATCTCCTGACACACACCCAGTTTGATTCCAAAATAGGACTCAAAGGCTTTAAACTCTTAACATTGGCTTAATGTATACAAAATCCTATTCATTTCCTATTTAGCAGCTGCTCTTCTCAAAAGTTTTTAAATTTCAATAAGATCTGCACTGTCATGATTAAAGTTACAAAAGAGAGAGAAAATTTTATAAAAGCGGGTATGCACTACAGAGCTGAAACCATTTTTAGTTATGTTGCTGATATTCTTTTAAAAAGCAAAAAGCCCAAACCAACAACTTATTAACGCATCTGAGTTAGGACAAAACATATTGAAATTCAGACAGTTGAATGAGAGCTGAAGGTTCAACTCCTTTCCGTTTTGTAGGTAAATAAATAAAACAGTGAGAAACACACTATTTACCAAGACATAAATGAAACAGAAAACATTTGAAAGACCAAGAAAAAGGAGGTAATTGTTAGGACTGTCAGCAGGGGACCACTGCGATAATTTGATCTGAACTCTGCTAACAAATCACTGCACCATTCTTTTTACTTTAGTATCTGTTTATGCTTCTACAAATTGAAACCCCACTGGCAATGCGCTGAAGAACAGAGCTCAGCACAATAACACATCAGCCTGGCGATTAGTTCAAGGTGGGGAAGGATTAGTTGACCATCCCAAACCTACAGTCCTCCTCAATATTTTGTCTTTCCCTGCTGAGGTAAAAGGGTGCAGACATATGTAAGTAATAAACTAACAGGCTTCCATCTACTTGAGGTTGAGTGGAAGGAATGCAGAACAAAACTATAAAAAAAATAATAGACAAAGGGGCAGTGAAGACTTAGGGGAACTCAATACCACATCTGCTAAGCTATGCTGGGATGTAGCACCAGGATGCCCATAAGTTTTTAAAGATATAACTATGCCTTTTTGTGATCTTGCAGCACACTGTTATGGCCTAAGCATGCCAACAGTTAGAACTGACACAAGATCAAAAGGCTGATAAATGAGAGGAAAGGGGATGTTTGACCCACTAAACCATATTCTACAAGAATTCAAGGCTTTTTAAAGCAATAAGGAAAGTAATACATTACTGCATCTTGAATATATTGTGACATTCTTTTCTAAGAAACAAAACTAATATCTAGATTCATTATATACTTTTATGCATTTATACTCACAGACATATGCATGAGTACATATGTTCACGCTTATTTATGTGAGCATATTTAGTTATAACAAGCTTATGAAAATTTAATTTCTGATGAAAGTTGTATGAAAATCATTTGGAAATGAACTTAATTTGGGGTGCAGTTATTTGCGGGACCAATTTCCGACTAGCTAAATATATAACAACAACAGCATGCAACAAAAAGTCAGGGAAATTGAGCACAGAATTTGAAAGTTGACTAAAGTAGGATACGTTGGTTTTTCTATTTTAGCTAGTCCATGATATACACTAAACTTCTGCCACTGCTGAATTCAAGGTGAATTTTGTGATCTGAATGAAGCCAGTCTGAGTTTTGTTCATTTACTTCACCAGGGCCAGGATTCCACCAGACCCGCCATATCATCAAGCCTCCAGAAAAGGGTTATGAATCTTTTACAGGCTACAGGCTCTAAGCAGTAATGGCAATTATTAAACATCCAAACCCTGTAGTTTTAAAATTGATATTTAATGAAGAATGTACCAATAGCAAATGTGATATGTTTGAAAACTTCCTCTATTCTGGGATATTTCTCTTCAGTGTCACATCAGAGTTTTGTGTATCCTATTTTTAAAGAAACAGATGCAACCTAACCCCTAAATATCATGCTCTGCTATGATCTACCATGAATACCAGATGAGGAGTCACCAAGCTCCAAAACGGTGTGCACGGAAGCATGCAGTACCATCAGTGATAGCAGTCACCCTGCCTGAGCCACAGCCCTTTTGCAGATTTCTCAATATGCAAGAAAACACACCTGAGCTGTGCACAGTCCTTATATCTCTCTCCATGCCACTGAGCAGTTTGGAAGGGGAGCGTAGTGTGGAAGTGGCTTTCCTTACCCCCAGCCCCTCTAAATGACTTTCAGGTACTGCGTACTCTCCAGAGGAGGAATTTAGTATCAGCAGTTCCTGCGCTAATCTCTCCTAAGAGCTTTAGGTGCTCAGCACTTTTGGAAATCAAGTTAATAACCATTAATGACATAGAAGGATGAGAACTGAGTCTTCACGGTACTCCTTATTCAAGCATTTTTCACACCAAATTCAAGTGGAAATTTAGCTGTGTTAGGTGAGAGGATTCCTGAAAAAGATCCAGCACCTTCAAAAAAAATGAGAAACACAACTAAATTAAATTTGGATGTGAAAGCGATGAGATATTCTGATTCTCCTGAGGATTCAGAAACATTCTCCTCACAAATAAGAGAGTTGTATAAAGGTAGTAGGGGCATGAGGAGCAGCTTATAAAAAGGTAAAATGATACCTGAGAAGGCTGAGAAGCTATTCACCTCTTAAATCTGCATGTGAGGAAGAAGCATCCGATGCCCTTAGCTTTGGCTATTTCAACACTCACCAACTACAATGTCTAGTATGGAGATGTTGGCACTTTTTAAAATTAGCTAGCTCAGATAAGAGTTATTGTAACGCAGAACTCACCTCAAGTTGACCACCTCCATCTTTCCCCAGCTTCCAGGCCACTGCAGCTACTCTGCTAGTAATGCCATCTAATTTAAAATGTAGAGCGAGTATGCCTATGTAATTAAAAGGCTGTGCCCATCAGCATGTAAATCACTGCATAAGAAGTGGATAATCAGTATGTGACACTCAGTGTCCGCTGTACAGACAGGGGACTTCCCTACTTTGGAATGCTGCTTTCCATCTCAAGCTGTTCTCCTCCTTCCCGGTTCCGTCCCGCATGCCAGCCAGGATGGATGTTGTAACACAGGCAGGGAGCTGGTGACATCTGGGAGCGGGGAAGGCAAGCAAGCATGTCAAAAGATATGCTCAGAATCAATTTTTAGAAGTGGGTAAAAATAACGTTGTTTGACTCACTACAAAAAAGACCAGGCAGGAGAGAAGCCTCTTTGTAGACAGATCTGGGTATATTTGCATCTTGTCAGATGCACAAAACAATTAGTTGAAAAAGCGCAGAGAACACCTACAGATTGTAGGCAATGTTATTTCTACAGCTGCAGAACAAAGATCAAAGCACTCAATAAAAAACTTCAGAAGACCTGAGAAACTACTTTGCAACAGTTCAACTTTTTCCATCAAACCATCCCCCTCAACCATCAATAAATGTTAGGAGTCACCTGCTTATATCAAAGGAGCAGGTCCGAGTACTGAAGCCATTCTACCACAGTTACAAACACATCAGCTGTCAAAGTAAATGAATCTGTAGTACAAACACAGCAGCACCTATCTATAAAGCTTTGTATTTTAATTTTAACAAACTTGAAAAGAAAATCACTGCCAGAAATGCTAATATGCAGAAACTGGGGATGTTGTTTTGTTTTGTTTGTGAGTGAATTCTGAGCAAACAGGTTATTTATTCTGTTAGTATCAGAAACCTTTCCATCAAATAAGTAAATGACATAATTAGAGACACTGTTTCTTCCCTGGGGATATTTTGTTTATTTTTAAGGGGACAGAGCAGACATTTTTTTTTTTTTTTTTTTTTTAAGCTCTGGTGTCTGTTCTGTCTTGCTGACAGCTTTTAATTTCTTATTTTAACAAAGTTGTTTTTTTTTTTTTTCATTAAGAGCACTAAGGTTTCCACATAATCAAATAAGTTTTGTTGATTACTAGCTTTTTCATGGTAAAAATGTGTACCTGAAAGTGACGAGGGGCAGAAAGTAGAGGAACAGAACTGCTGTGGTGCGTTTCCTGCCTGCAATAAGAAAACAAAGCAACCAAATTTTGACGACATCCACTGGCTGGAGCAGACCAACATGACGGGCAGACTGCTTACCCTGCCCACCTTTGGGGACAGATGGCTTCGTTCTGGACCCAGCAGAACATCCATAAAATTAACACTGACTCCATGTTGCTTGGTAAACAAATGTAGTTTGACTGATGAAGAAAAATTGCAAGAAATCCTACAAAAACTGTCTTTCAAAGTCAGAAAAGCCACTCTGCGTTTCTAACTTCCAACCCACCAGTCTAAAGCAGCCAAGTAATTTAATAAATGTATTTTAATGCAATCTTAAGTGACTTGGTTACATTAAAATCCAGTTATTGCACAACAGAATTGTTGTATTCCAAGGGAATACAGTACAGATTTTAACTGATGTGAAAACACACAGATTTTGTTTAATAGCCTCTTAATCCTGCCAATTTTGCTAATAAGATTACCGTCTAAGAGGCAGCTAAATAAACTGCGCTGTTGACACTTTAAACAAAAAACAAACCCACCCAAAAGCGCAATTTCTCCTGAAACGTTCTTTTCCTTTATTATGGCCCCAATCCAGCAATGGGACTACTTATGTGCTTAAAGTTAATCGAGTGCTTAAGTGCTTTGCTGGATTGAAGCCTGCAATAACATAAATCTGAGTGGACAAATTATCACTACATATAAGAAACTTGCAACAAAATGAAAATAATTAAACAACTGGAGCTGTTCGTAGAGATACTTAAGTTCCCCATGATGATGTCAAGCATGTCTGCATTTTGTACACCCCAGTTTTGCCATTATATTTCTGAAGAACGCATTCCTCTCACTGTTTTCAACTGCCCACATCTGAACCTCCAGCTACAAACTTATAAAGCAAAGTGAACCCTTCTCTCAGCTCTGTATTCTGATACGTATCAAAATCGGAACGGAGAGACACCAAATACTACTGGGCTAAAGGATGGGTCTTTGGAAAAATGATTTGCAACAGTAGGTTTTCACTAGAGAGTGAGGATCATCGGAATGGGAGAAGGAAATTATAAAAGAAAGTGAAATGGGAAATTAAAATATCAAAGTAAGGGGGAAATGGGATTTAATGGAGCATTTTTTACATTTCATCTTTTGGGTATTATCTAAAAATATTTGGACTTCCTTGCCCCCCCTATCAGCCAGCCCTCCTCTTGAGCCTTAATTTTCATTTAGTTTTTATCTCTGTCACACAGTCTGCCTTCATACAGTCTCCTTGCTCCTGCTCTAAGAACGTTCAGACTAATTTCCTTTTCCCTTAGCCATTTATCTTTCCTACACCCATTCAAGTCTATGGATGCATGCATCTTGAAGGAAGGGGGGGAAAAAAACCCTAAGACTGTATATGTCATAAATGTGACCAGGAATCAAAAATAGCTTGGGGATTAAAATCCATCAGAACTGCGCAGTCCAGAGCAAAGTACCCTGGCTGTCTAGACAAGCAAATGAAAAAAGCAGAGCTAAATTCTGCAAGAGTGCTTTTCCCAAACGCATTGTCGTCCTATAAAATATCGTCTCTCACACAAAAGCTCCAGCAGAACATTTCCCAATACCTTTAGGCAGCGTACTGGCAAGGAGGGCCGCCAGCACTACAGGGACACTTCAGACTTGCCAGCACTGGTCGGTCTGGAAGGTTTGTCACCGTCCACGTGAGCACTTGACCTGCATGAGCACGGCAAATCCAATGTTATCCAAATTCACACGATACGGTGTCTGTGCACGCACAGTAGCCACCTCATCTAGCAGCAGTTGGGCTGCTAGATGTTTAGAAAAGTCAGCAGATTTTACTGCCAGAAGTGGCAGCTTTGAAAGACAATGTGGAAACAGAAACCCGTACGGGTTATTCCCAGCATGGAAGAATGCTAGCAACAGCCACATGAAGCTTTCTGAGGAAATCAAGCTTTCAATGAATCCTCGCCATACAGGGAGATGCTTCTCCGCTACCCTTTCCCATAGGGCACATCTCCAGTGAAACACGGTGCAAGAGCTTTTCCTCTCTTGTGAACCAAAAGCGTGTACCACCTCAGGCCAGGGGTGCACATGAGCTAACAGGTGCCGCTGAGAGCAGTGCAGGTTAAAACAAGTGTGAGCTTCTCTGCACCACACTCCACGGTGGGTTGGAGACAAGCCCTACCGAGGGAATTAACTGCTCTGTCCCTACCTTGGCAGGGCACCATCTCAGCATCGCTTAGGGAAGGGCAGTCATGACCTACAGATATTTCTGTTCCTGTAGGTGAGGAGTATGTGCGTGCAGTGTTAGTTATCGCTTCAGAAGTTTAAGCTGACAGACCCACATTTTGATTTCTACTACTAGCATCACCTGCACAGTGGAGCACAGACACAGATAGGATCTGGAGCAATGCAAGGGGATAAGACAACTGGCATACGAGGCAGCTATACCATCTTCACCAGCTTCTGGCCCTCAGAGAGTCTCCTTGACGTGGGGAATGCTCCCATCCAGACCTCTGATGGGTTTGCAAAATAAGCGTGGTGGATTGGAAAATCTGGTCATGTGTATTGATTCCTGGTTGATATTACAAATGCAGTAGCTATGCGTTGTTCTGGGGTACTGGCTTTTCTCCAAGTTAGAGCTGTCAAGATTAGCTACGGAGTATTTTCATTTAACTTTCTAAACATGTAACATTGTGAAATTGTATTTTATTTGTGTGCAAGAAATGGATTTTCAAGGAGATTTGTGAAAAATGATGGTACCCTCAATGTTCAATGCAACTGAAATTTTCAAGGACTTGAGAACCATGTGGTTAGAACAAACAAAAATGTCTTTTTTTTCACCTCCACAACTCCACGCCGCCATCATAAATTAGACCAAGTAGCTTTGCCTTTAAAAATGGAAGGAACTCTAAATGTAAGAATTAAATACTGAGGTAAATTTCCTATAATTACCTGTACCCCAAATGAAACTCTCATGGTACACAGTCACATCTCTTCAAGCTACAAAAATATACCTAAGTACATTTAAAGGAATATATGATGAGGTGGATAAATAATAGAATTGTGAAGTAAACCATGAGGTCATTATTTTAATGATTATTTCAAAAGGGATCTGGTTTCACATGACAAAGAATATGAGCTTCCATGAGCTGTTGGCCACCACTAACAGCTAGGAGACATCTCCAGAACATCACTGTTTCTTAGCTCGTTCCATTGGGAAATATCAAAGGGTCTATTGGTCCTCGATGAAACAAGCATGATGTTAGTTGTTAGAGTTTGGTGGGGTTTTTTTTAATAAAATGTGGTATCGTAGATTTTGGGGGTTCAAAGTCTTTTAGAAAGCAGGATGGGTTTTAATGTCCATACCATTATCAGGGAGTTGGTGCCTGATAAGAATGGTAGTGAGAGAGACCAGGTTTAAAGGAAGAAATAGCATCCTTTATGAAAACAAATTATACTGTTTAAAAAGGAGGACGTACTTTCAAGCAGAGAACCTTTTATTAGATCCAAGGAACACAACAGACATGGAGCCTAGGGTAGATTAAAGACTGCTCATCTAATATCTCCATTGTTGTTATCAACTCAAAAAAATTGAGGGGACGAAAGTAATTACAACCTGTGGAGCAGGAAAAGAGGTTAAAGGGGACGAAGCATCAGCCTGCCCCTGCTGAAGAGAGCTGAGGACAGAGAGCTAGCGCCTATGCAAAAGGGTGAGTTAGTAGACTTTGAGGTGGGGGAAGCTGCAATGCCTGAAAAAAACAATTTCTACTCAGTCCGTGATTACTTCTCCCTGCAAACCCTGCCTTTTCCTTAGGGTATCATTTCAGTCTACATCTTCTTTGGCAGCAAAGCTGTTTTAAAGTTCTTCTCTTCACTTGTCTGCTCACTTCCACACACGCACTGCAGCACTGTCTTCTCAGTCGTGCTGTTACTGTGCTGTGCGAGATCATTGATATTATTGGGAGTTAAACAAAAAACCCTTCCCCTCCTCCAACAGAGGTATTCAGGGAGAAAGCAACAGGTGAGAAGAGACCAAAGTGTCAAATTGCATCCTTTAAAGATTGTAAAATATACCCCCAAAAGGTTTGATTTGTTAGCAAGTACTTTAGATTAGCAGACACAACTCGTTTATGTTTGGCAGCGTTAACTAATTACTATCTGCAGACTGGAAGCACAGACTATATCAGCAGCACAAAGCATGTAAAGCAAGCAACAGCATGATAGAAAGCACAACTCCATGGAAAACGTACACTGACAAACTTTCAGTGCTTTTAATTGTTCACTTTTTAATTGGTATTATTCCTAACAAGAAAAAAAGGCTATCCTCAGGAGGCCACAGAATTATATTTGCCTGAAAGCTTATTCTTTAAATAAAAATGGCTCTTCATAGAAAGTCTATTAGTTTCTTCCTTCATCCCACTGAAATATGTTCTATCCCTTGGGAAATAAATTTTAATTTACTGTAATTTTTCTTGAGGTTTTTCACTTAGTATGTCAATGTACACTTCTCCCTCCTCCCTTCCTTTTTCTTTGTGTAAAGACCAAGCTTTTTAAAAATAGAATTAAATCAGAACAAATGAAAAACAAATGAGTCAAAATCTTAAAAACAGCTGAAATTTTTATGGAGCATTCTTTCCAACACTCTTAATTCAATGTTGATGTCTCCATTTTCGAAATACCAACAAGGAAAAGAAAGCTTTCTAATAAGTAATGTAAATTAAACAAGCCCTGTAATACTGCCTACTGACCCTGGAAGGACTAAAATGACACTAGAGCCCACGTTTCTTCTACTGCCAAACTTGTGCATTCATTCATCTGGGCCAAAATTAGTCATTTCAAATTGACCAAAGTTCTACAAAGACTGTATCCAGCATGGCTAGTGCTTTGTACCTTTACTTACACCTCTAGATCTGTAAAACAAATGATTAAATGAAGGAATGAATGAATGAAGACGGCTTTGGTGTTCAGAAGTGCTGAGCACGCGCAAAGTGGTAATGCAAAGAAAGCAGGCAGCAAACCGTGAATATGCGAATGTAAATTTTCTTTCTCATGATCAATATGGCAGCCAACCAACACCCACGCTACAAACTGCCAGAAGGCTCTTAAAATGCGAGTGACGACAGTCTGGACAAGAAGCGATAAAGATATGGCTCAGGATAAGCCATACATAACCGGAGGTCAATAAATGTATAGTACGTCTTTTTTGTATTTAACACCCATAAAAGAGAAAAATCATGGTTCACTGTTCTACCTGAATGGGACCGGACACTACGCTAAAGAAAAGGGCAAAGGCAGTCAATACCGACAATTTGTACGTGCAACACGAGGCTAATAGGCCCTGCACGGTGTTACTCTTCCCATCCCACTCATCATATGGCTGGAGATCTCTGGTACTGGAGTGGAGCCGTGTTCTCCATCATCCCTCTCATCAACCTATTCTTTGCCCACCTTACAGAGCCTGTACCATTTCTCATCCTCACCAGCTTAACCCCGCGCTTCTCAAGGCACAACATACTATGCTTTACTGAATTGCAGACAGCTCACATCTACTACATTTTCTTTGTGCAAAAAAGTAAATAGAAAAATCAGTTACCTTACAAAAAAAAAAAAAGATCAGGTTAGGTTGGCACTGCCTAGCACGGATAAACTCATGCTAGCCTAGTTTGCATTTAATACCTTCAATTACACTTCCTTTCTGACTTCTTTTTAAACTGGTTTACTACTGATATCTGACTCAAAAACCTGTCATTTCTCAAACCCCTTCTACTCCTCTCCTATATTTTTAAATACTGATACTATTTTTCATGCTCTGTATTTATACTAGTCCTCTCTCCATGTGATATAACTAAGAAAGCTATGTTACCACAGCTGCAGTGTGATGTACCAGTTCATTCTATGTTCAGGCATGCGGCTTCTCTGGCACAGTCAATTTGATGATACTCAGCATTCAAGTTTTCTTCTCACTTCAGATACTGTCATTTCTATTTCTGTAACTGCATTCACAATTTTCCTTTATCCCATTTTTAACATGCTCATTCCCAAACACTAGACAGAATAGTCATCTGGTCAGGGAACATAATTAGGAACTTAATGATGCTCCTAATTCAGTCTGGGAAACAACATCGTATTCTCACCCTATCTGTATCTTTAACATCATGGTGACACAACTTTTTCTTTACAAATATATATACGTATATACAAATATATATTTGGTAATATTAACATTGACCTCCCCCCTAGAAGCAGCCACAAACTATAGAAGAGCAATTTGTCAGCAAAAAAAAGTAATCCCTGTTACTAAGTTCTGTTTAGTTTCCTCCTATCCTGTGCCTGTACGAGGCAGAAAACAGTAGTTAAAAACCCATCTAGCAGCTAGCATCAGTTGCATTAGCACATGTCATGTAGTTCCTGCTGTGTTTTATTAGACAAATATAAAATTAACAACAGAGCTATAATGATTTCCTAAACTGGTTCCAACACAAATTTCCAATTTGAGGTCAGATGTATTGCCTAATAAAGTTTTACAACAGCAGTCAAATAGTAGGAGTTAGTTCCCCAGAAATACAACTCTTAATTCACCAGAATTAGTTTTAAGACTGTTGTTCATCACATAAAACAAAAATAAATATTATTATAGCTTTACTGAAAATGTTCTGACAATAATACCCAGAGAAGATTGTCTTGGGTTACTGTAATTGCAAACAACGCAATTAAAGATACTTGATATATTTACATTTGTAGCAAATATACACTGTAACATTTTGATTACTTAACCTGATGCTTGTAAACTGTCATTCTGAAGCCATTTGGCAAGCACACACTTGTATTCTACTGCTTACAGAGCATGAAACTTAAGATAATGGGCTACTACAGTCTTGCACTGGTAAACCTTTTGTCTTCATGACAGGGGAAACTGAGGCAAATAAATGCTTTTTTAGCATATCAATAAATTAAAATTGAAGAGATATCATTCTAGTTTAACAAACAGAAATGAAAGCACAATGCGTTCCACAAAAAAATTCAACTTCAGCAACAGTTGTTTGACACATTTAGGAATTTGGTGTTAGTCTTGATTTGAAGTCTTTGTCAGAAACCACTGAAGAATTCAGTCAGTCAGAAATTGTACTAAGAACAATAGAAATGTGAGTAAAGTTTCCATGGAACTGTATTTAATTTATATATATAAAAAAAGATATTTTAACATTTAATCATGTCTGTAAAGTATTATTTTGAACATGTCTATTTGAAGTACATAATTCTAAGACTAGTGAGCTGCCCGTATTAGATAATCAAAAACCTATCCCAAAGGATGAGCCTGATCCAACTAACAGCTTTATACAACAAAATAAGGAAGATCCACAACTAAAAGTAAGATTGTTTAAAAGTATCTTTGCAGCAGAGTGTATGGAAAGGGGCACCAGATATACCCAAGCTAGCTTTAAACCCTTGACGAGACCGATAAGGGCACGGCGCAGCACGGAGCCGAAGGCGGGCTGTGGTGCCAGTCTGCAGCTCGGGTGAGGAGCCTGCGCTGAGCTGCGGGCTGCTGCGGCTGCCCCGCTGCCAGCACCTGAGCTGCTAAAAGTTTCTTGGGATGAAGGTACATGAGCTACATTCAGAGCTTTAACAATAGCCCACGAAAATAAAAGGCCCTGGCCTTGGAGTAAAATTTATACCTATGTGTTTTTATACATGTATTTATAAATATCTCATTTTAAAAATATCTTCAAATCTAACAACCCTAGGGAATTTTTTTTTTTTTTTTTTGCAGAAAATCACTTTAAACCATTCTATGAATGCAGAGCACTATACCTATGTTGGTCAACAAACTCTATTTTGAGCTGTCTCAAAATTCAAGTATAACTACCAACTTAAACATGCGCATTAAATGAGAAATGGTGGCTGCACACCTTAAGATGCACCAGAGTGAATAACTGAACAGGACTGTTCCAAACGAATGCTTTGATATGCAAGAAAAAAAACAAACAGCAAAATCACATCCAAACATGTAGTGTTATATGACATCACACACAAAGACAGTGGGTCCCTTTAGAAACTATCAAATTTAGGTCATCTTCTAATAGAAAACCTCTGCTAAGTGTGCTTCTCCTAGTCAAAGCCACCAGTTTTGTCTGCCCCAAAGAAGCCATCGTTTCCTGTAACTGTGGGTCAGGTAACTGTCCCAATGCAGTTCTTGCATTTGCAAATGCTGTCCCGTTCCTTAACAAAGAGTACAGAAGAGGAAAATACTCCGATCTATGTAACAGCAAAGACTTGCAAGAGGACCAAGAAAGGGTTGAAAGCGACCAGCTAATAGTCACCTCCCTCACAATGCAGCAGGCGTGGGGACACAATCCCTGGTGCGAGCAGGAGGCACTGTACCCCACTGTGAACACCATCCCTTCAGCCAGTGATAGACCCGATGCAGAACAGACTGGCTGACCAAGACTTGTATTTAACCTTACTGATACTTTACACTTGTGAGGCCAGAAATCCCTGAGAGTTTAAAAAAAGTTATCAAAAAACTTCTTCCTGGGGTATGGAGCAGCCAGAAAATAACAGTAATTGTTTTCTTGAGAAAGGGAACTTTCTCAGTAACAACAATTGGATAATAAGCATCCCATGTTCCTGAAGGTGTGTGTGTGGAGCGCACAGGAGGTAGCTCTTCAGGTTTACATACACCTCCAGTAAACCACCTCGTGCTAGTTTTCCTTCGCCTACCCCGAAAGACCATAGGATGCTCTGACATGCTGCAGTCAGCAGCTGCAATTTCTGCTGGCGTCTTTTTTTTCCAAAACAGTCCTCAAAAGCCCTCTTCCACAACACGACGGCAAACGTTGCTGAATCAGCCCCACTGGTTGGCAGGGCAATCAAACAGGGTTAATACGTCTGACCCAAGACTACCTCTATTGCCATAAATGGTTATTACTCTGCTCCGTAACCACAGCGATCATCTTAGCGAGGAAAAAGGGTGTCCTGTCTGGTGGTTAACATCAGAATGCTCAAATAACAATAGGATGTGTACACTCATCCAGCATGTGCTTGCTCATGGGGTATTTTGGGAAAACTCTTCTTTTATATTCGGTAGCAACAATAACCTGTGGATACCATCAAGTATTACAGATTACCAGTACTGAACAAGAGTTACCAACACCCAGTACGATGAAGGCACTGATGGGGTACAACTTGCAACCCCACTGGCCAGCACTGCTTAGGATGTGGGTAATTTGTGTTTACATGCAAACTGCAACCCCTGACTGGCATAAAAAGATTTCATTGGCCTGAAAGGCCAGATTTAAGAAAACACACTTAAAATAACTTCTGCATTATCTTCTCTGTGTCTCAACTCACAATTGTGCAATGGAGTACCTTATAGCAAACATATTTAATGGATTTTATGCTCTCTAGATTTATACATCAGAATCTGAAATAGAGTACCAAATTTTCCAAATCATATCAAATGATATGACTTACACGTGTACACACAAACACATGACAGGGAGAGGCATATAGCAGAGGCGCAAGCATTATGCAGGGCCTCAGTATTGCATGACATAGCAGACCTTCAGAATCTATACAAATGTCATTTTAAATAATTAAGGAAGCAAGATCAAACATTTCAAATGCTTTCAGAATGCTGAAGATGTCCAGCAGCAAAGAACCGTATGGTTAGTTCAAGCAGCAACAGTGTTTATTTAACAGTTTCATACCTCCATGGCTTTACACTCTGTTTTTCTAACTCCGAGTCCCATACATTCAGAAGACGGGATGAGGTTGTACTGTTATATATCAGCTTTCCCTTCTCTCCCCCTTCCTCCCGTGCTCCTTCTCTCCAGTTAGAGACTCTTTGGGGTTTCATTATTTAACTTTCCCCTCGGGCATGGGGATAACACCATCGGAGCCATTTTGCAGGCAGCAGGATTCTATAAATGAGGCACTTATTTAAACAGCCTCACACAGAGCCAATGTCAAAGTTCTCGGCTATTTACAGGTGACATCACAAGCGATGCCTTCTGAAGCACAGCCAAAACAAGTACCATGCACTGATTAATTTTTCTTGTCCAACATACATCAGAAAACAGTCATTCCACCCTTGCTTCGCTTCACAAAACTCTTCCTTCAAGCAAATATATGATAGAGCTGCACAGCAACTTTTTTTTTTTTTCTGCCTGTTGAACGGCCCAGAGTTTGGTTCTCCCCGAGCAAGAATCAAGCAGATTTGTGGGGACAATTCTCTCTCCCATCAGATTTTCCCATCCCTAGTGAGAGCCTGCAGCAAACAACAGAAACAAACCGCACAGAGAAACCAAAAAAAAAAAAAGGAAAAAACGAGGTCTGATAGCTGGTCTAGACCAACACGGCTAAATAATCACTGTTTAATTAATCAGGTTCTGACAGTGCCACCTATAATAATAAACCAGGATGTGAATAGATTAGTTTTAGCTTTACATTTCTTGGAATCCATCCGCAACATGCCAAAGATTCAGGAGGAAGATGACAGATCTTTCTTGGGGGGAATTATGTATAGTACCTGATTAAATGTTATATACAATATTTAAGTGGGAAATACAAAATAGAATGGTATTTTCCAAGGTCAAGTCATTTCCTTGATGCTCAGCTTTCCAAACCCCCCGTAGGAAGGTGCTCCATGATCTCAGTGGAGGGAGCGACTGCAGTGACACCATTTGCGGGGCCCTAAGTTTCGAAGCATAATGTGCTGACTTCTACGATATACACGTGCTTTGAAACATCTCTACATTCCTCTGTTAGATATTAATTCTTCGCAGTAAATTTTGCCATTTATTAGCATACATTTGGAGTTTATTTTCTCAATGTTTAATCACGCGTAGTAGTCATTAGCATATATGAACACTCCTTTCCTAGCGCAGTTTGTGTAGAATTCTCATTTGAGTTAATTACTATGTAAGATAGCTAAATTCTAATTAAAATTCAATGGCACATGTAATGATAAAAATTTATCAATACCATATCTTTCTCAGCAGTTACTTTTATTAAATTACTTAGCTTCATTGTTTATTTCTTGAAATTGGGATTTTAAATTAGGCTGGTTTTAACCACTGTAACAATAGCTGCATTAGCCTTTAACTGCAGTGTTTTTACTTCATATTTTAAGGGAATAAATGCCTTTCAGGTTTTGTATTTACTCATTGTTGCTTTGCTATGGCTCTGAAGATTTTTATAAACCTCTCTCTCCCAGCACCGCAAACAAGAAAAGGTGCACGTTTGGTGCTCTCCGAGCTAATGGCAAAACATCCCTTTAACGTCACTGGAGCCAGGAGCCATGCAGTCCACCAACATCTTTGGCAAACTAGAATATGACTAAAACAGATCAAATCTTGCCATCAAATAAAAAAAAAACCAAACCCAAACTCTTAAATGAGAACACCGCTGTTTTTCTGCATCCCAGCTAATACTGTAAATTGCTGCAAGTACCAAGTATAATTAACACTAGTTAGTGCAAAACCTTCCTGGTGCAGAATCCAAACCAGCAGCCTGCGCTCCTTCTCAAGCGAGCTCCAACACTGCACTTTTAAAAGGCACCACTGCGGATGTTGATGTGTATTTGCATAAACAACGAGAAGCCGAGGAAAATACTTTGCTCATGCAAACACTTTATCTCTTTTAGTAAATTTATCTATATTAGGCAAATCTTACAGCTTGGAAATACGAAAACCCCTTTGGATCGGTTTCATTTGGGCGGGGTGAAATAGGCATAAAAAGAAAAAATGTGCGTCAGGTTCTAATCCGAGCTCTCGTTTTGCTCCCTGCATGCAGGATGCACTGCTAGGGACTAAATACATGCTAAACACGAGCAAAAAAACCAACCCAGAGCAGCAAAAACTCCTTTCTGCAGCACCAAATGCAGAAGGCTGTTATTATCAAACATAAAAATGACTAATCACCCTTTAATCAAGTTATGGTTAATAAAGTAATCCAATTTTTGCTTAATCATGTTAATATTCAGACATGTTAAACAGTAAATCCCTTCAGGCATGCAATCCTGTTTGCCAAGTTTCAGCCTACAACAAGGTGTAAATCTCTGAAAAGAGCCCTTTGGAAACGCTGACAAACCTTTGGCGATTGTAACAGAAGTTGGAGCCTCCGCAAAAACGAGGAGAAAAGCAGAGCTAAAGTTTCTCTACGAACTCCTACCCTGACTAAAATTTGCAGAAGTTAATTCCAGTGCCCTAGATTTAGCTCTTGCAGAAGCCCTGTTGCTATATAAGTCACAGAATATCACTGAAATAGGCAGGAAGAAGAAAAATTAACCATAATTATTTATTAGAGGATAATATTTGTGACAAAATATAGCTGATACTTCCACTAATAGTTTAATTACAATATATCAGATTCTCCGAGACATTTGTAATCAGGTTTATTCAGTTGTTTGTTTTTAAAGGTGCTTTATGACTTCTGAAGCAGAATAAATGATAAATAATGCATTTCCTCAGTGTTGGTGGGAAAACTCAGGCTATAATTAGCATACAAAATTACATATTCTGATACTTGATGTTCACCGATGCCATTTCCACCGTGTCATAGAGCTGGCAACGCACATACCCCCAATAACTTTATAAACAACCACGGTCGCTCTGATACAGCGTTTCTTCAAATAACTCCTTAAAGTAAGAGCCCCCCACACCTTCCACCAGCCTCACCCGAACTGAAACCCCCCCTTGGTGCTGCAGTTTTCCATTAAAACACCAGATTTCGGTCGGTTCCTAAAGAGAGGCGGGAGGGAAACCTCGGCCACCGTGTCCAGGAAGGCCCCTTTAAAGGCCAAGCCTGGGGAGATGCTGGGCAGGGTCTCCAACAGAGGACCTTTGTACTGCCATGCAAATGATCCCCGCACAACCGCCCGCAGACAATGCCCAGGGAGAAGCCGGGGAGAGCCAATCCATCTGCAGCGAGCTGGTTAACTCAATGTTTCGTACGTTCTTTCTCTTACACAAAACGCTCGATGTTGACAGCTGTGAATTTTAAACAACTATTCTGTGTATGTTTTTCTAATTTCGGGTATTCAGATAGTTTCCCCGGCATCAGGGGCTGAAAGCAGAGCGCTCGGATTCTGTAATTTAGAGATTTCATGCTTTTCAAAGAGTCACAGCAACTTGGATCGAAAAACAAAGTGGAAATTAAGTGTCTAATGGAGAGAGCTTCAAATGGCAAGAACAGTGGTTACTTTAGAGGTGTTACACAAAACAAAATTCATATTTATATGAGTTACAACTACAGAGAGTCTCTGTAAACTATACTCTGCATGCGATAAATATGCGAATAAAAGTATGGAAACTTTGTTTTGCTAAACCACATTCTGATTACTCAAAATCCACTCACACTTTGTAGTATTCCTTTTAGAGAACAACTGCAGTATTTCGAAGAAAAAGTTTGCCTTCAGTCAATTAATCAAATAAAATATTTGGATATCAGCAATTTGTCCATGTAATGAATGAAGTTCTTTTACTAGGTCAAAAACTAACTTAAAACAGATGCTGGTCTAGAGCAATGTTTCTCTCAACATTAGGGAAAAAAAAAAAAACCAACCCCAAAACCCCCGCAAAAAACCCCAATCACCAGTTAAAAGCCTCCCTGTAAAACAGAAAAACCAAATGAGGTTTCCTTTTCCAGGGAAAAAAAAAAAAAAAAAAAAAGAAACAGAAAATACTTTAAAATCCCATGGGTATTCCGTGGTGATTCTGCCATGACCATGGGTCATTATTTTTTTACAAAATGCAAATATTACAGATAGGCTGTCATTAAACAATCCTGGCCAAAAAGGAGTTCTGGATATCCTCCTGAGCATTCTGTCCAACCAGCACCAATGGAGCTGTCCTCAGCTGTGCCCTGGGAAGGGCATCCCTACTCCATCCCCAGGGACAGACTGGGGACCTGGGAGTCAGGATGACTGGCCGCCATTCCTGGCTCTGCCACTGCGAGACCTGCAGAGGCTTCTTCCCCAGTTTCCCCTCCCCGAATCTCTCATTTTGAAGTGGAGGAGGCCAGGAGCCATCCCTTTTTATACAATACTTCAAAGAGTGAAACCAATTTCAGACGCGCTCCAGTCCTTTCTGCAAAGAGGGATGGTTCTCCTCCGACAGCTCCTGCAGCCCCAGCAGCAAAGCAGCCCTGCCGACACGCTGCCCATCCTCCCGAGGCTCCACCCCCACCAGCAGGGACACTGGGGTAGCCCCTGAAACGGGGAGCACCACGGCAGTGGGGAAGCCGGGAAGACCCTGCCCTTCCCAGGAACCAAGGCCACTCCAACACACCACCTGTGGTGCCCAGTTCTGTGCCTTGCCACAGTCGTGTCCTGTGCCTTCCCCCACCAAGTGTTGAAATGGGCTCCTGCTACAGTCCATCTTCTACTCTCAAGACCACCACCAAGACTTAAATTCAAATCAGAGAATGGTAGGGGTTGGAAGCGACCTTCGAAGATCATCTAGTCCAACCCCCTGCCAAAGCAGGCTCACCTAGAGCAGGTTGGACAGGAACACATCCAGGTGGGTTCTGAATGTCTCCAGAGGAGGAGACTCCACAGCCTCTCTGGGCAGCTTGGGCCATTCCCTGCTCTTCTCTGCTTCAGGCATTGACCCCTCACCTTTACAAGGTGTTTTCAGACCACTTGCAAAAACTGCTGTAAGAGAGCAATGCATCATTTCCCCTACTCCAGCATCAGTCTCCACGCTTTGGTGTGACCCACTCCGTGTTGACATTTTCTCTCTCTAATATCTGCAGGAACCAAACAGCAATGGCAATGTGGTTTTGCTTGGGGGAGGACAGGAGGTGGGTTTTGTCTAGTCTGGAAATGCATTTTCCCTTCTTCCCAGTCATTTATTGTTCTTCTTTTGGCACCAGAAGAACATATTTTGGACGTGAATTTCTCTGTGGGTGTTACATTGGAAATTAATCTCTCTCCAAGGCACATACGGTCTGGGACAGTTTTGAAATACGTGTGAGAGGATGGAGAGGGGAGGGAACATGCGGAAATGAGGCCACTTTGTGGGGCAGGCAGTTAGCCGGCATGTTCCCCGCGTCACCTCGCCCAGCCCGGCCGCAGCACACACCGCCCTGCACGCCCCGCCAGGCAAGGGAAGCTTGCTGCCGACGGGAGGGGATACAGGACGGGACACTCGGGCGTATGAGCCCTGACCTACACGGCACATCGCAACATGCTCGTTTTGGCATCTGCCCCCTCTTCTCACCCCTCATTGCTGCGAACACCCTGCGAGAGAACACGGGGGCTCCATGGCAAGGAGCCACCATCCCACCGGCGCTGGTGGGAGGAACGGGACTCTCTCACCAACACGCAGGTCAAGGTCTGCCGCCGTGTCAGACGTGATTTCCCAGCAAAATGTCCCATACGAGCACTGCCTGCTCCCCACTCCTTCCTCCTCTCTGGGTGATTTCATTCCCATCATTTCTTTTGATGGTGCAGTGTATTCAATTTGCATGGCAATGCAATCAACAAGTATTACTGCCATGGTGCAAGCTCCCCTGTGCTAGACACTATTTTAAAAAAAAGAAAAAAAAAAAGGAAGGAAAAGGAAAAGCTGTAGAACTAGGATGCAAAAGCTTGAAAGGGTCAAAGCTTAAAGCATAAAAAGCTTTAAAAACGGGCACGTGTTTTTTTTTAAAATGTAATTAGAAAACATAAAAAGCAGAAGTGTATCTTTTGGTTTTTTTAAATTCTAGTAAGTCATTAAAAAGTATTAGAAACCACCACATACATACATATTTAGGCACTCCTCTGGCTCGAAATTATGCTTTATGCAAACAAAAGGCCTCTCTCTACAGATTTACACAATAGGTTTACACTGAGCCATTACGATCTATCATGTAACCGAGTGCTTAATGACTCTTTAATTTAAGGATTATTGACACAGAAGATGTAACAGCTGCTTAAGAGTTACTACACGGCAGCAGCTTTCCAAAAAGATATCACTTCATCATTTTTATATTTTCTAAACTGTGCAAAGACGCTTACATTCATAGCATGACTTGAAAGACAGAAAAATTCAAGGGCAAATAAGAATATACTTGACCTCAGTGAACTGGGGAAAAAAAAAAAATTGACATTCTCAGTTGAGAACAGGTTTGTGCTTATTTATTTATGACAATGCAAAAGCTTAAAATAATAATAATAAAGTTTACATTATCTGAAAAGAAGCCTTCCAGACTAAGACCCTCTCTTTTCTGTTGAAGCTCAAGAATTATTTTTTAAGCGAAGTTGTAAGCCCCTTGAAAGAGCCGTACACAAAGGTAACGCTGACAGGACTTTAAGCACAAGTGGTAACGGGTGTCACTGCAACAACTAACGCTTGAAAATGCAAGACAGTTTGTTAGGGTTGTGTGCGTGTATACCCATATATATTTATAAACATCTTAACAATGAATATTCCTAAAAAAAGTTGGGAGACAGAGTTGATTTCCTTTCAAGTAATTGATGTAGGCTTTCTTCAGGACCCCGTCCAGACAAGTTCTCCACCGTGGGGCAGGAAATCACACCGTCAAAGGAAAGCTGAGCGCTCCTTCCACCCGGCCCGGGTCAGCCCCTCCAAAACACTAGATTTATACGACTGCTGCCAAAAAAACTTGCATTTCCATGCCCTCCTGTTGCTAAGATAAAGGATGTTTCCTACTGCCTCAGAATGCCGTCCTCATTTAAAACTCCAGCTATGTTCTGACAAAACACACTGCTGTCACCCCAAATTGAGCAAATGAGCCTACGTCCTACAGTATAAAGACCAAAAGAGTTATTGAATATCACCCGGGGAGCACAAAATGAAAAGGCTCCCATTTCTTCCTGACCTTTTTGGGGCATTTTTTTCCTGAAATCGGCCGAGCCCTTCAGCCTTCATTTCTCATGCTGTCTGCAGTAGCACAGGAAGGACAGCTTGGACTTTGCAGTTTCAAACAGATCGAGTTTTGTTAAATAACTTTTTTTTTTTTCCTCTTTTTTTTTTTTTTCTCCTTCTTCAAACCCAAAGCGGAAGGGAACACTGTGAAGAAAATGGAAACTGGCAAAGAGCTTTAACTTCAAATAGCCTTATAAGTCAGTGTTGATGTGCAAAACTAATTCTGTTTTTTTGGCATTTAAATATAACCCGACAGTTGCAGAAGGGGGGGGGAGGGTGGGAAAAGTGCGAGGCAGATTACCAGCCAAGTGCAAAGTACGAAGACATGTAGCGCTACGACTTCTGTTTATCAAATGAAATAAGGATTAGATTTATTGGCACCGAGCTCTATAGGAGAGACCGCAAACTTGCACCGGAACATTTCAGGAGAGGGACCCTATGACAAAAAGCAGTTCTGTACCGCTGGTGTCAAGGAAAAGGCATTTCACTCACGTCTGACGGGGACATTTCCACGGAAGAGAATCCCGAGCTTCAGTAAAATAGATATGCAAATGGTTCCATTCATTCAAAAACAGAAGTACCACTGAATATAATGTATCTAAATATTTGTTCAGGGTTAAGTGGTGTTGTCTAAACAAGCAGAAAAGCCCTTTTTTTATGTAGATTTGCTCTCCCCATTAGGAGTGCCAGCCACATACTTACTACTTGTTTATTTCTATGCTCCTCAATTCCTAGAAATCTCCCACATTGTTTTGCAGTTGCACGAGGTAAGGCTTATTCTGACATCTGGTATTCGTACGATCCATACCATCATCTGTTCAAACTACCTATTTCTACCGCTCGTAAATACACCGATAGGAAAGTATGGACTTCTCATCCTTTAAGGACAAGGCACGAAACTGGAGGTGGTGTTGTTCAGCAGCCTATAATTACACTTTTTACTGTAGTGAAAGGCCCACCCGTACGGCACAGCCTGCCTCCCCTGCCCTCGCCGTTTCAGCCTGCGGGCACCACTGCTGCCTCCAGCAGCCCAAGTTTTACCTCTCCTCATCTCCGCTGCTTTCAGGGCTGTCATTGCTCGATGCTGTTGGCCCAACGTACCCCTCCAGAAGCACTTCATGACTAAGAGGAAGAAACAAATTTCTACCACACAAAACAACTGTCAGTACGAGGGGTCAACAAGCACTACAGCGGCCGGCGGGTCTGGGGCGCCGGGGGGGGCGGAGGAGGCTGGCGCGTAGGATGGGATCCCAACGGCCGCCAACGCTTCGCGCGGGAGATATATGGAATCACTCAAGCAGAAGAGGAGATCTCTGACAGCTCACTCAAAGGAAGATGAGGGAGCGCTACCATCTTGAATAGGCATCTGGAGGGGAGGCACCTCGCACTTATCCTTATCCTGCTAGAGAGAAAGCAGTTGTACGAAATGTGCAGGGGCTAAAGAATGCCAGAGAGATGGGGGGGATGACACAACACGGACACAACACTTAAACATAGCGTATACAATTTCCTTTGATCTTTTTAAAGAGTATTTAAAGCAGGTCGCACAAAAACCTACCAGCTTTACCTTAAGCAGTGATGTCAGCATCTTAACAAGGAAAACGTACACAAAAATTGATACATAGTCTTGTGTTATCACAAACAGAACGAGAAGCATTTACAGACAGTCCTGCATCTACCAAAGTCTCAGTTTATTATTGACTAGAGTACATAATCTCCAGTCAAAAATTAACAAACTTATATTTCTATTTAATGTCTGCCCTGGGCAGTGCCGTTACTCAACTGCTCTGTTCTAGGGAAAAGCCACTCATGAGGCCGTTCTGAAGACAGCATCTACTTCATGAATTTTTTCAAATCTATTGTTTGCATAAAGCTTTTTCCATCTGGTTAGTCCTGTCAAACCAGGACGGCCAGTAATCATGGACAACTCTACCTGGCGAAGGATGGGCCCCTCGCAATGGGGCCCCTCTCTCAACAGTTATTTGTTGCTGCTGAAATTAAATTTTCTAGCAAAATAACCCTGGAGCCCCAAGGTAGTAAAAACCCCAAAAGGGAAAAGTTACTATTCGGCCTGCAGGAGACCTTGCTGCTAACATCAATAGCCACAACAAAGAAACAGACAAAACAAAATATTTGGAAATGAAAATACAACTTCACAATCAGAAGTGACCCCTCAAAACCTCAAAATAGAAGCCCCAGGTCATCAGAGAAACTTTCTATAGAGTTTCACATACAGAACTCATTTTCTTTTACCAGTCCTCTTCACCTTTACTTTCGTAAATAGCTCTTCTCCTTTCTTCTGGGGAGGAAAGCAATCTACTGTGCCCAAGTGGATTTAATAAGGGAGGTCTAATACTGCAGGTCAAAGAATATGAATGGATTAAAAGATTAGGGAGAAGAGCATGAAGGCTTTCACCTTTAAGGTTCCTGTTCTAAATTCGTCTGATGTCAGCAGTGAGCAAGCAGTGTAACCAGCAAGGAGCTGGGCTGCATGGAAATCTCTCCGTCAGCTTCTGGGAGCTACACTACAGGATTGCTACAATGAGTCTGAGTATTTTAAAGATAGTTATTGAGGCTGCCTCTCATTATCAAGCCCCATATCTACTTTCCTGTTTCTTCATATTCCACCACGATGCCTTTTCAGTTAAAAAAAAAAGCAAAACACCCCATACTTTTCACTATTAAATTCACATTTATCAGCTACATGTTGTTTTCCTGTGACTTCAAATCTCCTGTGACAGACATCTCCATCCACCACTTTTAGTACAATTATTGCCTGTTACTCGACCAGAAGGTGTTCTTCATGTACCAATTCAAACCTCCTACAAGCTATAATCTGCAGCAAAAAAAAAAAAAAAAGAACAATCTGACTTCGCTAAAAGTTATTCCTGTAGCATCCCTGAACCTCAACTTCCCCCACGATTTTGGTGAAATCATGGCAGAGTCAATCATTATGGCATTACCAATGGTTAAACGTGCAGGCCTGTGCACGTGAACTTTCATCCATCTTTTACAACATAGCTTATTGCTTCAGCTCCAAAAGTTATGGAGAAATTCTCATTTTTCACTGGCAAGGTCCGTACTTTCACTTTCACATATCCAGTGGGAAACACAGCCACCAAAGCGCTTGAGAAGTAAAGCAGCCATACAAACAGGGCGCTCTCTTGTAATGAAGGGACTGAGATCAACAAGTAGGATGCTGTTCCTAGATATTAGAAATTTTTCAAAAGAGCTAAGTGTCGTATTCGTTTCAGGATTTAAAACCAGCCATGATCACCTCCAAAATGCCTTCAGTTAAAAAAAGCAAGTTGCACAACAGAACCATCAGCCGTGACTGAGGCTGGTTTAATAATAAACTCAAAACTACTTAAGATGAACCTCATGTTTCCATGGCGATGAATACATATCTCTCTCCGGAGTGTCTTGCAATGCAGAAAACATTCACCAGTAATATTTTGGTAGTAATCTTGCTAATGGAAAATTCATTAGTATTGTTCAAGATGGTGATAACACCGACTTAGAATAATTTCAGACTGACCTTGGCAAACTGGCAGGTGAAGATGAAAGCAGTATGGTGCTCAGTGGAAAAGTAAAGTAAGTGAAGATACCCGCTTACGACATGTTTTTTAAAAAAAAATGAGGACCTGTGGCTGCTAAGATGAATGTGCAGAACTGTTTGGTTACTTTACTTCTCTGATACCTGCTAGTAAACCTATTTTTGCCTCAGTAAGCTTCCTTACCCGTGAGAAGATTTAAATCTTCTCAAACAGATACAAAACGTATCATCTCAGGTTAGCCTTGCTTAATAGCAGCGAGGCATGGCCAATTGCAGACACTCTTAAAATAACACATTTGACAGGTATAAGATCAGGCATATACAGTAGGAGAGGTCCCAAAGCTTGCCGTTATTCACAAGGCTGCTCTAAGGGTATGAACTGCTAAACTCTGTCATCATCACTTAAGTTACAGTGCTCCTTAATACGATCCGGTGTTCTGTTCGGGGGAAGAAAAACCTTCTTAAGAGTACATACTTGACTTTGATCCGGTGACATGTTTCTGAAGGAAAGCATCTGACACGACAAAGATGTACAGTACTTCATTTAGTCTGTGTGCCATATGTGGCAGTTTAAGAATCACTGTCACAGCCCCTTCGAGTGGCATCCAGGCTCGCACGGTGCAGCAAAGCAGAGGGATTGCTGCTGGGCTTCAGGAGCAAAAAGCTTGGGGAGAATTTCTCTGGGCTCTTTGCAACAAGTGTATTTACCTATTCCATTCAGAAACTAAAAAATGAGGCATTTTAACTTGCAATCGAAAAAAAAATAATTTGACTACCTCTTCACGTCATAGAAACAGCATTAATACTTCGATTCAAACAGCCCATAAGCACAGGTGTCATTTTAAGCACGTATACAGATGCTAATTGGCCCGCTCAGGTACTTAAAGCTGCATATCTGTATAAACACTTTGCTAGGAAAAAACCTGCAGATATACAGTACTATTTTACAGACACTCATAACTTCTTTCATTTAACAGACTTGGAAAGTCTAATTACTTCAGGGCCTGCAGTTTTTAAAACATAATCTTTTCCCAAATGTGAATTTTGGGGATGATTTAATCAGAAACAACTCCACAGTCTCTGAAAATACAACCAGAAATAAAACACAGTGCGTTTGATATAAAATTGTCCTCGCAAACATCCACACAACTCAAAATGCTAACTAGCTATGAGTAGGCAGCAGGTATTTGTTGTGGATGTAATTCATATTCAGATACTCTCTGGTGATTTTCTTGAAAACCTGATTTAGATTTGACTTCTCTCTGCGTCATCAGAAACCGCTCTACAGATTTCATATTCCTCTTTTTTGTTTTATGCACTAAATCTGAACACCGTTCAGCAGAATAGCACTGTTACGATACGCTTCTAATTTAACAAGCAGCAAAGCCATACAGGAGGGAAATAAAAGATTACCTTCAGGGAAGAGGTGAGGGGGAGCTGATTATACAAGGGTGTGTCAAAGTGGACAACGTTTATGAAAACGATGGGCATTACATCTGAGTCAATCCCATCGTTACAGTGTCTAGTTTCTTCCCCTTATTACTCCAAACAGCTGTTTGGTCTTTACAACACTAATGTCTCAGTTTAGCCAACGGTCCATAAGTGTGCTTTTTTTTCATATCAGATTAGGGAGAAATGTACAACAGCAAGAAGTAATACAAGTGATATGTTATGTAAACGTGCAACAAAAGTGAGATTGCTTTTTCTCTTGTGATTTCTGATAGTCAACACAAGTCCTCTTTTTCCTGTAATCATGAATCTAAAGGCACTGATTATGTCAAACAAACTCTCTGCATGTTTTTAGATGTGAGTTTCCTTGACTCTCACAGCTTGGTGGCAATATTCAAACATTTATCAATTACCATCTGTATTCCTACAGTAAAATTAGTGTCTGGAAGGAAAACTACTGAACTGAAAAAAAAAATTTTAGGTAAAAATTTTCAATTTACAAACTGCCCCCACATCTCAGTAGAAAAGAATGTGAGCTATTCCTCATATTTCCCTTTATGCAGAAAGTCTCTTGCAGTCAGCGTCCTAAATGTATTGCAACTAAACTGCAGTTCAATTAAAACACAAAAGACTTTTTGGTAATGAATCTTTCTGGCAAAGAGCATCCTCAACACTTACTTCACAAACAATAGCACTTGTCAAGAGATGTTAAACAAATTTCAGAACTGGGACTTTTTGCAGCAGTTTGGAATATTTGATATTTTGCTCTTTGGTGCTCAGCGTCAGCCAGTTCCTTATGTTCCCAAAATGTACTAATGATCCTCAGGCAAATATACACCGTTAAAAAAAAAAAAAAATCACCAGTGCACCTGGTGATTACACATGGTTTTCTGAGTGAAGTGGTTTGGCCTATCGCTTTCTGACCTGGTTTCCCCCCCCCCCCCCCTTCCCCCATTCCACTTCTGCACGTCCTCTCAGCTGAGTGCTGGAAACTACATTCAGTTAAGTGGGATAAAAATAACAATAAAAACTCGGTGCCTATAGCAGCCCTCAAGCTACAGAAGGTGAAAAGAATTAGATTTTTAATTCACAAGGCTCTTTTTACATATAATCATTCCTTTTAGGTAAAGGTCAAGTTACAAGACTTTTTTGCATTATGCATAGTGAATTCCATTTTGCCTTATTATTCAGCAGTATAAAATTTATGATGTCAGATTGCATGACAGTTAAACCTGAGTTTGTTCTGTTTCAGAATGACATCTGGGTATAGAGAATAACAAAGCTTCTATATTAAAATGACCCTATATTTTTAGGCCGGCTCCTATTAAAGACATCAGACCAAGAGATACTTGAACAGATGTTCAGAAAAATATTTCACTTTTCAAGTGCTGACAAACTAGAATGGGAGTAGAGTTGCATAACGGGAAATGAATCATTACAGTCAATCATGAAAAATATTCAATTGTTTAGAATCTAAGTGTTTGGAAAATAACGTTTTCTTTCTGTACTATTGCACGGCATTTGATATTTAAAAGCCAATGACCTAAGAAACATTCAATGCTGCTGCTTAATCCATTTATGAGAAAAAACCCAGGTTCTTCAAGAAAATAAATGTATAAAAGTGACTTTTATTTGTTAATGCGTGTAACAATGATTTTTAGCTGGCAGTATGATTATTTACTATGACAATGCAACATCTTCAGTGAAAATTGAGTAGTCTTAAGGTGTTCTGTGCTGCTCATTCATGCAAAGAATTCTTGTCAAATATTTTAATGAGAAGAAAAGTATGGCAGTCAAGATTAAAAGTCAAGGTGACCTTTAACTGTGGAAAACAGTATCTACATATCACCTTACATTTTTTTTTTAAGGTCATCACTTCTCTCTTGAAGAGTCATTCCATAAATGGAAGTAGGCAGTGCATCAAGAGCACTAACCATAGAAACTGTCCTTAGTTCAAAATTAAGCTCTACATTAGACCTATTTTAAATCACATATGCCCTTTGGTATAAAATCCAAACACTTGCTGTGGTGTCTTCAGCAAAATGAGTAAAGAAATCACACGTTACAGAAACAAGGGAGGTACAACCGTCACACATCCTTTGGTAAAGAAACAGCGCAACATCGTAGGAATTGTCACTCTTCTTTACAAAGAACAGCCTCATCTGTGACCTGGCCTTGGCCAGGGTGTGCTGAGTCAGCTGAAAAACCGCTCTGATGGGCACCTGGTTGCCTACTGTTCTCTAGAGTCTTTTGGGGAAACCAAGGATGATCCCACAGCACATCAGTGACCTGTTTTCTACTGTCATCCTTCAAACTGCCCAGGCTCACTGAGCAGATACCCAGCTCGTGCCCTATTATGCAGAGGTTCTGCTGCATGAGCAAAATCCTCCATGGCCAAAGTGACCTCGGACAAGTACCAGGACAGTTTGGAAAGATTGTTCTGGTCACCGGAGATGACATACAAACAAATCATCAAATACTGGGGGTTCACAATATGGTTTCTAGTCTACTCAAAGTAGTGGTGGCCAAAGGGTGACCACCTGTACTTCACACCCCTCTGCCAGAAACCCCCCGAAATGCCTCTGACTGGCCCAGCTCCCAGGCAGAACCCCAGAGCTGAACCCCTGCGAAGTCCTGCATTGTTTCTTCCAGCTATCTTATCACTTCCTTTTTCTGCCTCTACATCTTGGAAGGAAAGGCAAACCTGGAAGTAGGGAGGAACCACCTGCAGTTCAGTTCCTAAAAGGCCTTAGCCGACTTAAAAAGAAATGCAGTTTTTTCCACCCAATGTGGGTGGAAAAAGAGGCATCACACCACAAGGGCAGCCTAAGAGAGACCTCAAGGCTGGTCCTAAATATCTGTGTGAATCTACTCTCTAATTTACATACTCAGTCTCCAGATTTATTCATTTCTCTCTAATCTTCACTCGCTTTCCCGCACAGAAAGCAGTTCAGGTATAACATGACACGAGAGCGGCGATAAGGCTTACAGATTAGCATTGGTTTGGGTCCAGCCAGCTTGGCGCGAGCTGCCCGTGAGCACAGGCAGAAAAATTAATGTTTACTTGCATCTGTCCACAAACATTCTTAGTTATATATACTAAGAAGATTACTCACAGAGTATTCATTAATCATCTTTATCGCTACCAAACATAGTATCAAACACATACAAAAATGTGGTTCCTAATTGCTACTAAGGAGACAAAGGAGCAGAGGAATGGGAGATGAAATAAAGCATTAGGTGTCACTTCTTCTGTAAAATGATATGTGAAATAATTTAATTAATGGGCGATATCATTTATACAAGGTTGTAAGTGAATCCTAAATAATTATAACACCCAAACACAGCAAATCAGATTTAAAAATTTCCTAAGAAAAATGTTGTGGATAAACTTGCTAAAACATGCAATAAGGGAATGAATCTATTAAAATATGACAATGCTAGCACTGCTTACATCAGAGCCTGAACTTGCCGCAGCTATGGATTTAATGGGATTGGTATTCTTCCCAACTAAGAGTATCTGTTTCTTCTGGAGTTGTGTTTACTGCATATCATGAATGAAATTACTCAGACAATCCACATATTTTTTTTAAAAATATTAGAATCTGATGAAATTAAGTTAGTAACAATGTGTCATACTTTAATTATTTCATGTATGTGACATACATACAGTTCAAAGCAAGCTCTCATGCTTTGGGCAAGTGAACTTCCTGTGTTTTTCAGGAACCTCCACAGAGTTTTCTGGAACTTAGTTTTGAAAACATTATGGTACTTTAATTTAAAAAAATATTTTTACACTTATTGGTTGGCTGCTAGTGTCTGAAAAGTGGATTACATTCCTACAACTGCTGATGTTAAGCACTTTCTCTGTTTAACACACAACTATATTTAACACGCTAGTTCGCTATTTTGGCTTTATTGAAATGTGCACAAAATTCCTTTTTTAGCCACTGAGGAAACTTGGCACCAGTTATAAAAGAGTTATTGATCCACTACTAACTGGAGCACATTACAAATAGCCAAGTGCCAAACAGTTCCTTTGCACCAGATTGTGATTTACAAGTAAGAAAAGGAAACTGGATTGCTAATTACGTACAAAACTCTAAGCTTTAAAAAACCTGCGTATTTATAATTAAGGCCTTGCAAAATAAATAGCCTTTCTCTAATCGAGACAGGCTTTTATACCAAAAATCTCTCTAACATAGGTACATACGTACCATTTTCTTTAACAGAATGCCCCGAGCTCAGCTTTACAGAAAATTCTTTTATTGGAAAGTGTTGCCAGTCTCAAGAGAAAGGGGGGGGAACAAGCAATTTTTAAATTTAAGTACTTCGGAAAAATTTAATTCATTGACATCTTATGCTGTATAGTTTTGATTGAAAAAATGCGTTAAGAACTGTAGAAAAATGGTCAGTTCTGATTTTCTTTTAGATTTTTCCATATTTCCTTGCATCTAGGACAAGTGCTTCTGGGACATATAACAGCACTATGTCACTGCAGCGTAATTCTAAGGGATCATCTTAACCCTACTATCTTTTGAACAGATTGCTTGGGATAGGTCACAGGTAACACAAAGCAAAACATTTGAACTATGAAAGTGAAGCAGCACTGGTCCAAGGATCTGAGAGACACATGATGCAACTCAAACCTAGTAAAGGCCACCTGCATCAAATGAAATTAGCCTGGATAATCCAGCAGTCCTAGAGCTCAGAGGATGGCACCTATTAGCCAAGGCTACACACTAACAGTCACCCTGACCATGAACGACTGCGATTTCATCACTGAAACAACCAAAGTTCCTAGAGTTTATTCTGATAATTTATAAGGGATTTACCACGGCATTGGGTGGTTAGAAGGATGTGAATGACAGCAGCAAGCTTTTCCAGAAACGCCTACTGACACTTTGGATCCAGTTTCAAAGTCACCATACAAAGATGTTGTCCATCACCAGCTCACAAGGTGTCAGAAGCTAAACCAGCCACTGGGTTGCAAGAAAAAGGATACAAAAAGCCCAAAGGAAGAAGAAAGTCATATTCAAAACAGTAGGGGAAAATCATAGCCATTCATTTATAAACTTAATTTTTTTTTTAATGCAATAGAAAAGTTCTTCTAGTGCTAGATACATCCTGCATATATTCAAAAGCCAATGTGAGATTTCTAGAAGCAGTAAGTCACTCCAAGAAGTTCACTAACAACGTACAGGTGTGTCTCTTGGAGGTCCAGCTGCACAAGAGACATGTCAACAGCCAAGTAATGCACAGCCTTATTTCAGCCTCTAGGTACACCACGTATGTAGAAAATAGAAAACAAAAAGAGGATGTGTAATTTAATATGTACAGTTACTTGAAATACACCAATTATGTTAAATACATTTATAACTAGGAATACTTCTGCATTTGGGGTCTATTAAAAGCCTTATTAAGAGCAAAGGACACAAGAAACAGTCTGTTTGATCTGTTTTGAAGCTATGGTAATAGGAAACAAGTTTTCCTGCGACGTCTCTCAGGACCATCAGATAGTCCTTTTTTTTACAGGAATAAATATGCAGCCATATTTGAAACCATTAACCTAATGCTCGCAAAGAAATCTCCCTTGTAGACACGGTTGTTTATTAAGACTAACCCCAGTTCATTTTCCAGTCATATTTCAGAGATAAGCAAAAATTATAGAAATAAAAATATCTAGCAGGTAGTTTCATTTGCCTCTTTTATTACAAATCCATATTCAGATATGTTAATATAAAGATGTACAATATTACATAAAGGGCACAAAACCTGACATGGTGACACTGGTGGCGGAACGGTTCGTTTATTGTAGCGGCTCTTATTCAGCTATTTTCTAGTGCTCTCATCAGTCTTTTGTGTGAAAGTCTTTGGTGAGAGTCAAGTCTGAACTGATAAGGCCTTGGAGACATAATCACTGGCCCTCATTTTCCATTGACAGCCCCACACAGCCAATTCACAAACATTTTCATATTAATATTGAGCAATTTCCCTACATTCTAATCCATCAAAGTAGGCTATTAATCCTTCCCCCGCGCTCTTCTCTATTCAAATGCTAACAATTTTCTTCTCACAAGCTAAAACATTTGTCCTACAGCCCCTCACACAAAGACACTGTATTGTCAGCAGTGATTGATCAGAGTATTAATATGAGGGATGCAATGTACGTTGTATCAATGATACCGCACGTATGGGGAGGAAAAGGTCTTTTTTTAAAGGATAAACAAATGCAAAATATAATAATTTCTCAAGGAGCACTTTAAAGTGTTTTGCCTGGTGTATTTTATGGAAATTTATGAGGATTTTCAGAGGTGTAATATGCTTTTGAGTTTGGAATGCAGAATAAATGGCAGGGATGCCCTGTTGCCGGGACCCGGCGGGGAGCAGCCTGCAGCTGGGGCTGGCTCAGGGGCTCCTAGGGCAAACAGCAGAAGACCTACCAAAAGCCACTTGTCCCCTAGAGCCACTTTTTATACAAATGAGAGGAAAGAAAACCACCAAACCAACCAAACAAAAAAACCCCCCACAAATCAGAAAACCAACCAAACAAAAAATCAGGTGAAGATAACTCTTCAAGGAGACAAACCTCTCATCTCCTGGGCTGGAAACATTAAAGAAGGCCAGAAAGCACCTCCACCCCTTGGCCAGTGGGTCCCTCGCTACTGGGCCTCCCGGGAATTCCCAACATCCTCGTGGATGGCCAAAGCTCTCCCCAGACACTGGGGCTGGCAGGGCCACACAGCCCCTACCCGGCTCAGCCTGTGGGCCCTCAAACGCCACAGCACCCCAAAGGTGATGGGCGAAGGGAAAGGACACCTGAGGGGTCAATTTCTTGCAGCCTCGTTTCAAAAGATTTGGGTTATTTATTGAAAGAAGGATGTGCAACCTTAACATGCTTAACTTAACCAGTAGCTTCTGCTACCGCTGCAGAGGATGGCACCAGAGAAGGGCAGCAGGAGGGGGACAGTCTGTAGGAGATACGATTGTCCCAAGGTGGATACACTGTCTGCAACCAGAGCGCAGCCCAGGGCACCGGGAGGGAGGCTGTGGATGAACAGAGCTTTGAGATAGCTGATACACCCTGGCACAAATTAGAGCGATTTCAGGGATGCTGTAATTTACAGTGGGGTGCGGTGGTTCTTGGCGCAGAGCTCAACTCTTTGCACTCAGAGCATCCTCCGCCACCTTCCACACACCTCCTCCTCCTCCTCATCACAGGGTGCTGGCAGAGGGAGAGATGGTGCCAGGCTCTGCCAGCAGGTCAGAGCCACCAAGTTGGGCCCCAAGTCTGCCCCAAGACTGCTTTGCTGGAGCCGCACGAAGCAATTTAACAGACTGTGTAGCTGGATGACCGAGAGAAACCCAGACCTCCTCAAATATACAGCACCCGTTCATCCATAAAAAGGAGCTACTTGCTTATTTCCAGTAGCACACACTACAGGGGGTGGGTGGGTGTGCACATGTGCGTATGGTTAAATAACCCTAAAATAAGATAAACAAACACAATTCCTTAATAAGCTGAAAAATTCAGCACAACAACATTTTAATGCAAGTATGTCTGAGTCTGGAAAGGCTCGAGGCTTAATAGATGCACTATATTTAAACATGTGCAGATGACATCTAAACATCTAGTGATTATCACAAATCATAAACTGTCTTTTCCATATAATACTCTATTAAAAGATAATTTTAATTTCTTCCTCTTATGTACTCTTTCCTCTTCTGAAGAAAGAGTACAAGACTAAAATTAGCAGAGGAGTAAATTCAGCCCAGTGGTACAGTCTCATACCCTGGAACGGCAGAGCCTCGTGGCCATAGGCAATTATGTCGCTGGATTTAAAGCACATCTCAAATGAAACCATTCCAGCTCGAACACCCTCTGCCATCGCATCGGCACCCACGACTGAGCATCCGTGTGCTTCCTATGGATCAGGGCGACGGTAGGAGGGGTCCCTGCTGGTTGTTACAACAATGACGGATTGATTGAAAATAGTGATTTGCTCAGGAAACTACATAGAAAAGACAGAAAAACATCCAAACCAAAACATCTTGAACAACAACGTTTTTTTTTCTCAGTATCTGAACTGTGATGGACCCAGAGAGGCCTGAACGTTACTGCTGCTCCCCAGGACGAACATGCTCTGCATGGAGAGGACCCCGTGACAACAGCCATTTTTAAGACCTCCGTGTTTTTGAAGAGCCTGAGTTTCTACACCACAACATCCTGTTTCGACACCACTTACCTTCGGTACATTATATCTTTACAATGAGTAATTAAAAATATTTGTACTTTAAAGCCACTTAGGAGCTCTTCCAATTACTTACATTAGCATTCTGGCAAACAGTCAAGCCTTTTTAATGTTGAGTCAGACTCCTGAACCCACATCAAAAAACTGCCCAAACAGCAATTTTGCTTTTCTTTTCTTGCAGACAACTAGAAGGGATACCACAAGCTGGGCTGCTGTAGGAGGGAGCTGGAGACATTCCCGAAAAAAAATCCTGCTGCCTTGCGGGAATCTTTCCTGGGGGAGACGACATTCAGGGCTAAACTGCAAAGCAGTCCTATGTCCCACCACCTAAAAAAGGTCCTCAAACCCAGGAGATCGGGCAATATGCTGAGGAAGGAAGTTGTTCTCATTTATGCCTGAGGCCGTAGATCCACAGGATAAGATGTGCAGAGGTGTAACTCTGTTTGGAGAGGCGTCTGTCTGAGAAGGAACCACCAAATTGGCTCCGTGAGCGGAGCTGATGACTCAGAGCATCAGTGCTGCAGCAGCCGTGAGTCAGTGTCCCACAGAGCTAAGAGGGTGTGTGCTGCACAGGCACTCTTTGGGATGAGTTTTAAAACAACGGCTCCGGCCACTTCGTGTTGTTGAACGTCTCACAGCAATTTTATATAAATAAGGGTGTTAACTCCAGTTGAAATATGGCCAAGGCATCAAGGTTAAGCTTCCACTGATATAAGTTAAATTGGATAAAGTATTAGTCATTTCCTGTCCCAAGCTGTCATGCGTTGTGATGTACATTATGAAATAGTAATTTTAAACCCAGAAATAGATTGGCTTGGGTTTTAATTGAAATCATCTTTATTTTGAAATTAAGCTATTATGTGCCAGAAGAATGATTTGCTTGGTGTTCGCTCATGAGTGTTACACTGTTTATAAAATCCCAAGCTGGATACTGTTTGCTATGATTGCTCTTGTGCAAAAAATAAAGCTCAGAATTATATAATTATAAAAATCAAGTCTCTAACATATTAAACAGAAAGAGCAGGGAAAACAGATACCATCTACTGAAAGGTTTCTTTTCAAAACTGAGGCACATGTACAAAAGTCCCCACAGATCTAGCACCTCAGAGACCTTAAAATTTTAATAGATTTCACTTCGAGGGCCACATAAAGAACGTGGAAACCTCGATTTAGGGATCAATGTTTGAAAACTTTCACTCTGTGCTTTCCCCACTGTCCCCTCAAAGAGCAGGAGGGTTTTCCCTAACGGCTCTCCCACGTCCATCAGCAAGTCTCCACACCACCTCGCCATCTCCACTGATGCGCTCTCCTCCCTGGCAAGCCACTGCCCCCAGTTTAGCAAGTTTCAGATGGCACTACAGAGATCTCCTTTAACCAAACTTCCGTCAAACACAGTTTTTCGTATTCTTTGATGAGGCAAGATTCTTTCTCGAGACAGAACAGGTTCTATTTTAAAGAGTTTAATGTTTTAAAAATTGTTTCCAGCTACGTTGCAAGTGTTCTAAGCCAAAGTAAGTGGAATTTACAATCATCTCTGGAGAAAGACTGCCATTAGGAATAAAGCATGGGTTTATCCATTTTTCATATGTAAGTCAGATTCACTTCGTCAGTCTCGAGATTTGACAAAGTATAATTCAGAACAATTCAAGCTCCCCTTCCACTGGACTGAGTAATCAGATTAGACGAGGAAACGTACCAGCGGCTCTTCAGAACTTACTGCAGTGCTCCTTAGGAACCTCACAGTATATACGCCACTTCATTTTCTCAATAATACATGGCTGTCATATATAATTGTGTATACAAGACTCACAATAACGTCTCACAAATTTCCAGGGGTAAAAGCTCGCAGTTTAGAGACAGAAACTCTCGAGTTTTAATCTTGCTAGTGTTTACGAAGGCCACGCAGTCATTGCACGGGCTACAGAACAGAAACGAGCAGTGCGCGGGGCTGCGCCAGCGTCCCAGCACGCAGACAGCCGCTGGTGTCACGTTCCTTGACCCTTCTGTTGGCAGCATTGTTCCTAAAAGACACTGCCTCTAAGGTGATGTCTCAGCATTGCATTCTTAATTAGTTGATTTTTTTGACAGTGGTGCTGCTTCTTAGATATAATAGAGTAGATGAAAGACCTTTAAAGATACCCAGTATGACACAGTTTAATTTGGCTAAAAGATAAGGTGGTGCTTTTTTTTTTTTAATGACAACTGTATGAATTCATTCAGTAGTAGGAGAGGTAGAATGGCAATTAAAAACAAGTCAGAAAGAAAGCAAAGGTTTATTTTGAAGTTAAATTTCTTAGAAAAATAATAATGTATTCTTTTCTACAAGGATATCACCATAGATTTTAGCCTAAAAATTAGCATACGGTGAAGACAGAATACAAATACAATTCATTGGGAAGAAATACTCATACGCTGGTATTTGCGTTCAGGTTTTTTTGTTTCGGTTTGAATTTCTTCCTATACCTATATTCAAATGTATTTTTTCATCACGCATAAAAATATGATAACCTTTCTATAAAAAAAAAAAGTATGCTGTTATGTGAGTTAATATAATTCCGAGAAGAATGACTTTGACCAATTGGCGTAGTGGCTCACTGCACTAGTGAACAAGGTTTTCTGCATCCAGTGGTCCAAAGTCTGAATGCTATGCAGGCTGAATAAGGAGATGAATTTAAAATGTGTAAATGACAAGTTTGAAACTTGACTGGGTCAGACAAAAGATGCTATATTTAACACTTCATCCTCTAGTTTTTTTTAGAAGACCTTATTTTTAATCAGTTGAACCAAATATTCAGAAGTGGCTCACAATCGTCTGTCTTTCAGCTGTTCAATTTTTCCTAGGTCTAGAACTGAAAACATTAAAAAGTGGGGGATGATAATTAAGGTAAAAATAAATCTAAATATACCGTGGGAAGATTCTGAAATGATTACCAGATGGAAAGAATAAAAATGAATGGAAAGAAGGTTTGAAGAACAGCATGTGAAAAGACTGGTAATTTACAGTGTAAGTATTTTATAGAAGGCTAATAAAATATTACTGTATTTATCTTTGATCCTTCTGAAATACTCCATAGGGCCCGCTCAGTACCGTACTTCAGCCACCTTCCTGCTTGACTAAGGGGGAGCGTGGCCTTTTTATTTTATTTATATTTTAAAATATGGAAAAGATCACACCACAATAAAGCAATCAACCAGTAGCCTGTGTGCTCCAGTAACTGGAAAGGATAGAAAGTCAGTGAGTAGATAATTATTCAAGGTCAAACCTTTCTAGTGTGGTGCCAGGAAAAAAAGCAAACAGTGAGGGTTAGCCAATACTTCACAAACACTTGTTTAAGGATTTCCTAATTACTATAAGTGGTTCCTCTGGCCCTGGCACTTAAAAAGGCAGCTGTATATGCATGATGTCATCCCTTCTTCCCATTATCTCTGCAGTAAATTTAGAGGACTAAGAAGCAAGCAAGACTAAATAGTCAAAATAATGATGATTTTTCATGTTTTCTACCATTAAAAACTAATTACAGGAAAAAAAAGGCAAATTGAAACATGCATGCAATTAACTATTAAAGTATATTTGAACATTTTTGTTCAAAAAATTAGAAAAATGCAATTATCCTTCACATACTTTTCTATTTAAAGACCACACGTATGCAGCACGGCCACATCATAGCCCAGTTTCTGTTACTTTAACAGCTTTAAAGATTTGGATGTAAATCACAAGCTGATCAGCAAAAAATAAAACCAAGAGCCTTAAATCTCCTGGAGCAAACTGCACAGGTAATATTCACTATCCTGCTATGGCTGTGCCACTGCCTTCTGCCGCTCATGGCTGGAATACAAAATTCAGAGTTTGCAGTTAGGACACCGACAGAGATGCAACAACAACAAAGATACTGTAATATTTGCTTACTGGGACACTGCAATCAATAGACCAGCTGACACAATCAGGGATGAACTTCATTTTATGCCCCTTCACCAGCAGTATTGTGCCAAAACAGATGATGAGTTTTGAGGGCCTCCACAGTAATCTGGCACTTCTGGTTAGCAATCTTGGTTCCCCTCTCCTTTCCTTCCAACTCTGCCCTGCCCTTCCCCTTGAGGTCCTCAGACCAGACCTCATATTTCTGGCAAGTGATTATCATTTCCATAAAGAGTTTTAGGACCTTCTCCATACCCTCTAGAATTTCCTCCCGTATTTCAGAGGCTCTGTGTCATCTGTGTATATAAGAACGTCATCAGCTCTCGGACTAGGTATGGGTCATGCTCAAGGTGCTGCACTGGGCTCAGTCAGGTCACCCTTCAGCACACAAATTAATTTCTCCTTCATGTCTATCTACATGCTGGAGAATCTAACACGGAAGATACTCCAAGGAGCATGACCTGACATAGGCTCAGTGCGGTACAGAAGTGTTATCTCCAAGCACACCGTTTGTAAACAACATCATACTTAAAAAACAGCTTCTCAAATACTTTCTTTCTATAAATACTCTTGTAAACCTCTGGATTTTTTTTTTTTTTCAATTTCTTTTCTAAAAATTACTTTATCAAGTGCCACAGTCACTTTACAGGTCCCACTCTCCGCCTGTGTGGCAAGATCTGAAAACTTAACTGTGCTGGTGCAGTCCCGACATTTCATTTTCCTCCAGGGGAAACTTCTACTCAGCAGTATTCATTTTTCTATTCAATTTCTATTCACTCGTAAAACAGCAGCCAGTGAAACAGTAGTCCTGATTTGATACTGGCAACTTCAGTCTTACACAGCCTCAGTCTTTGGCATGATTATTTTTTGGCCACTCTTTATTTTTTTTTTCCTTTTTTTTTTTTTTTTCCTCTCCTCTCTTTCTCCCCCTTTCCTTAATTCACAACTATATTCCAGGTTACCAATTCAGCCAGTTTGTCTGGTAGAGTTCCTCTCCTGCTTGTCCATTTCTAGCAGGGGTATCTGAATGCTGCCAGGAATAGCCCATTTTAATAACACGTCAGAAGTTCACATCAACATTATAAGTCATCAGCATTATATTATGCAGTGATATCTAACTCAAGCTGGATTTGTCCCCTTGCCTGCAGCTTCAGACACAACTGAAGTCAGTCAGTTTAATTTCTGTACTACGTATTTCCCACCTAGTGAAAAAGCAATCAGTATTTTTCTTGGATCGGACTTATTTTACATCCTGAAACTAACAATACAATTTCCCAAGCTGTCAGTGCCTCTAAGCATAAGGACAGATCTGGGTAGCCTCTACCACAGTAAGTAACTGCTGGTGGTTGCGAAGCTGGTCCTTGTCTCCAGGTATGCACAGTGTCCGGTGGCGGTCATCTTGGTAATCTCATCTAGAAAACATCATTTGGTCTGGGTCCTGCATGAGAAACACTCCTTTTTTTAAACCCAGGAGACGCTGCCAGTTTTTACTGGAGTATCTTTTACTGACTGAAAATAATTTTATGCTATTCCTATACAAAGGTGACACCGGGCAGCGCCTGTGTGTAGATCCACCTATCCCGGAAGTATTGCGAGCGTCCTTCACCACAGCGTGAAGAAGGGAGATAGCAACAAAGAGTTGTTGCTCTATGTTCACCAGATACACTGAAGCCACTGGAAGCTTTTCAGTTGCCTTCCAGGAGTTATGAGTCAAACTAGAAATTAATTTCTAGAAAGGAATGACACCAGAATCGTGACTGGAAGTCAGCTTTCAGAAACAACCCAAACTAGCCCATCTCTATTCTCTCTTCGGGTAAAAGCCACCTTGCTTCCTCAGATAGCAGCACGTGCAACTTTTGCAAAGCCCAGCCATTACCCCAGACGTACTGCTGTGCACATGGGAACTTGGCAAAAAGAAAACAATGGGAAATGAACGCTGCCATGTTTCAGTATGAAAACTAATTGTCTTACAGACACACATACCGTAAGTGACTGTTAGACCTAGTCTGACCTTCTGCACCACAGATGCTATAAAACATCACTCAGCTTCCTTGTGCCCTGTTTTGATGAGATGCATGCACAAATCCAAGTGGGAAAACACATACAAGCCTTTAGGACATGTTATGCACAGAATGACTCCCACGTTTTATGCTCTTTCAACATATAAAACTGTCTCTGTGAGAAAAAGTCACACTTTCTGAGCTGCCAGAAAACATATTTCTAATAAATAAAATATTCTGCCTGTGGAAAAGCTGTAGGATATATGCATTTCATAGTTTCATGGCTCTAGTGCCTGCCCAGTCTCCATCTTTGATGTCCTTGCTGCTCTTTATCTCTCTCCAGGAAGAGATGTCTGAGCACAGCCCGTATCCCTCCTGCCCCGGGGCCATGATCCTACTCTGCCTTGGAGCGCTGGTCACCCAGCTCTCGTGGTGGCCATTGCTCTCGGGAAGGACCATGTGCCATCGTGGCAAACTACAGGTGAATCAACAGACCCTTTCCCATGATGGCAGTGTGGTGACAAATAGTAAACCAAAGGTGTACGCGAGGAGGCGGCAGTAATCCTGACTGAGCTCTGCCCAGACAAGAGCTGCAGTATGGGGTCCCTTACATAGACAACAGCTGAACAGCAAATATTAACGGAGAAAACAGAAAATACTGGGAAAAGGGAAGCATGGGATAGGCAGGCATGCAAGAAGAAACAGAAGATGAGAGAGAAAGCACTGTGGATAAGAGAGGAGATGAAGAGGGGTCAGAAAGATTAAACTTGACTGAAAAACTAAGCATAGGACATTGATACTACCGCACATAAAAAAGGACAAAAAGAAAAGGTGTGTTATCAGCTGACATCATGTGCCACTAAATGGACACATTTAGGGGATACTATATCAGGTTAAACAGCATAAGAACATGCAAGCTCCAAATAATATAGAATAAGTTGTTCCTGCCCTACGGAAAATACAAATTACTCAGTGTAGCACAGTTTTGTTCAGACATGTCTGAGGCAGAGGAAGGACCAACCCACATACTACCCCCCCCATCGCTTCTCTGCTCAATTCCTCCTCGTACAGCCATGACTGTCCTGCTAATCGAGTAGAACCTTGCCAAAAGCATTTAACAGGTAAAGAATAAGGGAAAAAGCAAGGAAATGAACACAGTGAGGTGGTATTAGGGGAAACCAGCGCTTTCCCTGAGATTTGGTGTGAGATATGCTTCAGAAAATATAGGTTTACTGGTAATTTAGGGTGTATGGAACTGCTTTAGCCATCACCCAAAGGTCAAGAATGTTGTAATCAAGGGCATAAAGCAGCACAGCAAAGACAACTTTTATGGTGCATAAACAGAACTAGTAGGATTCTACACCTCCTCACAGAGAATAAGAAAGGGAAAGTTTTATGCTGTAATTCACTTTTGCAAAATGACATGGTTTCAATCCAGCATCCAACACATTTAGCTTTTCCCTTTGCCGCCTTCTGGCTTCGGATCTCTGTGACGTACGATCGCTATCTGATATCTTAATGGATGCCATTTTGGCAGAAAATAATTTACTCTGCAAAAATTCCGCACCAGACACTTTGGAAACAGGATGGCCAGCATTAGCTCAGCTGAAAAAAAACCCTTTAAAAAAACCCCAGTAACAAGACATCATGTGAAATAAGCAGATTTTCAAATTATACAGTCCCTGCCATAACAGTAATAAAATAACAAAATTAAGGGTTTTTTTATTTATAAGTAACTGCTTTCTTCTACCTTTTATAATGTCCACCTCTTAGCATAACAAAGCTTTTCATAGCTTACTAATGGCTCCCTGTCACTAGTGCTGAGAACTATTATCACTGCTCTGCCCCTTCACATGGGCCTTTCAAACATCACTGTTTCACTTAATTCTTTCACCTCCTTCAGTTCAAATGCAATAAAAACCTTTCACTGGCTGACAACTAGAAAGGCAGAACAGCCTCCAACTGCTGTATAATTCAGGAGGGCTCTTTCTCATTTTAATTGGCTGCCTAATTGGAATGTTTATGGGTTCTGCGATAGCTTGGGATGAAAAGGCAGGGTGAGCAATTATGTGCTCAGCATTCCTATCTGGCAGAGTTAATAGTTTTTTTTAAAAAAAGCTAAAGTTCACTGGAATGCCATGTTTTTGTTCTCCAAGAAATACCTTGATTTGAAACAATGTAATCCCCAAGTCAGAAATTATGTCAAGCTGTGCTTATCCAGTAGCAAGTTTGAGCTTTTGGAAGCCTCTTTGCTCCTTTTTGATGTTAGCATAACATGAGGAACAGGAGGCTATCTGGTGGCTGTCAAGTTTTTAACTGCTTGCTCTCTCACTGGCTGGAGATAAGATGTAAGCAGAGCACTTGATGGACTTGATTAATTCTCTGGAACGAAGGTTTGTCTTTCTTGGCTCGATGAATGACTTCATTCTAGTAGATGAGGTCACCCAAGTCAAGGCAATAAAGTTTCTGATATTCACATGAAAGCTAGTTTTCAAAGCTGCCAGTCCTTAAGAGAAGCACAAGTGTTTTCTCATTTACCTACATTCTAGTGGCAACATCCAGCCTGCTGCCCTATCTATCCTCTCCAGCGCAGGATTGCGTTTCAGCTGAAGAGCAGTTCTAACACAAGACGAGATTTAAAGGAAAGGAGGGAAAAAAAAAAAAAAAAAAAGAAGAGACACACTTTGTTTGAAGAAACAAAGATTTTTGTGAAGTGATTTGTCAAAATGCCAACAGGAAGAGAAAAATTACTTTCCAGCTTTTTAGCCTGACCAAATACAGTTGCATCTTCCTTGCTTCCCCGTGGCACCTCTGTTCTGTTCCAGCTGTAAACCTCTGGGGGCAAGAGCAGCTTTGTGGTCCCCTTCTACACTGCACCGAGCAGCTGCAGTTGTGTTTCGGAGAGAGGTAACTCACGTGCTACAAACACAAGTAATAAACACAGAAGGACACTGCACTCTTTGCGGTGCCTGTACTCTTGCATGCTTTGAGTTTTAAGGGCGAGTTTATGGACCATCCTTCACAAACCAGACTAGTCTTCTCCATCTTTCCTCTCTCCCTTTTAATAAACACCTTTTAGTTTAAAACCAATGAAAACTAGTTAAGAGAGATGACTTGCTTTGTAAATGTCCAAATTCTTACAACCGTTCGTACAAAGATTGATAATCACGTAATTTCTGCTCTTCAAAACCACACCAATGATAAATAGTGTCTCCAGTACTCATTACAGCCTAGCAAATGTAGTAAGCAACCCCTGCAACAGAATTCAGACTAATCCGATGTAGGTTTGTTATTCTCAGATAACCCGAATCTCCTTAGTCTAGTATTAGGGATTCTAACTCATTCTACGTTCCTCCTTTCTAGTCAAATTGCGTCTTTGCCTCTAAGTAACAGAAAACTCATAGTCCTGTGGATTATTCAGGCTGTTATTCCAGCGTTTGAAGCTCCTTTCTGGAGGAGTCCCCTAACTCATACTTCTGTTCCCGTGCTGCAGTTCTCCAGCACGTGCAGTTACAGATGGGGCGCGGGGATGACGAAAGGAGCATCAATCCCAGGCATGACTGCCACCGAAGCACCAACCATGGCAGACGCGCATGGCAGATCTCTGCCGGCTGGTGATACCGCACAAGAAGGGCCGCAAGCTACAGAGATTTTTGGGCACCGTGGTCTTTTTCTAAATGCTTTCAAAGGTACCATAGAGAAATTAGAAGGTGGTTTAAGTGTTCCCATTAAACTACGGAGGTAGAATTTTACCCCAGGTTTTATTGCCATCTGGAGCCTGGAAGGCTGTGGGAGCAGTGCCTTGTTTGAAAGGTCAGAAGCCTGTACCACATCAGAGCCCGGCTCTGCCGACAACATACTTAGGAAATGTTGACCTGGCGCGTGCCAGGAGGGATTTCTGGCCGCAATAGCTCCGGAGAAGTTCTCTCCAAAGGACTCATTTTCAGATTCACACGCATCAGTTCGGCATCCAAACGATACAAAATAAAATATGACAAGTTGTATCCTTGCCAGTACAGATGTAGTTAACCTGTAAGAGGCCAATCTAGCAATTAAATAAAAACCTCTTTCAAACAAGCTGTCAGGTAAACAACACTAACTCTTAAACTAATCTTTGCTCACATTTACCTAGAGATTATAACTCACTGATATTAAGAGTATCAGAGGAAAAATCTGATTGCTCAAGATGTCCATCTCATTTTATGGGCAGAGGCGATTTGGAGAAACCCATATGTTTGGTAAGTGTCCAAACATGTGGACGCTTATGCAAACCAACGATTCTTTGAAGTACACTGCTTCTAAAGTCCAGGCTGAAACCTAAAATTTAATAATCAACAAAACAGGCAGAGCTAAGGCAGAAACTCTCTGCTAAACTCTGCAGGATTGGGATATGAGAGGAGGCATCTCTCTGAAGTGACATTATACGCCCAGATGCGTTGTAAGAGAATAAGGGCCTGCCTTAAGATAGCCTGTAGACCCTGTGAACTTCCTTGGTTCGTGACTTTAAAGCAAGAAGAAAAATAAATAATGAAACATATTAAAGTCATTATTGTAGCTGTGTGCGCCTTCTGAAGGTTTGGTTTTTTAAAAGCTCCAACCTTTGAAAAAAGTGCCCAGTGAAATTAAAGGCAGCAAATCTATACCGAAATGTATTTTTTATACACTACCAAATTTACATGTGGAACTCATTGTCACAAGATATTATTGAAGGCAAGAGCTTAGCAGGATTCAAAAGGGCTTAGACATTTATGTGAATAATAAGAACATCCACAGTCATACCAGAAAGGAAAAAGACATTTATAAGTGATACTAAAACTCAGACTTGTGGGCATAAGCCAATTGCTAGATGCATTGGTTTATGGAGAAAATCCCCCAATTGACACTTTTTCCATTATAGGTTTCTTTGCACCTTTCTGTAAGCATCTGGTGCAGACCAATGTCAGAGAGACCATCCAAATCTGATCCAGTCCAGCAGGTGTTATGTTCTTAACCTAAAACTCTTTTTAATGTAAAGCTGTCATGAAATATTTTGAAAAGACTGCTTATTCCTTGCCTAATCCTATAGCATTTGGCAGCTCTTAAAATGGGTAATGGATATTCCACAGCACTTTGTATAACCACCAAGAAGAGGGCGGTTATTCACAATATTTTCTTACGTCTTGTGCCAGAACCTTTTCTCCTTTAAGTGGCATCAGACTTTGTGGGTCCATACGTACGTTCCACCCCAAACAAACTTTTTCTACAAAACCTCCGAGTTTTGCAACACCACTGAAAAGTCTCATGATGCAGAGCGTGAGATGCCACTCTCAAATCCCCACAAAGTTTAGAGAGTGGGAGTGCTGAAGGAATCTGCAGTTGTAAGCAAAGAAAAGCCTTATGAGTGCTAAGGATCGACAGTACAGAAAAGGTCAAATGAATGAGCGCTGTGAGGCCATGAAATTATTCACTTTCTTCTATTAAACACCTGAGAGGCATTTATATCGCTAATGACCTGGAAATACATATTGACAAACACAGCATTTGCTACTAATAAGTGCGCGTGTGTGTATATAGGAGGAAAATTGTGGCTCCCTCCTTTCTCCATCAACTTTGCCTGTCTTATTCTAGCCGTCCCAGTTTGATCTTTGCTGATGTTTATTAAGTTTAAATATCGGCTAAAATGATTTTTCTGCTTGGAATAAAATATCAGGAATGTGATAACATATTCAGAAGAAAAGTCAAAATGACCCTTAAAAAAGGAATGCATAAACTCCTAGCATTGAATTTATGCTACTTAGCATCACATTAAAAATATTCAAAATATAAATCAAAATTCAAGGGTATAACTTATATTCAATTTCAAATTTATGGCATTTTAAAATAGGATGATTTCCTCAAATGTGCAATAAATTTGGTTTTGTGGAATTGCACATGCCACCTTATCATGACATTTGCTTTATCTACACAGTCCACTGAAGCCTAGTCACTTTATATAATCTGAATTCACAAATCAACTGTCGTCTTCACTTCACTGATTCATTGCTGATGGGCCTTTCACAAGGTAAAAAATCCTTTCCAAGTTGACAAGAGTAATAAATGGAGAGGTGAGAGCTGCCTCTCCATCCTGCTGTTCTATTGTGCTGCCGATAGTGACACATGGCAGAATAAGCTCATAAACCTACCTCATCTTTTGACCTCTGCAGAGTAAACGGAAACAGAGGGGCGTTTATGATGATGACTGTATTTAAAGACCAATAATGACCAGATAAACCTCTGAAATCTAACTAGCCCAACCAAAGCTTGGAAAAACGCAGTGGTTTTCTGTATTTAATGTGATGCAAAAATGTTGAAAACGCAGCTATGAAACTTTTGGACTAACCTAGAGCACGATTCAGCCGCGCTAGTTTATAAGATGCTTAACACGATAATACGCACACAAGAGCAACCTTGAAAACTATTAATGAAAATGGAATTGGACTTCTATTTTTTAAATGCTGCTCCAAATTAAGAAGAAACAACACACAAACCAGGAGCTGAACCAGAACAGGATGGCATTCTAGGAATAACCAAAGCATTTTAAGTTAGGAGATTGACTTTGACGAACACTGCTCAGGAGAGAAAGCACAGGTGAATTAAAAATAAATACAGGCTTGATAGTATCAGTAGCAACTATTATAGTACTGAATTTTGTTTTATTAGGAATGTCTCTTTTGAGGAAAAACCATTAGCGATTAGACTTCAACTACCTCATCATTCACCTTCTCTGCTGAGGCTAGAAGCTTTGTGCAGTGTAACGAAGGACCTGCAGTGAAATTTGGGAGCTGTGAACAAAGCCTGTGCTATTGCCTCATCTGCAGGATCAGCTGGGTCCCCTGGTTAGGGAGTACCAATGCTCTGGAAAGTGGCATGAGAATCAATCTGTGATGCCAGTTTGAAGCCCTAGAATACAAATAGTTCACCTTGTCTGTACACTTAGTAGTAGAAAGCTTTTTACTCATATGTAAAAGTAAATTAATACTTATTCCAGCCATAACAATGAAGGGTTCTTACTTTTCCTGTAGTAAAATTAAATATATAGCTACACCAAATATATTCAATTTTTCAGTGATATGCTGTCTTGTTTTATTCAGGAATATATCATTCCTTCTGCATTGTACAGAATGGCTCATCAGAATATGTAGTCACTTAAAAAAAACAAACATCCACTGAAAGAGTTTTGAGCTGGAAGCAGTAATAACAATCACTTCATCACCTAAATTTGGTGAGATCAAATTATGGAAACAAATCCATATAAAAATCAGTAGAAAAGCTGAAGTTTCAGTGGACACTGGGAGGACACCGCAGCCTTGCAATAATATCTACTACTCTTGCGCACACCCTGCTGCCATCCATGGATTGGTATACCAAACACGTGAAATGATTCTTAACCGCCTTTCTGCATTTCTAACACTCACTCAAATGGAACAAAAAGTTATTTCTTGATTCTTTCTTCCAAATGCAGACTTCAACAAATCAAGGATAAAATATTTTTCAAGTCACAACACCACTGTAAAATGTACATGAGCTGAGATAGAGAAGAATAATAATAATAGCACTGAAGTCTCCAGATGCTAAGACCAGACTGATGCTCACACTATTCAACGCTTCTGAAAGCTGTTCTTCATTCTAAAAGTAAACAAGTTCACCAGCAGACCTTCAGCAAACAGAAATTTACAGCAGCTTTTGGGAGAACTTTGCCACTCACACGAAACGATCCCCTATATCACCACAGGTTTTCTGTGGTCAACACACTGGCCGCACTTAGCTTCCCCCAGGAGGGTGAACATTTTGCTACAAAAAAGTAGTAATCTTCTCCTAGAGCTCTAAATTAATAAAAACCAGGAAAAACAGATCAAGAAGTTGAAGTATGACAAAAAGAGACTGTACCAAGAAATGAGGTCTCGCATTAAACCAAGGACAGGGAGAGACCCGTTTCACTTTCTGCCTCCAACTCAAACATCCTTGACCATCCTGGAAGCATTCCCTCGCACAGGGTCTCCTCCCCTCTCACTGCAGGCATGTAGCCACGACGATTCAGCAGGGCAGCTCTGCTCAAGGGGAGCAAGGGGCACGGACCAAGAGGATGATTCAGTCACTCCAAGGATAGACCCTGTTCCCTACCCGAAGTCATGCCTGTTTTTCTCCATTGATTACAGAGAGTACTGAGGAGATTTCACTTCTTAAATACATACCTCAGTGAAGCACCTAAAGTTATGTAGAAAGAATGCAGGACAAGTCTCTTCAGTTTGCTGTTCCTAACGTGGGTATGAGAGCAGAGCACACCGTACCTGGGGCTCCTGGTCCCTGCCCTGTGTGCTCCCACGTCACACGGCATGGCCACCAGGCCATTCTGTACCCCCGCGGGGACTGCACTGCGCCCGTGGGAGGAGCCATGCCCTTCCTTAGAGGGCTTTCATGAAGATAACAGCAGACATTACCTGGCTAGCTCAGGCACTGCAACTTGCAGAGCTGTTCCTGTATTTAAGATAAACATAAATCCTCTAAACGCAATATGAGGGCTGTTAAATGAAGCAGCGTTACAGGCAATAAAGAGAGGAACTGTGGAACCGCCTTTTTGTACAGTTCAACTAAGGCCGCATTCAAATCCAAGGTTTCTCTGAACAGTGGAGACCTTCCCTCTTACCAACATGAACATTACTGGTAACAATCCCCCTTCTTGAAATCAAAATACATTGTACTCGTTTGCTTATGCATTACTTTTCATTCCAAGAAACATTAAAGTATTTAAAGTAGGCATACACCCTGCCACTAGTAATGCACTTCTGCACGAGATAAGAAAGGATTCTGGAGGGTGGAATGACATAGTTCCTCAAAGTCTACAGGACACATACGCAGGACGTAAGAAATTAATAAAAGACGCTTCCATAACTGTGATTGAGTTCACTGCGACATTACAGGGTCAAGAGTAAGCAGCCCCATAAAGAAAGGTTGTTCCTCCCTGCCCAAGTATTGTCTCCCGGCCTTCTCAGGATCTGGTCAAATGCCATGGTATGAACCTGTGCAGACTTAGAGCAATATTTATAGCAAAAACGAAATGCAGAATAGAAGCTTCCTTCATTAAGTCTTTCAATTTGATATCCATCAAGTTGCAAGTTGTTAAAGCAACCAGCGTTCTTGGTATTTGTTGGACACAACAGTACTGGAAATCTAAAGCAAGATTCCTGGCTCCCAGAAGCTGTGGTACCACCTGTTCCACCCTGACTGTGCCCCATGATTTTGGGCATATATTTGGTTATGTTAAAGCATTACAAAATCCAGCACTAGCTGTACATGCCTGGGAATACAGACACACCTGGTTGAAAGTATTCTCTGGCCAAAAAAAAGAAAAAAAAGAAGCCACAAGAAAACAGAACAAAATCCAATACACCTTACTTGCTCAGCAACACTGAGTTCTGTTAGCATATTATTATGGGGTACTATGCTCTAGTTCCTCACTGGGTCTGTCTCAAAAGCCTCGTACACACCACCGCTTCTATTCTTATAGAAATATATTCTTACAGAGAAAGGTCTGTAGAAGCTGAGTCTGGAGCTGGATTGGGTTTTAGGTAGAACTCAGGGTTTGAGTTACAAGCAATACACAAGCTAGAGATCAGGCTCAAATTAGGTAGCACCGCAACCTCATGAACTCAGGACAGTGAATTAGCAAAAACAACCGGAGTTCAAGGAATTTTCACCATCAACCACAATTCGTTGCGGCAACAGTTTAACTTCACCACCCAGCTCCGAGTTGTCCCTGGCTTGCTTCCCATGTGTGAGATGCCACAATTTACCATGCCAGGCTGCTCCAGAAAGCTTGCAAGGTGAAGTTATTGGGCAGGGCAGGGGGGGAGGTTGTTTTGTTTAGAGGGATTATTTTTTTCTTCCCCAAAAGCACTTGTCTTTACAGTAGTATGTAAAAGTCAGTTGTTCATGCTGTCCAATTATCTCATGCAGTATCATTTGGCTTAGTTTGAAAATCAGGTGTACTGTTTCATAATTAAATTATTCAACAAAACCTTGACTATAAAGCATTCTGCTAAAACCTAATTAAGAGTATGATTTGATAAAAGCACATTCTGCAGTTTTAGTTTACATTCTCATGAGTGGGGATGTCATTATTTCATGCTGTACACATTTTAGGCTTCACAGGGTTTTTCCCCCTCCTTTCACTTCCCAAAGGTGATTTTGAATTATATAAAAGAAGTACTCCAGGCTTAGATCATATCAATTCATTAACTGTTGGCAACATTCAGTTCTGATTTTAAAAACACCAACAAAACAAACATTAAAACCCCCAAAACTCACAACCCCACAACTCCTCCCCTCCCCCCCAAAAAACCCTCAACAAAAATTCCAACCCACAACAAACTTAGCAGAAAGACATCATGAAAAGACCACTATTTCAAAAGTTGGCCCTTGTTCAAGCTGCATATGGTCACATAATCTTTTAAAACGCATGATTCAAGTCTCAATTTAATTATGTAATAGCACAAATGGAATTACACTGCAGATGAAGCGCAGTATTTCAGCTCAAACACATACTGGAGTTGTGTGACTGACCCAAGCTTATTTCATTTGGTCATTGTATTAGAGGGCTTAATTTGAATGCAAGCACACATAGCAAACAACAATTTCAATACAATACCTCCTCCTCTTGATCTAAATTTTAATACTTGCTGGGCTGTGTTATGAAGATAATTTGTCAGGCTGCTTGCAAAGATGATGACAGTCCAGTATTAACAAGTATTTTTCTTGGTTTTTTTAATTTATTTACTATATATCCTCATGTATCTGCTTAAAAATGCAGATACCCCTTTTTCCCATGTAGGTGTTTGTGTGTGTGACCCTCAGGTGGCATACAGTTATAGTAATGTCTTGGGGAGCAACAAGAAAAGCAAGACTTTTCTCTTTCAACAAACTGGAAATGCAAAATCCTAATTAGCCCATTCCTCAAGACTCATATACTTTCTGTGCTGCAACAATGCATACTTTTCCCATCTCCCCATACTTTATCCTCATTTCCCCTACACTTCTCCCCTTCTTTGACCTGCATACCAAATGGTACCTTCTCATTTTAAGATATAAGGAAGCACGTGTTTGGGAGCTCATATCGATCTTAGTCAGTAAGACCAGCTCACACGCTCTCTGCACACTCAGGCAGATGTTGTGCATCAAGTGAGCTCATTTCATATTTTGAAGCTTTTTTGTGTCAACCACTAAATATTGGCTAGGCAAATAAATTTTTATCTATCTTTAAGAAAGACTTGGGAAACTGTAAATCAGTCAGTCTAAGTCTGATACTATAGCAGCCACATGAACAACCATGTTCTAAGCATCTAAGCAATAAATGGGGAAAAAAAAAGCCACCAGTTTGCGATTCTCAAGAACAAACAATATGAAACTCATCTGACCAGTACTGCTCGAGAGTGAGAACCTGGTGTCACAACAGTTAAATCCACAAAAATATCATCCCAGTGCTAGGCAGCTATCACAAAAAAGACTAAGTATCATGAATTACTAGCCAACGAGCAAAAATTCCAGATTTGCCTGCATGTAATACTGTGTGTAACGCTAGTATCCTCAGCTAAAAACAAACCAACAGCAACAACACACACCAAGAGAGATGAAGGGCTTTGCGAGAGGCCTGTAAAACCTGTGGGCAGAGAGGGGGGTTGGGGACTTGATCCACTTCCACTCCAGTGGAAGGAGGAAGAGGAGGTCGTGCATGAAGCTCACGAGACTTCCCCGAGCTGAGACATTTAAGGCAATATCGGGGGATGGAACACACGTCTGCCCTTGTTTTACTTCTCAGCTGCTTATGGCCACTGTTAGGAGAAAAAATACCAAGTGATAGGTAACTTTATTTTTAACTAATATAGCCACAAAATTTTTCTTCTTTGACTGACCTCTAGCTTTTAGATGCTGGGGAGAACAAGATGCAGATACTCTGGCTTTAGCGTAGCTAAACCGCTATCCCACACCTACTCAGACCTATGCTAACCCCTTAGCTCGTTCGCTTTTGCTCATCCCACCTCATACACACTGCTGTTGTGAATCTGGAAATGCCTTGCAACACAACTTCAGGAAACAGTTCAGATTAAAACAATAGAAGGTTGGTACACAATGCTTTTAGTTACTAAAAGAAATAGCGGTTATCAGGTTAGCTTTATGTTTGATCCCAGGGACATTTCTGCCTTGGTCCCAGTTTTACTCAATTATTTCAGTAACAACAAAAGTAAAAGAATAGAGCATGATGCATGTAAACTTGAAGACAGCTGCAAAATATTATAGATGAGGAATATATACACAAGTAAAGCCCATTAATTACTTGTTAAGAAGCAGCACTAGAAAAAAAAACAAGGAAAAACTGAGACTATTTTAACCAGAGCAATGGATGCAAGATGCAGAGGAAGTGCTTCCAGCACTGTGCTCATTATGGCTGAGGCTTCAGCTGAAATATTGCAAGACACAGCCCAGAAGAAGTGAAAAGCAAACAAAGTCCCAGTGTAACTGTAGATGACTGCCTACCTAACCATGGGCCAAGGCAACATAAGCACATGAAACCATATTCTAAATTACACCTCGCTTCAACAAAGAGCCCGAGAGCACAACCAGGAGGTTTTCGTCATTGGAAATCAATTCCACCCTTGCTCTATTCTCAGAATATAGCTTCTGCCACTTTGGCCGCTGCCCAGAATTATTTTGCAAGGCATGAATTTGGAGAAAATTACTGTGATACTACAGAGAAAAACATTGCACCAATAACGCTTTATGTTTGTTTGATAACTCCAGAAAGTGCTTATAGCCACTGCATCTAGTTGTGATTATAAAAAAAACCCCATAGTTTTTTAAAGCTTTGCATGCATACACATAACAACTTGCATAAGCACTCCTGTGAACCACATCAAGGTGAAAGACAAAGCAGCACGAGAGTTCCTTAGATTACAAGCATGAGTCTATGCTGTATGAAGAAAGGTACCTCTGATAGCGATAGCAAAGTACAGATCTCGATACACAGGGCACAGCAAAACCTCACCAGCAACACCCAGTGCTGACCTGGTCACTCGGGTTCTGGAGAGATGGGCTGCAACTAGAACAGCTGAAGGAGATCAAGAAAAGAGCCCAAAGTAAGAGGAGAAAAACAAGGTTTGCCTATTTTAGCCTACCAAAACAAAGCAGGGTGGGTAAGGTCTGTAAATACCAGCGGGGAGGGAGGGGTGAGCAGAAACGAGGCTCCAGGGAGCAAAAAGAATCACTTAATTGAAAGCGCCAAGTACAAATCAGCAATTAGAAATGCCAGGAAATTGGAAATTAGAAATTAGAAAAAGGTCGTTAACCAGCAAAGCAGTGAGGTTCTGAAACAGCTGCCAAGGAAGGGGGGTCGGGGCACAAGAAACCAACCTGAGGTTCAAGTGGAATTTGACAAATAGAGGAGAGGATTACATCATGTTTTGGCTTTCAAACTTTCTTTCAGCCTTCTCATCCTGAACTTTGAGATATAGATTTTATTCTTGGCTGTGCCCTTGACTCTGCGAAGAGCTCTTCTCTCTTCTGTGGAAGCCTCTATCTCCTTTTAATATAATTATTCTGCTTTTATAGATAAAGATTTTTTATATCTATTGTACTTCAGAAGTGGATTTAAGATTGAAAAATACTATTTTAAAAAAATTGCACATTTTTTGCTTTCATAGTAGAAAGCATATATAACCAATGATTACTTCTGTTCTCTGCAACCACATCAACATACCTTCTCTTTATGTCCCTCCTGCCAGGGGTTTCATGTGCAGAATCACACAGCCTGTGCTCCTCCTCTTTTTCTCACTTCGCACCAACTCTGTCATTCTCCTCAGTGTACCGCCTCATGTCCCTGCACCACTGGCCCTCGTTCTGCATCCCACATTTCCCTCTGCCCCTGTTTTGCCACCATACAATGGCTTTATTGTGCCATCTGTGTTCTTTCCCGACCCGCATTTCCTATTTCTCTTTCTACGCACCAGAGAGGACACTGAATGGTTTTATGGGTTGCTGGGCTTGGTTTTGGTGGTTTTTTTTGTTTTGTTTTTTTTTTTTTTTTAAAAAAGGTAAATCCATGTAAATCTTTTGAGACTGCTTTATCACAGACTAATCTAGAGATGAGAGAATGCAGATGCCAAACATGCATGAAACCCATTTAGACAACTGAAAAATATGATACATATCAAAGCACAGCCCATGCATTCAGCAGCTTTCTGAAGTGCAAATTACCAAAACTAAAAACATCCTCTAAAAGACCGAGCAGAACAGGCCGTCTCTCTCTCCCCAGGTGTTTCCCCTATCTACACCCCACGAAGAAAAGGTACCACTTCCACTACATGGAGCTGATTTGCTCCTCTCCTGCACCTTTTATCAGACATCAGGAAATCAGACACTAGAAAGATCATAGAATCATTTAGGTTGGAAAAGACCCTTAAGATCATCGAGTCCAACTATAAACCTAACACTGCCAAGTCCACCACTAAACTATATACTTAAGTGCCACATCTACACATCTTTTGAATACCTCCAGGAATGGTGACTCAACCGCTTCCCTGTGAAGCCTGTTTCAGTGCTTGACAGCCCTGGATGAAATCTGGATGGTGACACAATATTAAGGTTTATTGTTTTTACACAGGTGACAGAGTGGCCAAAGTATTTTCATCAGGGCCTTCTCAACAAGTGTCTATAAGGTTGGACTCCACAGTATCCAAACACAGGAAGATGAACGCTGCCTGCTGTCATCTTCTAGTGTTTCTTGGTGCCTTAGATCATCTAGCTAAATTTTTTCTTATACCTCTCACGCACTTTCTTTTAGTCAAAAAATTTTTTAAGGGCATAAGATGAGGCACATTGGGGACAAAGTCATTTGACTAACAGCAAACAGATGGTCATTAAGGAGGAAATCTCCTAGGATTGCAAACATCTCTCACCCTTATGTTAACTAACATGACACTTCCCTCATCCACGGTTTCAAAGCCGCGCTTATGTGTCAATCAACAACTGTATTCTCATCATATCGTCCAGATATTTAATTTCCAAATCTACAGACTTAACATGAAATACTTGAGAAATTCCATATAATTAACCATTTACGTAAAAGGTCAGTCACAGGGAAGTTAAATCTGGGCACAGCGTCCCAATTGATGCTTTATACAGCTTGATAAAATTAGCCCCACTGCAGCAAAGCAATCTAAAATAACGTTCTCAAAAACTGCAAATGCAAACAACTTACTCCTGTTCAGGAACATCAATATAATCGAGTTCTCTTTGATTATATGGGATCCTGTAATCATAGCCTTCTGAGAATTTTTTTGGCTACTTTCAAAAACGTCTGAAATTTACTCTGTAAAATTAATGCACAGGATCTGAAAATTCTACCTTAGCAAATACAAAAGGCCATTTGATTAGCTACAAATAAAAGCCCCTTGAGCTAAAATGAATAAGGTTTAAGCTACTTCAAATTATTTTCCCGCCTGATAAAGCCATTATCACATTTAGAGCGTTTACAATGCAGAACTACATTCCTTTGATCATCTTATAAAATTAATTGATCTTGCTTATCTATTGTACTATTTTAAATCATTTTAATTGAGGACATTAGGAGAAGTAATGGTAACAACCAATGCATTTATTAGCTAGTGACGTTCAAGGCAGCAATGTCATTTTCATAATCTGAATTTCTCTATAACAAAATTCCATTCTTAATGGAATTTACATATAGATCACCCCCAGCCACAAATAATTTACTATTACTTTAAGTCCTAAAGGACAGGCAGAAAAACTGTGAAAAATCACTCCAGCCATACTTAATTTTAATTATTCTTTTAAATCAGATAGAGACCCTGAAGTTAAATTCTCATAATTAAATAGAAATTAAAAGTTTCTAAAAGCCTTATTTTCAACTCCAATTTTAAATGCAAATGAACACATAAGAAAATTGCCCCATGAAGAACTGAGTAATGTTCGTCTGCAATGTTTTGTTCCACAGCCACAAAAATCCTCTGTTACCTCGAGTCCCACGGAAGTCTTTGTTTAGTTAAAGGCTACGAAAGGCTGGATGCAAGATTCCAATGTTAACCTCAAGTCCTGACTATTTATCAGGGCTGTCCTTGCAAGTGTGCAGAACTGCCTGGCTTGCCTTGAAAGAGTCATCGAGTTTCCATGATAGACTTGAGTTTGTATGGCCCACTGTGCCACAGATCAGCTGTGCCCATTTCCAAGAGAAAGTGGTTTTCCTTCCTAGTAAAAGAATCTTCCATTGCTCATTTGATTGAAATCTTTACTGATATGAAGTGAATTGTGCCCGGATGAAAGACCTCCTTGAAAACATGCTTCATCTCCAGCCTTAAGTCACCTGCCTCACTTACTGAGTTCTAAAATTAAAGAATACACACTCATTTAATTAAGTTAAAAGTAACGTTCAGGAGCACAAAAGCTAAGTATAGATATGCTGCACAAACACACACAAAAGACTGGCAGCATGCCACCGCATGCTTGGGAAACAGGTTCAACTCTCTTTGCCATGAAGCTGTTGCGCTACTCCAGGCAAGTCACTCAGGTCATGTCTATGTGACAATTGCCATCAACCCCCTTCCAGAATCACCAGCCTCTGCCATCACCTCTTTATGTCAACCACTGGAGGCTATCTGTTTCAACCCCAAAATGTCTGTTGATCTTCACAAAGAAGACTTACTGCCTTCTTTCTCCTTGCCTCCTGCCTTGTCGGGTCAGCAATTCCTGGTTCCCAGCTCCTCGTCCTGCCGCAGCTCCATCTCCTTTCTCCACTGCCTGAAAGAAACAATTCTCCAAGGGAAGACAAGCCAACAGACGATTGCTTGGACAACACACACAAACTACCTGCGTAACGTGAGTGTCTTTGACACAGGCTACAAAATATTATAACGCACAAGAAAGACTGATCCTGTAACTGATGATGGAGGAGATTTAAGATCCGTATAGATGCATAATTTTTCCCCTCTGTGCTCCCATTTCCAAATTCTAAAATGAAGGCAATTTGCCAGACTGTAAACACGTTACACACTGAGCTTCAGATGCTCTGTTACGTTCTGGTTTTGACCATCTTTGCAAAAGTAAAAAAAGTGGTTGTATCTAGGTGGTTTATTGTGGTAGCCTGTCAAACTAAGTTCTGCAGCATAGATGCTCCTGTGTGATAGGAGAGACATACCAGCCTGACGCAGTGTAGCAGTGCTGAGGCACCACAGTAACATGTTCAGCGTTTGCCTCTAACATTTCTACCAACAAGGAGATGAGGCTGAATGAAACAGCTGCTTATGACGCTGATGGTCTAAAAAAAAAAACAAAAAAAACACCCAACCAAAAAACCCACCCCTGTGTAAACAGCAGAAAAAAATAGAAGAAAAGAAGAATGAAAAGGTGGGTCAGCTAGCACCCAAGATGGCAACCAGAAGCTAGGTGGGAACAAGCAGCTCTTATTCATGCCAATAAGCAGTCTACACCAGAAGAAACCACTCAGTAATGATTCAAAAAGCGAGCTCAGAAGAGGTAACTTGGGAGTCTGGTTGCAAGCTGAAGAGATGGGCACAACAGCAACAGCGCTACAATATTCACCCCTTTTGTCCTTGGCCGAGACTACAGACAGCAAATCCTGTGCTCTCCCCACTGGGATTCTTATCAAAGAGCGAGGGACGGGAAGAAAAAGAAGAAAGCAAGCTGCAATAAACACAGTAAAGAGAAACTGCCTTTACTTGTTCTGATGACTAGACTTTTTTGTTTCTCTTTACATGGTTTGTAGTGAGTACAAAGCATTGGCATTCCCCTTTATATAATGGGAAAATGACAGTTAAAAGTAAACATGCGCATTTAAATGTACACAATACAAGGACACCACCTTATTTTTGCTACAGCAGCAAGTCTCTCCTAACATTGTTAGACTATTGACTCTGAAAACTAAACTTCTTGCGCTTTCGCTAAACTTCGCGTGTTTTTCAGATGAAGGTTTTGGGTCGTTTTTTTTTGTGTTGTTTTGGGTTTTTTTAATAACTTGTTTTGTGCTTTAGCTTCATGCCCCAGGGGAACTCCTGAATCAACAGATGCCCACAATTCCAAGACCCATCACGCAAGTACCAGCATCATCTCTCCCAAGTGCTTCAGAGGAAAGGACCTGTATGATTTCAGTCCTACTCCAAGCCCATTTCTAATTCCCAATCTAAATGACTTGGCAGGAGAGGTAAACACCAGGTAAGCAGAGTTGGAAGGCAAAAGGATAAATAAGAATATAAACTCTTTAGATGGATATGTTTTGAGGACCTGAACAGATTGATGAAGAGGTAGAGGCAGTTTTTGATGTAAAGACCAAAACCAAAGATAAAATTAAACTAACCAGACTTGAGCAGCTGAGCTCTTAGCCTGTGGTTTTTTCCTTTTGCTCATAACCTCCGGTGCACCTTCCTGTCACCTTTACAAGTCCAGACCTGTATCCTCCTCTACAGCTGTGGTGCATCTGGCACACTACGCTCCGCTTCTATTACCCAAGAGCCCATTAATAACAACAGCACGAGCTTCCAGGCTGTCAGAACTGGTTTCATTTCAGATTTTTCTCTTGTTGCAAAACAGAAAAGAGTCTAGAACAATGCAGCCATGTCTCCCTTTAGTTCATGGTGTGTCTGTTTTGAACAGTATAGACACGGTTAGCATCTAAAAACTACCATCCAAGGTAGGAGAGCTCTGTGTTCAAAATTTCCCAGACTGTATATTAGTAACAATATATTCCTGACACAGAGATTGATAAAAACACAGTGTACTCATTCAGTTGGGGAAATCTAACACATTGTAGGTCACTGTAAAAACATAGTCAAGGTAAACTACCTCTATTTTATTCAGAGCTAAATTAGGTGAGGTCAGCCACAGGTGTGAAGGTGAGAGCTGATCATGCCAAGCTCTTTTGTGGCAAGTCGTACAAGCGTAAAATCCATTCAGGATTTCACGACACAATAATCATCATTCCTGTGTCACCTCACTGACAATGGGGTGGCCAGGGTCTCCCTGACCCAAGCAGCTGGCTGCTCCCGAGCACTCAGCAACTGAATTCTCCTCTTCGTCTCCAGCTGCCTTGGCAAGGTGAAAGCAAATGCCCTCCACTTCAACGGCCCTCTCAAACACAAAAAAAACTCACCAACATTCAAAGGTTTGTTCTTAAATACCCCCAAAATCTGAAGGCACTTGTTACTCAATTTAAGTAACCTACTAACTTAGTTAGGTATATCAGCAACAGTTCTTAACCTCTTTGATTGTTTTAAGAAGCCAACCCCAGTGAAACCCATCCCAGAATACAAGTCATGAGTCCATCTGACCATGAGACATGATTTTTATAAGATTTTAAGTAACATAAGTGTAAGATTTTATAAGATTTTTATGAACAATCCATGACAGAATGCTAGAGCTTTCATACAGTAAAGTAAAAGCTGATTAAGTCAAAGTCTTAATCTTTGGATTCTCTGGAATTTGGAAAAATGGTGTGATGGTAAATGGAGCAGCCTAAACAGTTCCCCTGGTCTAGAGCAGAAAGTTTTACAATGAAACAACTTGTCCTGATGCCTTAAGTTTTGATTAACGTGCCGGAAACATCTAGGATGAATGTTTAGCCTGGATTTTCAATAAAGCAAATTTGCCAGCGGGCTTCTCAATACTAAGTATAAAAGATTTTTTTTTTTCCTGAGGAAAAAAAAACCCACCTACAATGGAAAGACAGTTAGTGCGACTCTGATCGCAGACACAGTCCTCCAACAGACCAAACCTGGATTTATGGCATGATACTGGCTCTTAAGCGCATCAAAATCCATATCACCGTCCTGGCAAACTCCTGCAGAGGAATCAACCCCAGGCTAGTAACAGTCATGACACACCTCCAGTGGAATGTGTCTTAACACAACCCCGACGTTTCAGGCTTGCAAAGCAATAATCATAACGTGAAAAGCAGTTAGACAGCTATTAACATACAGTGCTCTCTGACATGATTCGACCGAGGAGTGTGGTATCAATTGAAAGAAGTGAACACAAAAGAGGACAAAACTGAAGCGTCCTCTTAATAAACAATTTTGCAGTGAGGAGGTTTGGTAGGATGGATGCTAAACTGGAGCTCAGGAAGAGTAATGGCAGCACTAACCATTGCTTTAGTCCTTATCTATAGACTTAAATCTTCAATATGCAGCTTTGCTACATATACTAAACCCCCCATTTGCAAAGTATTTAATTGAGAATAATTTCATCAAATCTGAGCCATATCTCCATTTTAAATTTTATTTCTTTGCTTATAAAAACATCTACAGGGGTGTCAGTCCAAGGCCAATCACTTGGATTTGATCTCAGTTTATCTCTCGAACAGTCAGCTTCAACTTAGATCAGACTAGGCTTGCACATTTGAGTATCTAACTTGTCTCGCTCTGCCATCCTCCATAAGGGTCTAAATCACTAACGCTAAATGTCAGCCAGTGTGGATGACAATGGAGGATACTCACTGGCATCACCGCATAGTATTTGGACCACATGGCAAATCAAGGAAATGCAGCACTCTGTTATGGCTGCACAGACCTTCCCGATCTGTGAGGAAAAGGATCTGAAATGCTGGAGTACAGGCAAGGACAGCAAGAAACACACCTCACACCCACAGAGCCCTCCATGGACCATGGAAACCTCCAACACTTTGCAATGTAGTGATGGTCTCCAGGTGTCTGGACAATTCAGAGAACTTCAAGGCCTCATTTGCGTCTGAGGGACAGTAATGCAGCTGAGAGTCACAGCCCTCAGCAGAAACTATGTTTGCCCCAGCTTCCTCCATCCAGGTCTGACATCCCTGAAGCGTCAGCAGAGGCCAGCCACAGGGCTCATCCTAGGAGCCAAGGGCTTGAGGTGACATCAGGGAGCAGATCTTGTGTCCAGGTGATGGTGACACTCCCTGAAGCAAACCGAGTGCCAGCCACATCAATCAGTAGCACATATCTTCCAGGCATACTCATGGCACCCCGTTGAACTTGTTGCTCTACTCATACATGCTAGCGAGAAAGAGGAATACAAATAGCCTATAAAAGAAAATGCAAGTGAAAAGGACAGTGACCCAAACAGAAACCTGTCTACAGAAATAAAAAAGGCGTGGAGAAAGACAAAAATAAGTCTGCCAAACAAACACAAACTGCCTCAAGGCCTCTCACTGCCTGCGACAGTCTCTACAAATACTTCCATCCCTTCCTCAGCTACAGTAAAGGTTAAAAATATTTCAGTACTAAGGGGAAAAACATCGGAATCTGAAAGCAGGGACAACCGGAGGTGAGCAGCAAAGCCTGAAGACCCCCAAGCCTGGCACAAGGGGAGAAGATGCAGCAGACAGCCACCCCACGCTCACTGCCACCCACCTGCTCCTGGCCTGAGGACGTGGAACCGTGTGTGCTCACCTCTACCCTGCAAACCTCCTCTGAAAACCAGCTGTACTGGAGTACAGCTCCTATCTTTTCCCTTCCATTGGGATGGGGGAGGTGGGGTGGGGAGAGAGTGAAGTATGGATAACGTATGGCATATGTAATTCAGAAGCATCTTCTGATGAAGGAGCGGCACTGACTGATTCAGAGAGGAACATCCCAGCAGGGAAAGCACACTGTGAAGTTATGGAAATAAAATGGTTCCAAGGAGAGGCCTCCCATGTGCTCATGCAGGAAACACACTGGTGGGGCAAAAACCTTCATCTTCAACTGAGATGAGGAGGGGGAAGAAACTGCACAGCAATACAGTTCAAAGGGAGACACATACATATATCCCTCTCCCACCAATGCAACCGTGGTGTTTCTACAATCACAACTGCAATTTTTGTAATAACATGAGACTAAGAATCATAAATTATATGCAAATTGCTTGTGTATAATTTACAAATACCTAGGGCTAGATATTATTATTCTCTGCATTAATAGTTTTCTGCTGAATGTTCGGATTGTTGCATTGTAACTTAGCATCCTCTCTTCTCCTCCGTGACCCCACAAGTGAAGACACATATTTTAAAACAACGATGTTTACTTACAACCAGGGGGAAAACGACCCTTGTTATACTGCAAAGCTTGTATTTGCCATAGGAAATAGAAAAAAAAAAAGAATCTAAATGGCTTTGCTTATAAAAATATTAAAGCAATAGGATCTCTGCCTGTCTATGATTAAGGGTGCTTTGTAAACATATTGTTGTTCATTTTGTGAGTCAGGCACCATAATATTGCAGGATCGGGGTCTGTTAGTCTGAAAATATTTAGTAATCCTACAAGTTAAACATGATATATATAAATAGAATTTTCTAATTAAGATTTCTCTTTTGTCTGTCACTTAATTCGCCTTTTTTTTTAATGGATAGCAAGCACAATGACAGCAAGGTATTACTCTTGAAATAAACCTGCCAAGACAAAAGCGTGTGTCTTGGATTTATTTTTAACAAAAAGAACGGAAGTAGCGTCTTTTCCTGGGGTTTGCTTTTGTTCTGTCTGTAGGTTGTTCTGATAGTAGGTTGATTGTTCCAGTAAAAAACAATAAGTAGAAAATATTTTTTCTGAAGAGATATTCAGTACTTTAACCTGCCCTCTAGACCTGAGATGCCTGGAAGATACTTAAGGGTCATCTGTGTTATTTGACAAGTGTTACATCTAGTATGACAGGCAAAGATACAACCTTAACACTCATTCGATGGTGCCATTTTGAACCTAACTCTGGTGGCAAAATACTTTTTTTTTTTTTTAATACGAAACGTGAGCTTAGTGCTGAAACATGGATTTCTAGATACAAGATAATATCAAAGTGACCATTTATGATGCCTGAAATCATAACCTCCACGTAAGGCTCAAAGACTCATTCCACACAAGAGATACATACATAAAACACTGTAGTCATTTATGGATGCCCTTTAGCCCAGATGTCTAAAACGATTCCAGTGAAATACAGCAACCTAAACCCAGGGTTTTGGCACTTTACTGAATGATTATATATGAAACTAAAATTAGATAGCTACGTGGATGCTCCAGCCACAAGTGTGGATTTCCTCAGCTGCTGCAGAGGCACATCAGCTCCACACCACCTTTGAGAGGAAAGAAACATGGCCTCTTCAGCTTTCCTTACCTAAGTAGATGATACCAAATTTCTTCTCCTGATCCCCTCTCTGACGTACTTTCTAGATGCAAAATATAACCCAATAACTCCTCACAAAACCACGTGTCCCAGTACCTCCCCCCTGCCCCATACCCCCCAGCCCACACGCAGAAGAAAAATTCCTTTTGATGACTGGTTTGAAAAAAATACATCGATGCCTGAGGAACTGAGCTATTGCTCCCCCTTATGTATTTTAGGCAATAACTACTAGAAAAAGAAGTAGCCTCACATCTTCTTTCTAATACACCTGAGCTGCAAACATTTTTGAACATGTTGCATATAGCTGTGTTGGAGTAAACACGGGGACAAGTGAGGACAACCAGGACAGAGAGAAAAAGGTGCATTGCAACCTGCGTCTTCCTACATAGCTGCATTAAGATAAACCACAATCTTGCCTTTAAGCTAATTAATTAACTGCTTTCAACCATAGCTGTTTCTTCACAGCTTTCTTAGTCTGGCAGTGATAAATACACAGTAATGATGTTAATAATTCAGATTTACACAGCTGGTGTAACATAGAGAATAGCATTCATATTTATGGACTTGGCAAGGTCCGAGCCACCCTGCGCTACTGTATCACCTCCGAATTCATGCAACTGTGCAGATCTACACCAGAGAGAGATCCGATGACCTCCTCTGCGTACCAACTCATATGTGGGTATTACACCCAAAAGCAATGTTTATATATTCATAAAAGTACATACTCGCCAAACAGGCTAGAAGTACTACACTGGAAATCACCTCGCCTTCAATTATCACATGTAATTTTTAATGCTGTTCAAGTTTAATTACAGCGAAGTACTTAACTGGGCTCCAACTGATTGATAATGTTCTTGACTACTTGTCTCCTTCTCCTCACAACTGCCAGATGGAGAGACCTAGATTAGTTTACACCACGTAATGAGAGCTTACAGCTCAAAATATGAATATTGCACAGTTCAGTTTGATCCCCTTTGATAAACTTTCTGTACAAAGAAAAAACCCTCCTGCTAATCAATCCTTTTTATTTGCTTTTCTCATCTTGCCAGGAATTGCTGTGCAATTAGGCGTTTTATTTAAAATTGAAATGAATCATAATATATTAATTTAGAGTCAACAACCGAATACCTAAATCATGTCAGGTTGTTGGGTTTTTTTTTTTTCCCCCATTAATGACCCTGTTTGCACATTGGTTATGTTCTTTAAGTCAATTGTACATGAGTTCCTTTGCAATGCGTTTAGAAGACTGCTCCTTTTGAATTCCTCAGGATTCATGCTACTAAAGAAGGATGACTGTAAATATGTTGTTACTCATTTGATCCATCTGTTACAGAGTTCAAGAGAGAAGGAGAGGGAATATCATTAAAGAGAATGTGTTTCTGTCAAGTCCTAGCATTTATGCTATTTGTAATATATTTTTCTCCAGTACCCCCCCCCTTCAAAAGCAATAAACACACACACATCCTTAATTTTCTCACTTTTAAAAACTTAGTCAGCAGTGCCCAAGACACAATTTAAAAAAAAAAAAAAAGTCTTTTCAGCCTGAGCCACAGCCTGTTGTTAATCTTCAGAATAAACATCAACATGAGACCTGCTGCCATAGCTCAGGAGGAACAGGACAGCAAGCGAACACAGTAGGGACACTTGCAACTTGCATTTCTGCTATGATTCTAGCAGCAGCTGAGAGAGTTTTACAGGGCATTAAGTTTTAACAGCTCCTACAGCTTGAGACAAGTATGTTTTACTCGTAACATGTTTGAAATAAATTAAAAGTTTAACTTCTCATCTGCAGCAGCCTAAGTTCATTCCACAAGCCTACGTACAAGACTGGAAAGCCTTTTGCTTTGGGAAGAGCTTCATAGATTCTGGATGAAGGAGCACGGAAGAGGCAAGCTCGGAGCTTGCTGGGAACGAGCCACGACGAACAATGTCGAATTTCCCCTGTGGTGGCAGAGGCACAGCCACAATCCACAGCCCGGGGTCACCACAGAAGAGCCGAGAGGTTAGGATGGGTGCGCTTAAAGGACCAAGCGTGTTCCATTCTACATAGCAAACCAAAGACAAGAGCGCTAAGTGTTATGCTGCTGGTTTGCCTTGTGATATGCCATCACATGAACAAGATTCTCAGGCTGATCTTTCAAAACAGATCCATCACGTCATTACAAGAAATATTTGGAGGTGGTGCTTTGGCTCTTACTGAACACAGCCAGAGTAATTTCATTCTCTTTGCTAACATGTGTACGGATTGATTACCAATGTAAAATACAGAATGCCTGAAGAAATGCAATGCGTTTCATTTTCGCGCCTGGTGAAAACTCGCTAGAGCTGCAATAACTTGCACTGCCGCGCAACCTGATGCACTGATCCCTTCCAGACTGGATGAAACAAAGGAGACTGTAAGCAAAATTATCATTGCAAAACCTTTCAACTACTCAGAGAAAAGAACGACAGGAAAGCAGTCAGCGTCAGTTTTCCCACGCAGTTCTGTTGCGGCAAAGCCTTTCTTGGGAATAACTTTTATAAGGCAAAAGTTTCAGGAGTATAAATATGATTTCAAAAAAGTCTACATGCATGGTTGTTTCTCCTGCAAAAGTTATTAAAAATGAGCAACTGGCAAAAAGGTTTCTACAGTTTATCATTTAAAAAAATCAGTTATGGAACTCCAAAATACTTATAAGTAAAGCAGATTTGGCACCTGCCTGTAACCATTAAGTAAACGAGTAATCCAAGTGGTTGCATAAAAAGTTTCTAAGTTGTATAAAATAATAGACTGAAGATAATACTGGAATGGGGGGATAAAACCTTTAATTTTATAAGGTAGGCAAGTAATTGTTTGCATGAATGGATGTGCTAGCCTATCCATTAGCATAACAACTGCCTGCAGAACACACAAAATGAGCTAATAGCAATAATTATCTGGAATTAATGTTGAACATAAACATTTCTTTACACTCACTAAATAAACAGCAACTGGAACTTAGTATTCACCAATAGTACAACCAGAGCATGACATTTACCGGGATGAAAGGGAGTAACCGTACCAAAGAAGGCTACTGAGAAGCAGTCTCTCCATTAATAGCAAATAGACAATTTGGAGCTTTAATTTCACTGCTGCTGAAGCCTGCCTGAAAAGGCTGGACCACAGCCAAAATGCAATAATCACAATGTCTGCAAATCAAAGAAATAAGCCATCAAGAAGCTCAAGTCTTTCTATACAATGTAATTATCAAACAGTATCAACCCCTCTCGCTATCTGAACTTTGACAAACAGATCTTGTCACAAGCAGCAGCAAAGCAGCAGGCGGAGCAGGATCCTAGAAGTGACGAACCCTCTTCTCTTCCTCCCCACTGTTTCCAGACACAAACTCCGAGGCCTGGTTTTACTACGCTTATTTTTGCCACCACTGTACTAAGAAAGGTGTCGTTTACATGGAAAAGGAATAAATACAAGGACTTCTGCGGCTCCTCTGTATTTGCTTTAGTTGCTTCTCTATATGGAAGTAGAAAATGTCCTGATTTGTTTTTTTCTTCACTGCAGCTGCTTGCAGTTTGCATTTTGCATGCCGCTTGCCTATCTGATGGGAGATGAGCAGGTGTGTGCTGAGCTCTCTTCCAATTTACATTTTGTATTTTAAAACAGACCATAATTTGCCATGGGCATTTGGTTCTGGGACAGAATGCCAAATACAGAACAGGAAGGTTTGCTTCTTAATTGCCTAAGTAAATAAAACTTTCTTGTGAAATATGTTACTATATAAAACATTGATGAAATACCACAGGGTATTTCTACATTTTCCAATCCCCACCCTCACAAAAATGGTAATTACTGGATTTCCCACACTATCTTAATAGCCACAATAACTCTTCCTTTCGGTCAGTTAAAAGCATCACGGTCACCGACAACGGTCCCTGTAGGAAGTCCATGTAGCTTCTATTATTCCTTTGGGGTAGGCGGGAGTAGGGGCATACAGAAACGTAGTTTGATATGTTGTGACACAGGCTGCAACAAGGAAATGCAGTGATTCATTGTCCTGGGCATTCACAAAGTTTGCTACTGCAACAAGGAAATGCGTGTCCACAATGTACGTTAGGAAAGCACAATGGACAATACCCTTCAGTTACGCAGCATGAATCTGTGTTGTTGTTCCTACTGTCTTATATTGATTAGAAATAAAGGTCTGCTTTGGATCCTATCTCAAACTCATACACTTAGGGATATTAATGAGGACTTTCCAGACTCTGAAGGCAATAGATTAAGCTAGCCCTGAAAAGTGGTACTTAGTACGGCCCTGATTCCCGAAACTAGTATATTTCGGGACTCTCAGCGCTATTTGACTTCATATACTAACACTTCCTTGACTCTATCCACCTTGACCTTTCTCATTAAGAAGAGGTCCATGAAATCTAAATTATGCTGATCAATATTTATAGCACAGATTTCTTCAGGCTTACCTGTTGACCTACATACAATCTTCCACAGGGCTTGGAAAGAAGCAGCAAACATTCCTCATCCTACTCTGTGCCCGACACAGGTGTCTCGGAGCACAGTATCCAACTTCCAGCAGAAATCCACAGATGTTCTGCAGTAAAATTAGCACAGCCCAATGAACAGTGCCATTTTATATTAGCCTAAGACATTGCCTTTGGATGATACAAGGAGATCCTGCAGCACTTTTCTTATACGTTTCAAAAGCATTAATCTTTCTCATTGCAAATTTGGAAAATTCAAAGTTGGACACCAGTCTAAGCACACAACAGATTATCTGTTTGTGTTCAATCTTTTTTTCCCCTTTCAGAAACTATTTTTATCTATATAATTACAAAGTTTTCACACATGTGCTCTTATTTCTGCCATTTTCTGCCTCTGTCTTTTCTAGGCTGTTAATAGTCTCCCTGCATTTTATTTCTGCTTTCCACAGAGCATTATAACAAACAAATAACAACTGATTATTTAATCTAGTCATGTTATTATGACACCATGAATTACAAATAGGATTCATCTCACCTACATTAGTCATCTGGAAGTTAAGCATCTAGCCTTACTGGTCCCTTGGACAGCCTAGTCAACAAAGAGAAGCAGCTGTAGAATTTAAAATTCAACCATGCTGTGTCTTAGACACTTGAAATGGGGTATTTTGCCCTGTGGAGGTAAGTCTTTCTATTGCTTGACCTAAGAGAAAGCCTTGTATCATTGCTAAGGTACTCAATGTTAGGCTATGTAATATTAGGCAAGAAAAATACTGCTATTCACATCTAATTCCTATTTAATTAACATTTTTCTTTGTACCTGTACTGAAAAGTTGTTTATTCCTGCACGTAGAATAAGTGTTATCACCTAGTTTCTCGAACTTCCTTGACCAGGGTCAAGTTGGAAAATGAAGTTTCTGTTGCAGGAAGTGTCCCATTCTCAAACGTCCTCTCATTAACAAATATTCAAATACCCATTATACAATGTCAAAACACTGCATTACCAGGAAGCTGGAACAACGTATGAAATACATCAGTAGTTAATTTAACTATAATATCTAAAGTAATGTTGAAATTTGGATAAGTTTGGCTAAAGCAGTTTTTTGTTGACTGAGATCTGTCAAAGGATTTTTCACTAGAAATAAGCCAGTGATATAAATAAACTTTTGATCTTTTTTAGTCTTTCATGTTTTTTTCATAGTCTACCCAAATAATATAGAACAGCTTTTACAGATCATTCTACCTTTTGCAGTTCCAAATAGCACTATTTTGAGAAAGAAGAGTTTCCAACTAAAAAAACCTAAATATTCAAAAATGTTTCCAAGACATTCGTGTTTTAAAGAGGCCATTAGCAATCCCTAATACCACTGTTGCTCTGCACAACTGTTATTTCTATCATAATTATGTCACAGGTTTTATTAACCAAGAGAAATGTGTGATAGTTTTACCAGCTGTATAGGATACTGAGAAACAGTTTCAATGAACTAATTAAATCATAATCTTTTCCCCCCATTCTAGAACTGCTTTTCATTAAAATGAGTTTCACACTTTTTTCTTTAAAAAAAAAAAAAGGACAAAAGCAGCAGCTTATACACCACCCAACACACTGCAGTTAGCTTTGATTAGAGTTTATATTTTCAAGATGCACTAAAACCATTATAAATGTTACCAAGAAGGATCATTATGTACTCAGCAAGAATGTTCGCTTTTGTTCCACACAATAACTTAAAGAATGAAAGACCACCAATCATTACTATTACAAAGAGAGTCCATTTCAGTTATTTTCATACCCCAAACCCTAACCTTCTTTGTTTCATGTTTCCCCCCCATCCGAATTCCCCGCAATGGCAATCAACTAGGTCAACAAAGCAAGCGGACAATTCCTGACTGCACTGAAGCCCTCGTTCTCTTGCTCTTTTCATTAAAAATATTTGTGTCTCATTGAAGTCAAACTTAAGCATAAGCTTAAGCCCTTTGCTTAATTTTGGTCTAAATCAATCTAATATTAGTCAGGATAAAACTACTAGTGTTGAAATTATAAGACAACAGATGGTCTTGTTTCAGTGCAAGAAATAATAAAAAGAGCGGACCCTGCATCATCTTTCCACAGTAATGCCTGTGTAGAACACTTCACTTCCAGATTATCAAAAAGAGCTACCTAGAGACACAGGATGTGCAGAATGACAAGCGTGTAGCGAGAAGCTCAAAGAGTGAAGACGGTGAACGCAAAACATACTCTTGTTGGAAACAGAAGTGCGAAGATATTCTGGAGACAGTATTTTAAACAACCATTTTACAAATATCTATAGCTTCAGTGCTATTACACTCTTAATTGAAGGTCTGAAACAGAATGATGGAATCCTGTAATTATTTCCTCTCTGTGAAACCAGAGCAAGATTTGGATTCTGCAAAGGTTTATGTGTGCATATAATTTTACTAATTCAGCCTCAGAGGTGAAGCTCCCCACTCAGATCAGCTGCACTGCTCAC